>NC_060238.1:21716413-22050385 GCF_021155775.2 Neodiprion pinetum
TAATATTCGCAATCGCCCAACCATTCGCCGCAATCAGACGTGTACGTAGATTCGGTTGTCTGCAGTAAGGCGCACCATGATCCCGTGTGTACGGTTGCCTGCGGTGAGGCGCAATATGCTTGTAGTAAGGCGCAATTTTAGTCACGTGAAACTAATTGCTTTTGGTAAGGCGCAATTTTGGTCAATGAAACCGGTTGCCTGCGGTAAGGCGATACGTTGACACGGAGCTTTTTAGTGGTTGAACAGCACCATTAAAATATTATGGTACAATAATACATTAACGATTTGGACCTTGCCTTTGAGCCAATTTCTACGTTCTGCGATGACGTTAATCAATGTATGTGGGTGAAAATTAGTCAGGTCTAAATTTAACAAGATGTAGAGAAGTAAAAAAAAAAAAAAAAAAAATTAAAATTTTAAGTATGCATCCGGGAGTGACGACTGACGTTTCGCGGAAGTTTAAGAAATCATTCACGGAACGTCGGCTGTAGGCGGTGGTAGGTATATATTATAGGTTTAAATGTTATTATACTTACTACCGAATCTCTATTTCTGTACCCTAACGTTGATACGTAAAGTGTATTAAACAAACTGTACAAGATCAAGAGAAAATTGTAGGCTGATGTTAAAGAGTTGGAATTTTGTTGATGCATAAAACATTTCACCAAGATATCAACCGCAGTTTGTATTATTGCAAAATTTCGTACAGATACAATCATCTAGAATACGTTTCTTCGTTAATTTTCATTCACTTTGAAAGTAATCTGATAACAAATTTAAATCATTCGTTTTACGCTTTTCCTACTCCCTTTCTTATATGATCATTTTATAGTTATGCGGCCATTCGCAGAAATTGTTTTAGTCACATTTTGCAGTAAACGTGAGCGTCATGAGGTAAATTCAAACAATTCCCGACAAATCATCTGTTTGAAATTTTTTTCTTTTAAACTACATTTTGTAAGGATAAATCGAACGAACTTTGAAACATTTTTTGCGGTTTGTTCTGAAGATTTTTATAGATGAATTGTAAAAATACCTGTCACTTTTGCACGTTTATTAAATAGGTATCAACAATATTTTTTTCATGCTTTTCATCGACAGGATAAAAGCGGTCGATCAATCTCTACGATTATTGTACAATTTTTTTTTTTTCAACATGTAACGTGTCGTAAAATTTTTCTTTGTCTTCGGTGTTTTTCAAGCAGCTCTCAGAGCTGTAACGGAAAAAACAAGGAATTGGAGTGAAAAAATTTGAAGAAAACAATAAAGGAAAAAGAAAACATAAATGAAGTTCTGAGTAAGCGACACACAGAAGAAGGCCTTGTCCTATTCCGGGGTGATTTATGCCCTCGGTTGCCATTCTATTTAACACGAAAACATTTATAACTACGCCTCGGGTAGCTTGATTAGTTTACATGTATGTTTATACCTATACACCTATGTATATATAGGAAATTGTTGCGCTTCAACGGTCCACTGGCGAGCAGCGCGTAACGCGCCTCGTTGAAAGGAAAACGCATTTAATGCCTACCTGATTTGCAGCCGGTTTTAGACGATAATTATTTTCGCCGCTTCAACCGTGACGTGGATAAATTTTTTCTCAAGAAATTTTCGAGTCGACTGCAAGCTCAAGTCTCGGGACTATTTCCAATCCAAATTTAAATTACTTTTCCTAGTCTCTTGTGTTTCATAATCTACACTGCGATATTTGCAGCACCACGAATCCCGCTAAAACTCCTTAATTGAGCAACTTATATTAATTAATAAATCAAACACACACTCGATGGAATATATTCCGGTGAAAGAATGACGGCTATATACACAAGCTTCGTGACATTTATTAGATTTTTTTTTGTACAAATTTTTTTCACCAAATTTGTCATACGTAATTGGGAAGGTATTTAAAGATTGACGATTATTTCCGCTGATGAGGAATAAGTATATCTTTTTTTTTTTTTCAAATCGACGGTCTTGTCGACGATGATTTTCTCGATATATTATCCTTTTCTATTTTTTTATTCCATAGCAGTTCTTCTTCGTTTTCTCGCTCGTTTGAATTCCTGTGAGAATATGTGAAACCGGGGGAACGGGATGAAAATATATAGACCGAAGACCCTTGGCGGATTGCAAATGCTTCGTAATTACATCTATTGGATGCTGGATGCTGCAGTGCAGTCGTGAAGAAACACGCTCTCCATGGTCGGATGGGCTGGGCTGTTTGCATCGTTAACCAACGGTTCACGAACCGCAGTTAATCACCATCGCGTAAAATGTATAATATACGCCCTGTGAGGCTCTTCTCTATCTTGTACCTACTGTGTGTCTACGCACACCTAGAAACGTATAAGGCAACGATATCTCGGCCTCGATCTATCGCCTGCATCCTCACAACTGATGCGTTTCACGTTATACGTTCGTGTGTAACACGGCAATCAATTCGTCGTCTTATACATTTAATCATCTCCTCAAATCATGCCCGTTGTTCGCGGTTATACTCGCGGAAAATTTAACCACGACGCAGGAACGACTCGACGGAAAATTTTCCAAACCTCTTTTTTATTTTTATTTTTTTATTTTTTTTTGATCACACGAGTGAAATTTCCAATTTTTGTAACTGTTATTTCACAGGTAGAAAATGTAAATCGGTTCTTTTTTAATTATGATCAATTTTTTAAAATTATCTTGTAATTGTTACGATGATTTTATATTGATGGAGCAACGAATTGACGTTAGGTTCTTATTTGTACGAAAAAATAAAGTTTACGAAGAACAAACAATTTCAACTTTGCTATATAGTTAGAAATTTTTGGATTGATTACTGTAATCGAACTGAATACATTTTTTTTTTTTTTACTTCTTCTATATAATTCGATAAATATTTAAAGCGTTATAATCTTATAACGATAGTTATTTTATCAGAATTTTTTAGCAACTACAAGAAACGTGATTTTTCTCAATGTACAAAAAGTTCTTTCTGATTTTTCTGTCGCGCTTGATTTCAAGATGCTTAATTCTAGGATACGTTTTCCGGGGAAATTTTCTCGGCGAAACAATTCATCGTCTAAAATATGTTATTAACCGCGTTAATTAATTGCCCGGCAATGCGCGCGTGATATTAACGGGCAATTAGCTTGTAAAACTAGTTACTTCGCTTTATGCCTTGGATTACACAAACGCGGTTGCTCTGGGATCAGAGTTTACTCCCATATATATCGTATAATATACGAGCTTATTCGTTCCTGCGAATTTCATTAGAAGTGCTAAATTGCATTTAAGTATATTTACGCACACCGCTTCTGCGGCATATTGCAATCGAGGTAATAATGCAATTTAAATTTGCAATTACTTAGAGTTTAGGCGATGGAATTATAACGACAACTGGAACAAAGTGCAACGAGATCGGACCCCGATTATGTAATACTTGCGCAGCTGTAATGATACGTAACCATGCTTTTTGCTAACGAAAATGGGGGAGTGGCCAGGCAATATGGCGGCCAGAACTTAGCTATCAGCAAAGTGTTTTAGGTCAATTAAGCTAATACGAGAGTACGGAAAACTGAGTGCAAGCTGTGAAGCTTTAGTTATTTCGCAAGCAATCGGAATACCGGAAAAAATCCGACAAAAAAGTTCGCTTAGAACTAAATATGGCCCAGTAAGAGTAACGCATCATTTTGCCGCCAGATGTCGCGACAAGATATTTTCGTTCTCGATACATGTCTTCGTTCTCATCGTGTTATTTGTAGAACGTGAAAATATTCCTCGTTTGAGGAAATTCTTTTCGCTAGCGTTTTCTTGGTAACTTTTTTTTGTGCTCTAGTTTCCGCAAAATATGCAAATACGAAACAATTCTCGTGATTTCGAATTCGCAGATTATAGGAGATGGAGTAATTTTATAAATTTAGCTGTCTTTATTTCCTGTAGAAATAAACAATTGGCGAAACTTTTTATGTTATCGAGCCTGCGATACTGCAAGATTTGTGCGAAAGAAAAATCAATTTTTCTATCATTACAAGATCAGTTTCGAAAAAGTGATAAAATTTTAATACTAATGTCTGATTTTGTGTTGTTTTTTTTTCCTAAAATCTCTTCGATTCGATTCTCAATCATTTGAATTCCGTATCTCAAAGTTGTATAACGGTGATCCTGTAATTATTTGTCTGTATCTTGAGGTGTAAGTGAACATATTTAAACGATGATAATACAAGAGAAAAACAGTAATGTAAAAATAAAAAGCAAAAGAAAATTTATCACATCGCAATATGGAAGGTTACAATTATAATGTATATGCTTGTTCAGGCTGGGAATAAAAACAGGAGCGTGAACCTCGTTATTATCCGTTATTTTGTAACTACGCGTTCATCATATCTTCACACTGTTTATAACAATTTCTACGTAATCATTATCGATCGCGAAGCTCGATCAAAGGGGGCAAGTAGTTATATCAAATAGGTGCGGACAATTTAGCATTGATTTTGTGATATTTTGATAGAAAAGCCGACTCATCGTGAAGGAAATTCTTCTCCAAGGAAGGAAAAACAAGCATTTGGTTTTTTGAAAGCTGAACAAAGAAAAAGGAAAAAAAAAACTGCGCTTTTCCCTATGAATGAAATTTGTTAGGTTGGAAGTTTGATTTTCGAATTCTAAATCTTTTGGGCGTCTTTTTAAATATTATAAAAATTGGTTTACATCTGGCACTCTTGTGTCATTTTGGATGGGAAAGGTTTGAGAAAAAAAAAAACATCCACACACGTACGAAACACGCACGCGCGCATCAATTTCAGAAGCTAATTGATTCGTTCGTTTTATTTTGGCTAAAAGGTTTAACCACTCAATCCGCGGCAACTTTAACAGAACGTGAAATCTTCTTTTCCTCTATTTAGTTTCCATCTCTCACTCTCTCTCTCTTTTTCTTCATTTTTTTCTTCCCGTCGATGTTTATCGTCACAGCGCGAAGAATTCAAAATATCACCAAATTTCAACGAAAGACAATTATTGTCAAATTTAAATCGTAAAACTAATCTCTCTAAGAGGTTTAAGGTGGAATATTCGATCGGATCAACATTATGCTTAAATAATTCTTTACAATACACTATAGTCGAATAATATTTGATCCGCTCTGTGCAAAATCGCACGACGATCAGTCGGGCGCCATATAAATAATTCAGTTTTCTTTTTACAATCTTATACGATATCGTTGGGTAAGCGTGGGTGAAATAAATTAATTAATTGCCTCCACTTTCGTTCTATAATGGTACAAGAATTTCAATATAAAACTAAACCGTATGTATTCGTATTACACATATATATATACCTATGCGTTCGTTCACCTCATCGCTTGCGTTTTATAGTAAAAAAGTTCAGATCTCTACCATCGGCCATTAAGACTCAATTTGCGGTTTATTCCTGTCGCCATATATATATACACACATATACGAGGATAAAACTTTAATCATCTGCGGTTACGCGGAATAAAGTCAATGGTTTTTTTTTTTTTTTTTTTCAATTTTCAATCAAGAAAGAAAAAAGAAATGGTAAAAATATAATATGCTTTTTCCTTTTCATTTCATTACGATATTCGCAATGAGGCGAGCTATTTCGAATCCGTATGACTAAGGCCCCAAGTTATTTCAGATACATACTTACATTTTTTTTTATACGGTCCATTCAGCAGCAGCTTATAATATAAATCACTGCATACATATTTATCGATATTCAAATCATGCTCAGCTTCATTGCAGTATATATATATATATATATATATACACACACACACGTAAATATGTAGAATTTTGTTGACTCTCGGCGTTAAATTATTTTTCATTCTCTTAGGTGCCGGGGTTGGTTTTTTTTTTTTTTTTTCTTTATCTTTGTTCCTCTCGTTGACACGTAACTATATATTTATTTAGTATGTATCGGAATAATTAATTTCCATTATCCTTTATTACGTTTCGTATCGTTTTATTTTATTCAATTCCTGAACATCCTACTTATCGATACGAATAATTAAATTCTACACCCGGGTTTTATAACTAGACTGTGAAAATTGAGCAGGAACAGAGAGAAATAAAAGAAAAATAATATGAAAATTGAAAGAACCAAGATAATTTTTTGTTTCTTCGGTTCATCGCAAGTTTCAGAAATTCGCGCGACAGTTTAACCGTACGGAAATCCTTGGAGATTTTTCTTTGCAGTTTCCATAAATAATTGTTTTCTTTTTGCGTTACTCTTTGGATATATATATATATATATGTCTATATTGAAGAATGAAGAAACCTAAAAATTAATAAACATAAAAGAATAGAAATAACTAAAATAGGATAGGAAAAAAAAAAAGTCGGTTTTCAAGAGGGGAGGGAGTGGCGAGATGATGATGAGGCTGCCTCTTCAAATCGTCCGCGGCGGTGAATTTAAGGTGTGTAACATGCATGTTAACAGCAGCTGATGCTTGAAATGTGTGCGAGTAACGCCTGCATAATCATCCATAGGTGCATAATACGTACATGAATGCATAAATACATGTGCACATGTATGCCTGTGTGTTTGCGTGTGTGTGTGTATATATATATATATATACATATAGTAGTAACCCTGGTTTTGTAGTAGAATGGACGTATACACACATACATCCATACATACAGGGCGTTCCGTATAAAGTTGGAGCGACGTCGGTCTCGGACTCCAGTTGAACGTGGTGGGCTTGCAGGCAGTGTTCAGCTGCCGTTGGTTGTCGGGACATAATTTACAATTGCACAGCTACGCAAAAAAAAAAAATAAAATAAAAAAAAAAAAAAAAAACAAAAAAAAAAACACACACACACTGTATAAATGCGGTGTATTATAAACGCGCGACATTCCGACTGTATCATATAATATAATATGTACGTAATACATGTATGCAAAATTTCATCCTTACACGGATTTAACAATAACCACGCGTAACGTAACTTTGGTATCGAAGTTTTTTTGTTTTTTTTTTTTTTTGTTTTTCAGTTTTTCTCACCTACGCGGTGAAGAAAAATTTGGAGGAATATAATTTTGGCTTCTTGTTTCTTTTGCCTTTTTTCCAGTCTCTCGATAAGGGTTCGAATATTTTTCCTGTTTGAACGATACGGTTTCATAAATTTTTGACGATGTGAAAAAAAATTTGTGTCCTCGAGGTTTAAATTAGCTCACGTGCTTTGAGACGGTTTTTAAACCAACGACTTTTAGGTACTTGCTATTTTTTTAGCTTAATTGCCGTCAATAATTGCAGAGTAATTTGTTTTTTTTTTTTTCAACCTTGTGCCACTTCACGAACAGTGCGATACACTTGCGAAAAATCTTTTTAAACGATCGTTTTTATCCTAATATTATATTACAACGTAATCAGGTTGTACGTTCTTTTTAATTTATTTATTTATTTTTTTTTTGTTCGTAATGATTCTTGCGATACGTATAAATTTTTAATAACCTTAATGTTGGTTAAATTTGAACGCTTAACGAGATGAGGAATATATGGAGTACAAAGTGAATCATGTACAGATCTGTGGTGTAATTCATGTGGTTCTGGATTTAATCGACGGCAAAGTTTTATAGATACCTACCATGATTTACCGGAAGTTGTTACGCGCCTGGATTTGCGGATAATTAATTTAATTTTTGAATTTTAAACGACGTTATTGGCTATTGACTTGAAAAGCAATTATCATATGATCACTGTTATAATCATATGTATATAATGATATATATATATATATATATTATCACGTATTTTGATGTGATTTATCGATACGAAGATGCGGATAATTGGGTGAAAATTTTTGACAAACGATAATCTCGTATAGTGTATGCAAAATTATGTCGATCGTTGTTTTTTTTTTTTTTGTGTTTTATTTTGATTTGCTTATTTTTTTTTTTTTTTGTCAAGAATGAATAAACGTTCTCTTTGCTTTTAAATTTCGTTAAAAAAAAAAAAAGAATCAAATTCATCACATTGTTCGTTACATTTGCTTGATCCATACAGTAATAATTGAAACAATTTTGGTTATTTATCTTATGTATAACCCGATACATTTATATTATGTATAACAACACGTGACGTGATTGTCAATCGAAATTAATGATAAATAGCTTGCGAGACGATTTTAAATTACAAATCGACGTCGCGGCGTCTTGTAGAAGGGTTTAGGGGTTAGAGACGATAAATTGTAACTGAATCGTATATATAATGGTCGTAAAATAAACGACGATTTATCTATTTATTTGTTATATATTGTCATGATAACATTATGTATATACACACACAAAACGCATGTGTAGCAAAAGATTGTAGAATATGGAATTTTTATTACGACACATGACAACGATCTGTCAAATTATATATTAAATAAGTATTCGCGTAACATGCTGTGATTAATTGTTCTTCTTCAATTCATTTCTGTTTGTTGGTTTATTTATTTATTGACGTGGCGCCAATCGTTCGACGATTGAAATTAGTCATCGATCATCCCGGAATATATGATGACATTAAATTCAACCGGGGATTTTTCCAATTTTTTTTTTTTTTTTTTCCATTTTTATTTCTCGCCAGTTTATCAGAAATCGGGTTTCATATTTTCGATCAGTTATAAAAATTGATTCCAAGATATTTTTCCGTGGCAAAATTTAAACTCGTACGCGATTTAATTACGATCATTGAAAATTTGTCGTTTAGCCAAACTATCTCGTAGATTTAGGTATACGTTCTCTGTTTCTGCGTTTCGTTTTCGTAATATTATGAAAGAATTTAATTTTTTTCTTTTTTCTTTCATTTCCTACAAGTCACGATTAACGTAATTTATCTAATTGTCCAAAAAGAATTTAAAAAAAAAAAACAAAAAATACGTTCACAATACAAGTTATTTTATTTGGAACGAGTGTTTCGAATTCTATAAGAGTAGCACAGAAATAATTACTTTCACGATTGTTGGGAAAAACGCAGTCAGTGAATTGGTTGAGTTTAATTTTTCTTAAAAGACTGAATGACGCGTAGGTGAACTCTTTCAAACGGTTTGGCACACATTCTTGGGTTTCTCAAGTTACGAATGATCGTTGAAACGAATTCAACGACCTACAACAACGATTATTTATCGCTCCTTATTCCTGAGATATTGCGAAATGTATAGTACGTATATACATAATACATGTATACATATATATATATATATATTGAGAGGATTGTATTATTACGTGAATAGTTAAACTGTTGTGGTCTAAAAATTGTGCGAGACTTTGATATGTTGATTTGTTTGCTTCAAAAATGGTTTATTTTTAAATTTACTTATTTTTCATTTCGCGCTGGCTAATTTATTCTTTGAACTTTAAGAACGAACCGTTTCATTACACTGAGAGAAATTTTTAGTTTCGCTTATCGCTCGGTCCTTATACCCCATGCCATTTCTGTTTTAATAATAGGAAAAAAAAAAAGAAAGAATAATTAACCCTTTGTTGGCCATCTCGGAACAATTCGTTCTAGACTGTTTTTTACCCACTTGAGGGGTGAGCGAAAATTGTACAAAAATTGAGGTAGCTAGTTTGAGGTTGTTTTTTGATATACCGACAGTCAGAATAATGAAATATTTGATCGTGCAATGGATAAAAATTGATAGATCGATTATTTCGAGAGAAAATCGAGTCGACCGATCATTTTAGAGAAAGTACGATTGGACGAATTCGTTCTCATACTTTGCGGTTAAGATCTTTTTGATTATTTCACATGTATAAGCGATGAATTTTACATTGCACAAAAGTATATTATTCAGCGTGTTAGATAAAGATAAAAGATTTTCAAAAAGTATGTTAAGTTTGTTTTTACTTTCAAACTCACGTTAGAATATTGTAATATACAGTTTGTGCGTGTGTAATTGAGTAAATTATTGCCTGTGGTATAAATATTTGCATATCGTAAATCGAATACCGGTTCTTCGATAGAATTAACGAGAAAATTTGTTTGTACAAACTATAATTTAACCGGCGAACTAGTCGACGATTTTCCTGAACTTCATTCTCTTCCAGCAACTTCTTGATTTTCATTTCACATCTCTACGTTTCTTTATTAAACTTTTTTATACTTTCTCTCGGGATTTCGAGACGTTTAAAACAACCGCTTCATTACGGCTGGTATAAAGCGCACGGATGTTGATAAAACATACACATTCTTTGTATATAATACGGGCTTTACTAAAAGGTATACCTATTTCGAGTGCCTTTTATACATCCATTATTTTATCAAACCGTGAGATGCGGACGTACATTCATTCGTGAACTTTCCTGCCTGAGCAATAAATGTCACGGACCAGATATTTCTGTACCTATATATATATATATATATATATATAAAATATATATATATATATATATAAAATATATATATATATATATATATATATATATATAAAATATATATATATAAAATGCCTCTGAAATACCACTTATCGTACACTTTACCATATCAAATTTTTTCATTTCTGCAAACTCCGTATTATAATAGTATGCCTGATCTACCTTAATTATCGATTTATCTCTCAACTTAGCTTCGCCGGGTTCAACTTTCTGCAATCATTAGCATTAGCATACACTCATAATAATCAGAGAACGAGTCTTAATCTCCAGTAATTGAGGTATTCGAATTTTCTTACAATTTGTCTTTCCTTCGTTCCTTCTTCTTCTGTTTCTTTTTCTGTTTTTTTTTTTTTTTTTTTTTCTCAGCTGGTTTTCTTATCCTCAACGAATTGTTATTGGGATCGAGAGAGTAAATTGAAATTTCTTTTTTTTTTTTCTCTTTTTTTCGTTCATCACGAACGTTTTTCAAAACTCACGAGATATAATTCTCATTATTCTCAATTCACTGGGAATATTATATAAATTTTTTTTTTCCCTGTCTTTTTCGTATCGAAGTTACTTACTCGATTCGAAAATCTTGCCTTCGTTCAACCTGATCGCATCGGAACGTTGTTTTCTTCAGGGAAATGAGAGGAAATGAAAAGTCTTGAAATTCCATTGGGATTATGACGTTGTGTATAATGAATCCGGGGAGAAATTTAAAAATAACGCATATAACTGCAGAGGTGACACCCTGGTGCGAAACTATATATTATGTTTTAAATATAGAGGCTAAGGAATCGGCGGGAGGGACACACGCGTACATTGCGTTTGATAGATATTTATTGTTCGTTGAGGATTTATTAAAAAATTACATATGAATAAATGTACAGGGTGTCATATTTTGAAAAAAAAAAAAATATACGCGAATATATCGGAAACTGTAAGCGTTAAATTGTTAAATGCTTCGGAGAAAAATTGTTGCAAACAAGTGCCCGAACATTTTTTCAATGTTGAACAATCTTTTTTCGAAGACGAAAACTAAAATATGACCAAGTGTAAAAGTTACTCACTTTTCAACGAGAAATAAGAAAATGCAGTGAAAAATGGAACGTTCGAACAACAAAAGTTGGGGCCCAGGAGAGGCCCCGGGCCCAAAAACTGGGACGCTTGCCTGAAATAGTTTTCAATTTAATGCTTAGTTTTCGATATATTTGAGCATATTTTTTTTGTAATGGACACCCTGTATATATATATATATATTTTATACATTAGAAAGTTATAAATGTAATATAGGAATTTGCGTTATACTGGAAGGATTGATTTTTACTAATTTTCATTTCCGAGAAATTGCTCGAATAGTTTGTTCAAAGTAAATTTTTTGAAGGATGAAAAATTTTTTCAATCTATTTTAGAATCTCTGCTGAAACGATTTTCAGGGATTTAAAAAAAATTTTATACGACATCGATGATTTTTCGCGAGGTGAAAATATTTTTAACGAGTTGAAAAAAAGATTCCACGACGAGTTATAATGAATTTGAGTGATTTCGGTATTTTCGAATCTTTTCTGGAACTCATAGAATAGTGGTTTGTAAAAATAAAAATAAAAAATAGAATAAATAAAAAAATAAAAATGTAACAAAACAAATGTATTTAACAAAATTCGACCACGTTCGTGACGTTTTTTCGACTGACTTTGATATTCGTTCACGTGATTGTATACCGGTAATACTGAACTTATCTTGATCTATATATTAGAAGTGAAAAAGAGAAAAAAATTCTTTCTTTAGATTTTGTGGGTAAAAATAAAAAATTCTATGCAGCGTAATAGCAAGATTGTAAGTATTTGAAATAAATTAGGCACCTTAGACACGAATTCCTCTTCTCAAACTGTATATATTTATATTTCGCAGTGCGTTCAATGTACGTACTTGCCTATGTAAACACAGCTGCTTATGTATTTACAACTTTGGACACGTATAGGCGTAAAAATGTGGGCGAGATTTCTAGAAAAAGTTTTGAGCCTAGATTTTTCTTTGCATTGCCAAAATTCATCGATCCAGATCTAGAATCCGTTTCGTTTCTCCACTCAATAATTTCGAGGATTTGAAATTAATTTATTATAATTGAAAAGTTTTCGTTGAGCTGTTTAAGTTCGATTGAATTATTCTATCGTCGTGAAAACGTATTTTCGCATCGGTGAGAAAATACAACTCTTTCGAATTGCCAGAAAAAAAAAAAAAAAAAAGAAAACGAAAGATATATCTCAAATTGTCATAAAGCGAAACTGAAAGTTGCGAAATTATAAAAAAGAATATTGTATAACAGTGATAAATGAATAAATGAAAAAAGTTTGGCTCTCAGATATAGGAAAATTAATGCGTGTATTATCATACAGCTGCCGAAAAATTCGAAACTAAACTGACATTTTTCACCAGTCATATATTTCGTGAATTATTGCAGGGCAATAAATAATCTTTGTTGTAGGTCGTTGGATTCGTTTTAACATCAACTGCTACAGATTGCATGATATGTTAAATTGGGTCATTGTTCTGGGTCGTATGAAAGAGAATAAAAATTTGGAAACGAGATTGTGTCTAAAATTTGAAATTTTTGTTTTTAATGTGAAAGATCGATCGTCGCGCGATTCTTTCACCGATGTTATAAATTTTTTTCGCGTTCGTATCACGATCACCCTACGAAATATTCACTCTGATTTTATTTTATAAAATGAAAGAATATTTTTTCTTCCTTTTTTTTTTTTTTTGTTTTTTTTTTCTCTTTTTACACATACCTAGACCAAGTTCGTATTTTTTTTCAGCCGAGTAAACTTGACTGCATTAGACATTTTTTGGTACACGTGTTTAGTGCGTGTGTGTGTGTATATATATATATGTATATATATATATACATATATATATATATATGTATATGTATGCGTGTATATGCGAATGACGAATCTTGAAAAATTAGAATTCATACCATTACGCTTTGTCGGTACATTAGTTATTTTCTTATGTTTTTAAAAACACGGCGAAACGACGACGAGCATCTAAGACCAGCCGTCTAATAAGAATGTCGTTTTATCTAATCTAATCTAATCTAATTTCGTGTAATTAACTGTGCATACCAGGGACGAAGGCTGGAAATTTTATGCCACTCACCCGTAAAACACATGTGAATTTCAACGACGATGAAGAGATGGGATAGGAAGAAAAAAAAACTAAATAAAATTGCCCAAAATTGCTTTCATTACTTATTTTCTTTTGCGATATTTGTTATTTTTTTTTTTTTTTTTTTTTTCACCACGGTGTACACGAAATTTTTCGCAAAATTGATGATTAATTATTTTCAAGAAATTTATCTCACCTTGCCTCATGTATATCTATCTGTAACTTTAATGATTGTACTGAGAAAAATTTCATTTGTTAAAGTAACTAGAAAAATCGAGTAAAACAGGTATCGTTGAAAAAACCGTTTGAATATTGTTGGAATAACGAAAAACGAGGTACGCTTAACCATTTTGCGCTATCGTCGATCCTTTTTTTGGCAATTGCAACGCAAAATCAGTTTTTGAGGTTTACTCTAGTTTTTTAGTTAAACAAGGCTTTAACGTCAATTTATCGTTGCGCGAGCGTTAAGTTTTTGGTAAAAAATGAAAATAGTTAAAGACTGAGCGGTAACTGGAAGTAAAAATTTCTCTCAGCGTAGATTGAATTAAATATGCTTGAACAGAATTATCGTTGCTGTCAGACTAGTTTTTCGGTTATTTTCTTCTTCTTCATTCTCTGACTTCTCTCTATTTCTCTCTTCCTTTTTTTTTTTCTCTCCTTCTTCTTGAAGCGCTCTAATGGATCAGCTCTGATCACAGTCTAAATAGTTACACATACGTACAGTATATGTATACATGGTGTAATATATATATTATATATATATATATATTATTCTATTACGAGGCGCATAAAACGATCAGGGAACGATCGAATCTAACGAACCGACGCTAATGGGGAATAACTTAAACATACTCTTTACCAGTTATCCCGTTGTCGACTTGATTTGTTATTCTTATGACACGGAGTAACGTAACAAGTTCCGGAAGCTGCGGTTTACGATTCGTCGGATGAAATTGTTCCGTATAATTTAATATTTCACGGTGTAATTGTGATAAAAGTTAAATATTTTATTGTACTGATAATTATTCATATAAAACTAATAAGTTGTGGAAAAAAATCAAAGCAGATTCCGTATGCAGTTTATTATATGCGATATAACGTACGTGAGATTTGTATCTCGTGGATTTTTTTATTTTTTTTTTTATTTTGATTTTTTTTCTTTCTTTATCTCTGATTTATTGAAATCGAGAGATCGAGAGAGATACAGAGGGAATGAAAAATTCAGTGATCTTATTGTAGGCAAATGAATCACCGATGATATATGCAGTATACGTGATAACGAAAATATGTCGATGTGAAGTCAAGGCCTGTATTATTGTTAGTTTGCGACGACACGCTTTTATTCGGGGAGGGAGATTAAGAATAAAAAGAAAAAAAAAAACAGTTCGCATTCCTAGCGATTTTTATATCGAGGTTTTTCATCTCAGCGATATGCTTCTGCGATAAATAATATTACGGTATAACGTAATTTGACCATTTAAGTAATACGCAAAAAAAAAAATTTGTTTCATTAAAAATGCTGTAACTATTGAATCGTTTGAATTAAAGAAAATTTCCAAGCATATTCTTGCGGGACATTAAATTCTATAAAAAACACTTTGGAGTTGATTTTTTAGACTCCAAATTCGCACACTTACGGGCCGTGAAAATCGAAGAAAAGCGGAAACATGCTGTATAGCGTTGATACAAAATTTTAATCGAACTTTAACGAAAAATGAAGAACAAGAACAATTTATTTTGCAAGTAGTGCAATTACGTCACCAGCAATATCCTAATTGTAACAAAGTGTTATCAACAATTCAAAGGAATTCAAAGGAATGTTTAAAAGTGCAATAAACAAATAAATGAACGAGTTGAAACTCTACTCCTTTGACGAATCTAATTTATAAACAACATCTTTCGCACACCTCGTTTCATTTTAGTTTAAGTTTGTTAATTTATTAGGGATATTTTCAATCGTAGAGCCCGGAAAACTGCATATTTCTGTTTTTCTTCGACTTTCACGGCCCGTAAGTGTGCGAATTTTTGGGTCTAGAAAATCAACTCGGCAGCGTTTTTCTTAGAGAATTTTATGCCCCGCATGAATATGCCTTGATATTTTTTTTTTTTTAGCTCAAACGGTTCGAAAGTTGTAGCATCTTTAACGAAGATAAAAAATTTTTTAACGTGTCATTTAAATCGGAAATTTCAAACGGCCAGCGACACCTTTTAAAATTGATCTAAAATTTTTTCCAAACGGGAGAGATTTTCTTCTCGGTAAATACGGTCCCTTCAAGGCCATAGATTCGATAGTTTAGTTTTTTTGGCTCACCCTGATATGTAGAAAAAAAAAAAAAAAAAAAAAAATCCAAAACACTTTGAGGCAATTGAATCTAGCGATGAGAAATTAATTTTTTTTTTTTCTACGTTTCTTTTTTTATCGTTTTTCTCCCTCTCGACGTCGCATCGATATTGCTCAGATTGTGTTTCACGTCATTCGACAAATCCTATAGATTTCTGCACGAAGGTGGAACCTTGCTGACTGTTTACATTTGCCGTCTGATTAGAAGCTCTAGGCGGTATAGGAAGACGGCCTGGCCTGTCATACTCTTCGGTATTATCTTATATACATACATGTACGTAGGTACCCGAGTGGGTTGACAGCCAAACCGTCCGAGCTCATTGTCCCAAGAACCACGGCGTGTGCCGCTGCGTCTTTTTTTTTTATTTTGCCTAACGGCAATCACTTGATTATTTCTCTTCTCGTCTTAATCGTCATATCGACGGAGGGAATAATAATAATGATAATAATAACAACAATAACTACATAAACAACAATAATAATAATAATAATAATTAGAAGAAGAAGAAGAAGAAGAAGAAGAAGAAACAAAACATTCCTCACGATATCCCCGAAATTTCATACGTTTTATTAATTAAACACGCGTCTATGTAATAAATGGTGAAATTCAAACGTCCGCGTTAACGTGTTTCAATTCGATTTACAATTTACATTTATATTCATGTTTTATATTTTTAATACGTCGTGTGTGTGTGTGTGCGCGCGCGCGCTTGTGTTTTTTTTTTTTTTTTTTTAATTTTTTTTTTTTTTTTTTTAATTTTTTTTTTTTTTATTTCAATTATTTTGTCTTTCCAGAGGGACATATAAATATATCCGTAGTGAAGTTGAAGAAGAAACAGTGAGAAAGTTTTGTGAAACAAACATGCGCGTCAAGATTGCAATACGGTGATCGAGTGAAATAATTTGGAGACTGAATTACGGCAGGTTGAAGTTTTTTTATTATTTGTTTTTTTTTTTTAATTATTTTTTTTGTCATCTTCCGACGGGAAAAGAATTCAGGATGCAGCGGTCGTCGGTTTTCAATTCTGTGATCATCTCGGTAAGATTTGACTCGTTTCTTTTTTCCAATTTTTTTTTTATTTATTTATCAATTTTTTTGTTCTCCTACAGGCTTACGCATTGTTCACGGTATTTGTAATTAATTCAAACCGGTGGAATTGGATTTTGCTTTGAAAATCATTCTTTTTTTTTTATTTTTTTTTTTTTTTTTTTTTTTTAGTAAAAACGAATTTTGAGAGAAAATTTTGGATTCAAAGGAAAAAATATTCTACTCGAATGGTATCAGACGAAAATGGTGATATTATGGATAATATCGAATGATTCGATTCTAAATTTAAAAAAAAAAAAACAAAAGTATTTTAACATTTCTTCGACGGTATATGTACCTATGATATATAATTTTCTAGAGAAGAATTTTCACCGGGATAAGGAAAACCTGCTTGTTTGCGGTGAATGTTGCTTACCCGATAGCTACTTGCTTTTAACGCACCTTAGCTAATTATCTTGCTAGTTTATTATGCGTACTAATTCCTCATGGTTTTAATGTACTAATCTTTTATTCAAAATTTGGCGCTCACAGTTTCTAATATATGTATAAGCGTGGAGTTTGATTTTAAGCGCTGCTAATCATTGGAATCGAGCCAATTTATCATCATTCCAATGTACGTAATCTAATAACACGTGGGACTAATAGGTATATGTATACATATATATACACACATATATATATATAATGTATACATTATACGGTAGTATAATTATACAGTTTGATTGATTGTTGTGTATACACATTCACGATTTACGTCTAACAGATTGATCATCGAAATTCGGTCAAGGTCCGATTTTTTTCCACCCTGTTTCCTTATTTTTTTTTTATTTCTTTATTCTTTTTTTTTCGTTTTCAACTACACTCGATTTTACTTGATTTGGACATGTTTCATTATAATTTCGTTTTTTTTTTTTTCTATTCTCTTCTTACGGACAACGAAATTATCATTTTCCGTCTTACTTTATGAATGAATATATGTTGTTAATCATGGTCAAAAAAAAAAAATAAAAAAAAAAAAAAAAAGTGTCACGCGTGGATAATTTTGGTACAAGAAAATTGAAAAATTGTAAAAATTCAAATTTACCGCTATTCTATGAATATATTCCAATTTGAAATAATAATCTTTCTTCAATATTTATATATATATATATATATATATTTACACACAGACACACGTGAGATTTCGTACGTTATTTAAGAGATTGAAAAATGTTTGGTGTTTCAAATTTATATTGAGATTATAGGAAAAATGACCAGCATCAATTTTGTTGTCATACTTGTGTAGTTACAAAATTTTGTGATTAAACGAGTAAAGATGAAAGGATGACAATTTTAAGACGAAACACGCATCGATGCTGCGTTGTTGTATAGTAGAGTTCTTATCTAACTTTAGAACGGTTTGCCACCTGTGTAATTATGTGTTTACGACCTACCCTCAGAAAAAAGGATTGTAATAAAAAAAGGGACTGCTCTATTTTACCAACATTTTTTTTCCCCTTTTTTTTCACCAGCGATCTTCTTGAGAGGAGGGTCCTCGCTTTCAGATAAGCCATTTTTATGTACCTAACCGTTTATCTGTACGTATATAATATATATATATATATATATATATATATATATATATATTATAAGATTAGATATATAAGATGTTGGCATTTCTTAAAAGTCTCAAAAATTTCTCAAAAATCTTATATTTCGTCCCGATTATTCTGACACCCGTCCCACAATGGGGCGATTTTTTCTTCTATTCTTTTCAAGCACTTTAAACATTTTGAACAAACAAAACACCATGTTTCAACGTTCTGAAAAATTACAAAAAAGATTTTGCGTTGCTGTGGCAAAAGATTCAGAATTTAATGCAGAATTTTTTTGATCGAGTTGACATGAAATGTTCCGCATATATGCGCGTGTAGTCGTACTTGAGCCGATGACGGAAAAACAGTCGTGATTTCTCGTTGCCGTTTCTGATTTCATAATCGATCGCGTGAATGAGATTTTTATAATCATGCAAACTGTGTGGCGGTGATAAAGATTTGTTGTCAGAAATCTTTCATCAATCCGAGTCTTTTACTTTGCACGTGATTCGGGTTCAAATGACTGTGAGTTTAATGTTCAGAGGAATAAAGAAGGTGAATAAAGAAAAGAAAAAGAAGCGTCAAAACTTCAGGGCAGCGGAAATTGAAACAACGAAGATATTTTGACGGATTTTGGTCGATGAAATTTTTCACGTCGTTGAAGAATGAAGGGAGAAAAAAAGATTTATCGAATTTCAAAACTGATCTCAATTACGACAAGTTTAATAATTCAGAATATCGCAAAGTCCGTGAAAAGTTTTTGAAAAAAAAAAAAAAAAAAAAAATGAAAAATGAAAAATAAAATAACGCACTCGTCCGGTATATTTATACCTGCAGTCACGTAAACTCAGATTAAGTGTGGATATTATTATTCGAAGATGTGGATAAAATTTTGCACCGCGATTGAGTTGGTAAAATAATAAATAAATAAAAAACGATGTTTTGGAGTGACAATTGTTTAGACGGGTGTGAATGGTCGTTGTATAATATCACTCGGATAATTTCAAATGTTCATTTGAAAGCGGTTTGGTATGTTTGTAAGGTTTAAGTTGAAAAAATAAACATGTAAAAGTCTGAAAAAGAAAAAAAAAACAAAAAACAATCGCAACCGAGTCGATAAGATAATTTGTTCTGAATAATAATAATAATGCCAAAAAGTTGTTAATAAATCGTTTGAACAAAAATTTGTTCAACAAACCTCTAGTGACGTTTTTTTTGTTTTTTTTTTACACACAGAATGAATTCATTGATTTTTCCGAATACGCGTTTTTTTTTTTTTATTGGAATCTGCGACGATTTAAAAAAGCCTGTTTTTGGGAATTTTTGGATAGGCTTTCGTAAATGGTTTCGTATACGTGACACTGCAAAAGTTTTAAAGGCATGGAACGAATAGTTTTACAAATAGAGCGATTGAAAATTTTGGAAAACGGAATTATTCAAAATCGCCGGAAATTCAAAATTGCATATGAGATGTGTTGAACAAATTTTTGGTCAAACAATTTGTTGAGAACTTTTTGGCATTATTATTATAATTAAAAACGAATTACCGTATCGACTCGCTTACGATTGACATTTTTCAAATTCTCTGTCTCATCGCGAAGCGTTCAATATACTCTCATCCAGATTCACGTTTGGTTGGGAATATCGGTCCAAACAATACCTCAAGATATAGTTTTTTTCATTTCTACATCCGACATATTAGATCCACCATCTTGTATTTAGAAATTATCAAAATTCCGAATTCAGATTCGTGTAATCAGCGCGATTGTAAAAAAAACCTCCGAGTAAGAAAATTCAGGTGAAAACGTGTGACTGTAATGGTTAACCTGTGCTTGGATAATAAAATCGGATACTCGTAGTAGTTGATTGAAGAGAATATACAACTTTTTCACAATACGATACACAACGGTGTAAAACATAACGTAACTGACCGCGTTACCGAAACTGAATGGACCACTCGATGACGCAATAGACAGACGTGAGGGAAAAATAACGCACGTTACGTATCTTGAATTTACACCACAAGACTTGTTTCGCCATTTCGCGGATGTTCTCCAGTCTCTGCAGCATCTCGAATGTATATATGTTGCTGTTTTACGCGCCTGAATTCATCATCGTCGTCGTCGTCGTCGTCGTCATCATCATCATCATCATCATCATCATCATCATCATCATCATCATCATCATCATCATCATCATCATCATCATCATCATCATCATCATCATCATCATCATCATCATCATCATCATCATCATCATCATCATCATCATCATCATCATCATCATCATCATCTTGCCACCAATCTCTCCAGTGGCTCGTTGTATTATAATTAGACTCACCTATCTAGTAAAATGCAGAGGCTAGGGCGTCTGGAGATCGCTTCTACGATTTCTCAATAATCTTCAAGGATCCTACAGAGGCTGGTTTGCTCACTTCTGATTTTACGCCTGGTATTTTCTCTCTGTTCGTTGGAATTTTTTTTTTTTTTTTTAACCAATAACGCGAGAAGAGGAAATTGTTTTTTTTTTTTTTTCAAACGATCATCACTAACAAGACTCGTCATAATTCGTGACTGAGGTCAGTCTGGTTGAATTTGATTTTTGCATGTTAAAAATAATTCAATTTTTATTTACCGATGCGATTAAACTGAGTAATTTAAAATTTAATCGGGCGATTCGTAATTTGTTTTATTTTATCGTTAAAAATATAATGTTTATACGAATCTTGCAATTGTAAAATTCAAGTTTAAGGATTTTGTTGTGTGTCAATATTTTTTGTCCACTTTGCTTTTCACGTTACTCGTATCAAATTCGCGATCACGTTGTGACAAAATTACGAACAGTTATTCACTTTTTGACGTAGGAACGAAATTTAAAAAACAACGATTTAAACATCGAACGGAGAAAAAACTGCAAAACAGATAAGAAATTTTTCCAGAGCGATTGTAAAATTATCCCTGGAATTGTATGACACAAGCTTTTTTTCTTCATTTCATTATAAGTCAACAAACTCCGGAAACGATTCAATCGCTTTAGAATTTTTAATTAAAAAAAAACAAAACTAGTTTCGATTCATTTTTTCTGCACACACACACAGATTACGCTGCTGCTGCATAGCTGAAATAAATCGGAATTGATAGAATGGCTTGTTGCTTGTAGAAGAGAAAGTGAAAGAAATTAATAAAAAAAAAAAAAAAAAATAAAAAGAAAAAATATTAAACTTGTCTCCGTTAATCAAAATTGTCGGTAAGTGTTTTTTTTTTTTTTTTTTAGTTAGTCTGCCGCAAGCTTACCTCGACGATTACTATCCTTGTATAAATTGAGATGCGCGCGTCATGTTTGAGAGCTCTGAATAAAAGCCAGTAAGATTATCCCGAATAAGTCTCTCCTACGCAATTATTCGTATTGTTAATATTTAACGAGGAATCACGAGGATCATACAGATTTTGATTACGAACCTTAAGCAGTTCGATCCGATTTGAATAATTTTTTATCAATCGAACGTGAAAATATAATTTTATTATTTTTAAATTGATGAGATCTCTTATTTGACGGTTGGTTTCTTCTTTTCTCACAGTTTCTAGGTAACTATACATACAGCTTTGATTTTGCTTTCGATTTTATTACCAAGCTTAGAATATCACGAAAAAGAATTCGAAATTTTTATTAAACGATCAAACAAAACGATTGTAGCAAATTTTGGTATAGAATTTCAGTGTAATATTCATCTTGAATGAAAATGAGAAAAAAATTCAACCACCGATGATTTTCTGTAGTCTGCAACAATTTTCGAAATTGCTGATTTTATTTCTTCGAACTTTGCAAAATTTAGTCTTGTGTTTTGAATTTCTTTATATCCAATCAGCTTGCGAATGATAAAAGCTAATTCGAGAAGCTCAGATGGTTTGAATTCGAATTTTTATTTTATTTTGTTCAATTTATTAAACTTATTTACGTTAAATAAGAAGTGGAAAATTGTTAGTTCATCAAGCCGGAATTTGACGTTGAATGACTCGAAACTATACGGAATGTAATGTGGGACAAGCAAAGGTATCTGCAACGTCGTTAATCTGGATTAGAAGACCGTGAAGTTTTGTGTGTGCAACGCGGAGGTCTCTTTGAGTGTAAAACCGAACTCGTTAAACTGGCGTATAATTTATCCGTCGAGTTACAAAGTGCATATTCAATACTTTTTATAATGCACACGAGATTCCTGAAATATTTCGTCACGATTTATAAACACGATTATCACGGGGAAAAAGGTTATTCAAAAATTTCTGACAATCTCAACGAAGTGAAATAAAATCTTCTACGAATAAACGATTTGATAAAGTGAGAGTGAAACACTTTTATAATTATACGTGTAAAAAAAAAAAAAAAAAAAATTGTTGCTTTTTTTTAACTCAAAGGTTAGTTTTAATTCAAATCGATGAAACTGTTCTTACCTTTTTTCATGTTTTTAAATTAAAATTAGGATTTACGGTATCAATTCTTACCGAGTTTGTTGGAGCTGTTGACGTTGAACCGTTTCGTTGCTTTGATCCGGTGGCCAGAGACACGCCACTTGATAGTTATTTCTATTTAGGATATACCTCTAGCAGCCACCTTACATTAGAGATAGCTGTTGCACGCCGCACGAAACGTCGGAAAGACGACTCGCTATTTAAATATTGCGTCACAAGCCGCGTACACTAAATCTTTCTCTGTGTAGTATACAACCATCAGCTGCGGTAATTGGAGGCTCAGGCATTTAATTTTCATACTTGTTTTAGTCTACTGCTATATCACTGCCAGCAAATTTCTTGCCACGATTACGTATAATAGAAATTAACAAAATGAACATTCGAAATCGCAATCGGCTCAAGTCGAGATAATTATCTCATTTTCGAAATGGTTTCGAAAAAGGTTTAAGCTTTTTTTTTTTTTTTTTTATTTATAACGTTCTTAAAATAAATTGTAATTATTTAAGAATAACATCTCATTTCTCTGCCTCTGTTATAACAAACTTGCATACTTATTGTTAACGCATGATTCGGATTCGTAGAATTATCGCTTGAATTATTGTTTCGTTGAGCTTCTTTTCTTTTTTTTTTTTGTTTTTCATTATATCGCAGAATCTTTTGCGGATTACGATTTAATTTCCACCGTAGATGAAGAAATCCTTCTCTTTGTACGAAAATCTTTGAGGATTGATTTTCTTAAACCGTAACAAATTCATATAATAGGTAATTATCTTTATCTAAAAATGAGAAATTTACGTTTATTTTACTTCGCGATTTGTCCGAGTAAATGTGGAGCGGAAAAAGAAAAGATGAAAGATTTTTGTATCGTTTTTATCAGTCTTATTCAGTTATCAGCTGAATTTGAAGTAAAGTTATTTATCTTTCAGGTACTTTTTATTATTCATTTTGCAAGCGGTCGTCTGATCGATGGAATATTCACAGAGCCTACGTTGAAGCCTGGATATAATTTGGTCACTTCTGTGCCGCGTGGTGCAAAAGCATTGAATGTCACGCAGCTGGGTAACACAAGTAATATTTTGGGTAAGAATCAACCGTCGAATAGCGATTCGTCCTGTAATAATGAAACGATTCGTCTCGTTCTTGAAAGTTCCGACTAAATTAATTGACGGTAAAAATTCGTTGGATCATAGGTTGAAAGAAAAAAAAAGAAAAAAAAAGAAAAAAAAAACAAACTAGTGATTGTTTCCATAGTGTGAAAAATTTTTCTTCGATTTTTTTCACCGTTTTTCAATTCATTTTCCAACGTCTTTCATTGTTGCGATGATTTGACATGGCAAAAGAATCGCTATCACTTGAACGGTAAATCATTTTGTGACGATCGAATAAGCTATAATAGTAATAAAAGCTTCGCGTGAGTTAACTACGGAGAATTGAGAAGAAGTTCGGGTGAATTTATTTTTATAGTTTGAATCGTTGCGTACAATATAAACGAAGATGAACGAGCTCTTGATGAAATATATTTGCAAAAACATTCACGTATATCACGCGCGATTCATCTAGACGGTTTGGTATGTCGATTGCAACACGAGTTCTTTAAAATTCGCATACACGTGTAGCGAGTTTAAATTAATCAAGATTCTTTTGGACGAGCGAATGATTCGGCAATATTATATATATATATATATATATATATATACATATATTATTTTGTGTTCTTCTCAGATTTAATTTGAAAGGAAAGAAAAAAAAAAAAAATTACCGTTGGACAAATTTTAGAACTGATTTTTATTTATTTTTTTTTTTTGTTTCAAGACAAATTTGTAAAATTTATACTAGGTTGTTACGTGTTGAGTTATCTTGGAGAATTTTTCACAGTATCAATTATTAACGTTATTTCAGCCGTTACACGAAAAGATCGCAATTTCATTCTCAACGGCAATTACAACGCCTTTGCGAATTCCGGTTCATTCGTAGACTTGGGAACCACGTTCGTTTACACTCGGCATGATTCGCATAATCCGGAAAGCCTAGCCGCCGAAGGACCTCTTCAAGAGCCGATCGATATACTGGTCAGTGTGCAATAACGATAACAAGAACAATAATAATTATAACAACAACGGTATAAATGATAAGTTGGCTGTTTTATTTTGCGCGTTGGTGAAGATTGGAGTGCGATTGATATTCCGAATTTGAAAAGTTTCAAAAATGCCTAATTCCGCAATTTTTTGGTGGCGAAACTTTGTGTAAAGAAAGTAAACTTTGATCAAACGTCAAGGTATCGAAATGGTCCAAAACTCGACGCTCAAAGTTCCGAAAGGGCAAAATTCCGAATGATCAAAATTTCGAAAGGGCAAAAATTGGATAAGTCAAAGTTTCGAAAGTGTGAAACCGAGAATATTTTTAAATCTGAAATATCCAAAATTCCGAATGATCCAAGATTTTCAGTTCTGCGGAACATGTCAATTTCTGACTTGATAAAATTTCACCACTTTGATCTTTCTTTGTTTTGGATTTTCTATATTTTTACGTTTGGAATTCTGGTTTTCGGTGTTTCTTAATTTTTACACCCACTCGTTGAGTAAACTACGCTCTGCGAGTATATTTTAACTTTCGAAATTTTACCCTATCGAAACTTTGCTCAATCGTAACTTGAATTTTTGGAATCTTGCATTTCTGAACTTTGAGTAGTCGGGTTTTCGACTGTTCAAAACTTTGTTGTTTCGTAAAAGTTTGATTTTTTCACTTCAAGTTTTCCCATCCAATAATTCGGAATAAGGCGCGTTCGGAAGTTTTCGAATTGGGAAATTGAACGCCCCGAAGATTTGGTCGAAAGAGTGCTCGCGCAAGGTTTTTGAAAATTCAACGTGACGTGTTTTTTCGTTATTCTCCACGTCTGTATTCTCGTGTTTATTCATTTTTTTTTTTTTTTTTAATTCGTTTCTTATTTTATTTTTCTCTCTCTCGAACCTGAAACGACACGAAATTACCTGCGTTACGCAACAACAACGTGAACAGACTTTGTGTGCCTACTACGGAGCTCGATAAGAGAGCCACATGCTCTTCCTCTTCTCGTATTTTTTTATATCTCCTCCGAGTAGGTATAATGTTTACTCAAGGATTTCACCCATTCGTATATACACACTTGGAAAAGCCTTCTTTCCTTATTATGTACCGTTAACACGAGTGACTCGACGCTGACTTTAGTTATTTGATATAACTATTTTTCTTACATATATCGTGATCGTTAACAATTAATGGGGAGCATCGATTATTATTGTTCGTCTTACAGGTTAGGTCTTACAATTTACTTACAATTAGTTCAATGATTTCTTTTCCTTTTGTGTTTCTATTTCTCCAATTATCGTCGTCGTCGAATTTTTCTATTTACTTTATTCATCGAGTAAAGTTTTTTTTTTTTTTTTTTTCCCAAACTATACACATCAATGGACCAAAATCAATTATTGACTCAAGCTTTCTAATAATCGTGCATGCGATATTGTTTATCGATCGTTCGTTATTTTTGCTTTTGTATCTCAGAGGTTTTAGTCATGATAATTGTTAAATATGGTTTGCGTTGTTTTATGGTTTTGGCAGATGATTTTTTCTCATATTTGAATACCCTGTAAACAAAATTTAAACATCTTTATACAGTGGTATTTCTTTTCTTTTACTTTGTGAATAATTCATACGATTCTGGAAAAATCCAAAGCTGGGATATAAAATGGCAAATGAGGGGGAAAAAAACAAAAACAAGAAACGTTACGTTAGCGAAGAAGATTTTTAGTTTACTTATATACCTCTAGGTATATGCATATAATATACGCATTTACTCTTGTATTTTATTTCTGACGGAAATTCTAGCCTCTTATTTAATTGATATTCTATTTTATTGCCTTGAATGTTAAGCGAGTTAATTTGAGCAATGTTTCTAAATGTGTAATTCCACGAATAACATTACGTCAACCGGAGCTGAAAATAACACGTGATGGACTGAGCAGATCCTGCTGCATGTGTAAAATGAGTAAAATAATAAATAATATACATAGCTGATTCTTGCGACATTAGGACACCGTGCAAAATCGCGCTGAAAATAACACATTCAAAAATTCTGTGACAGGGTTAATTTTTGAGTTATTATTTTTCACAGTAAGTGTTCTGGTAAAAGTTTTTAAAAAAATCGCGAGAGTGTTTTAGAATTGGAGAAACAATTTAAAAAGAAACAATTTAAAAAGTCAGTAATTAAATCGTTGATGCGGTATGTATTGTAATAATTTTGAAAATGTTTCATTTCGGAAACCAAATATTTTTCTTCTCTTGTTTCAGAAAAAATTAATTTGTTTTTGAGATAGGTTTAAAAAATGATAGGGTAAAGACGAGTGATCGAAAAAATTTGCCAAAATTCTTAAAGCTTTTCAGGAGTCGTATTAACGTAGAAAAAAAGTATTATATAAACCATAAAAATTATCTCTTTCCTCAGGTTTTCTATAAAGAGCCAAATCCGGGTATTGTCTACCGGTATTTGACCTCCGGCCAACAGCCGACAGCTTCACGTTGGACTACAAAATTTGCGGCAGGTATCGGAAACGCGGCGATTTTATTTATCCGTCGAGGGAAAAAATTAATTTTTTATTTGAGTATAATACCGTAGATTATTTCCTCTTTTTATGTATAATAACCTATTGTGACATTTTTTTTTTCATATCACATTCTGCAGCGACGAGCAAGACTTCGAACATATTTCCACCTGGTAGATACACCGCGAGAAGGTGATTATGGAATTATTAATATTATTACTATTATCGCTGCAGTAAATAAGCTGAATTTATTTGAAAGCAACGTTTTTCTTCCGGCAACCGTTTAAAAAACTTGTCGTAATTAGCAACAAAAGTAACCTGGCAGAGGAATATCTCTTGAAAAAAATTGAAAAAAGACAGCGTCTTCCTCTAATGTTGTTGAACGGAAAAAATTTTGATAGTAACGAAAGTGGGATTTAAAAATTTAATTTTAGCGATATCCTTCTGCAAGGATTTTTTTTCTTGCTGTACTCACAAGTTTGTCAGTTATGGGAGCTAATTGACAAAAAAAAATTTTACTTGCAAACGAAACACCCTATAATCAGAAAATAATTTTGGGAAAATAATTATTTTAACGGTTTTTTTCCTTTGTTTTTCTTTTTTTTTTTTTTTTAAACTTTATATCTAGAAGAGATACTTTGCCTGTGAAAAATCGTATAGCAGACGACGAGGCTCAGCCTTTGTCAGTCGTTGCGCCACAAAGACGGTTACGAAGGCGTAGATTTGTGTGGAAAAATCACGGCCTCGCCGAATGCAGCAGGTCTTGTGGCGGAGGTGAGTGCAGGGCGACAAAAATAGGCTCGTAATTCGTTTAATCGGTATGATAGATTCGGTTGAAGATCGCGAAAGGTCGTATAATTGCCTACCGATTTTACTACAACGTGCCGATTTTTTTGTGTTTCCGAGATGGATGTTCGATGATTGCATAGATTTTATTTCTTTTCAAGGCATTCAGACGACTAAGTTTGTCTGCATTCGGGAACAGTCGCAGCAGCAAGTTCCCGACAAGAGGTGTCATCATTTGGAAAAACCGGTCGGACAAACGGTCAGATGCAACACTCGACTCTGTCCTGCGAAGTTAGTAACAGAAAAACCGTAATGATCAGAATTAAATTTTGTTTCAGTTTCGCAAATCGTTTATTTAATATGAAAACAAAAATCTTCCAAATTTTGAAACCACAAACTTGCAATCTGCACTCTGTGGTATCTATGTAATCGAAATAGTTGATAGTAGGTATAAAATGCTGGTTCTGGATACAGATTCCTTTACCGATATTTTACGGGCATCTAGCCGAGACACAAACCCTTTTTTAGAATATTAAAAACTGGGGGATATCACCGCTCTGATTGACTTTATCGATGATCGGACCATTTAGTTGTCCGACTTTATCGGTGGTCCAATGAATTCGTCGCTCTATCTTATATTCGATATCTTATCAGAAATCACTCAAGGTCGACGAAACAATTCTCACAAAACATTCTGGAAGTAGATTGCCGTGGGCGCGAAAAAAAGTCGATCACAGTGACATCGTTAACTTTCTGAGAAAAAGGTTTGAGTCTACGCTAGACCTCGGCCGTCGATAAAGTGGAAAGGGGGTGAAATGACGGTGGAGTAGAGTAAATTGTTAGTAAGGTAGAGCAACGAAATTATCGGTCGATCGATAACATCGGACAACTAAATCGTTCAATGAACGATAAAGTCGAACAGAGTGGGGACATCTCCCATCGTTAAAAATTCTAAAAAGGGTTTGTGTCTTGGCTAAGTGTCGGTAAAATGTCGGTATAGGAATGTGTATTTAGAACCGGCATTGGATATCTACTGTCAATAGAGTTTTTCAAATTTTTCTTCGTTCTAGATAAGAATTTAGTCCAGTTTTTTTTTTTTTTCAACTTCGAGGTATTTTCAGCGATATTCAGATCGTTAAACGTTGATATTTGATTTTTTGTTATTTCACAAAATACCGGGGAATCGTTATCTCCATATTTCAACATCCTTTTAGCATCTGGAATCGAATAAATTAATGTTTAAGATGGCGGGCGGGGGTGTGGAGCGATTGTTCAGTAAGTTGTGGCACCGGATATCGCACTCGCGAAATGGAATGCGTCCAGGAAGTGACTTCGGCGTTGACGATGAGAGTTGCCGACGGTGCTTGCATCGAGCCGAGTCTCCTGCCATTGAGAGAGGGCTGCGTTATACGACCGTGCGACGATCCACTCATCGATAAATCCCAAGACGTAAACGTATTCGAGAACAATGCTCGTCCCTCCCAATGGAACGCCGAGCCTTGGTCCGAGGTAAAAAATACTAACTCTGCAACTCGATTTTGGCTCCGAAACTGTTACGAGCTTCGTATTTTTTTTTAACAACGAATATAATTGAAAAATACAATAACTAATCGATCGGGATATGTAAGAACATTTTCCGCAGTTCTCGTTGATTCATTTCATACATTTAAAGGGAATTTTATTGCTTGCAAAACGAACCGCCAAACTTCGAAAAAATCGAGTATTGTTTTCCAAGGAATACCCAAGTTTGTTGTCGAGAAAATTTAATTTAATTCACCTTTTACTCTTAATTGTCACATCGTATTTTTGATAAATTAAATAGCAAATTGTGAAATATGATGCAGTGCTCCGCGACTTGCGGTCCTGGGAGAAGAACGAGGATTGTTTCCTGCATAACAACGACCGGGCGACCCTGTTCCCTCGATGAAAAACCGCCGTACGAAGAGTCCTGCAATTTGGGAAATTGCAGCCCGAAACTTGCACCACCTGTTGATGCGACGCTGCACTCGAATTCGATTTCCACGTTTACTTCGGGCAGTAGGTGGCTCTTCACTGAATGGTCTCGCCAGGTTCGCAGATTTGTTTGTTTTGAACGGTTTCTTGTTCTTTCGTTTTTGGCCAATTTTTTTTTTTTCCCCCGAAAGACATCAAAAAATCCATTTTTGTTCTCATTATTTGATTAAAGAATTTTTTCTTTAATTTCCATAATCGCTTTTGGTTTACGGAAAAGTGTTGGTTGTTCATTGGAGATATTTTTTTCCTTATGATTCAGAAGATTTTTACCATTAGTTTAATAACTGAGAAGAAAAGTTCTTCCTTCGCAATTCTACGAGGGTAAAAAGTATTTATGACAACTCGCATAATGAGTAGTTTTATTTTCTTTTACATGTAAACATTACAATGTAATTCTATGAGGATTTTCGTGTTTTTTTACCCATATCGCGATCCGTAAAACAGTGTTCGGCCGACTGCGGTACCGGAGTTCAATGGCGTCGAGTCGTGTGCGGATCATCGTCGCCGGAAACTTGCGACGAGTCGACAAAACCGAAAACAACCCAAGAATGCACAACGGACGATAGCTGCAGCGGTCACTGGTTTTCCGGTCCATGGACACGGGTAATTTTGGCAATTTTCTGCCCGAAATGGGACGTATTTTACTTCAACCTTCTTGCAAAATCCTCTTATTTACACTGGGAAATCAAATTTAATCAAACATTGAATTCTCGGAGAGTTTATTTGCGGTGAATTAGTAGTATAATAAAGAGTGTTCTGCGTACAGATTCCGATACTGACATTTTACCGACATTTTAGCGGCTCCACAGCTTAGACACAAACCCTTTTTTCGGTTAGGGGGTTATGCCCACTATGGTTGACTTTATCGATTATTGGAAATGTCGGTAAAATGTCGGTATCGGGATCTGCACGCAGAAACCTACTTATGATGCTATTTGAATTCTTCGATTTTACTTGGTTAACGTGTTAAAATAAAAGAGTGTACTTTTTTAAGTCTAGAGAATTCAAATTTTGAAATTCTATCTTTCTACAAGGGTTTATCATCATCTCTATACGAATGAAATTTACAGAAATTATCACTACTTTATTTCCTTGCCAGTGTTCGGCAGCGTGCGAAATCGGTGAACAGACCAGAGAAGTGATTTGCGTTGCTAAAATTCGGGGCATTCTTCACGTTGCTCTCGACATGAATTGTCCCGTTGAAAAACCGGACGCTAAAAGACACTGCAGGGGCCCCCCATGCCCACCCGCTTGGTTTGCATCCGACTGGTCGGAAGTGAGTATAAAACTCGTACACATAGGAAAACTTTATTATTCAACATTTCGACGATCTGCAGAGCTTCCACAAATTTTGCCACGGGGACCTAATAATTTTTTTTTTTTTTTGTTTTGTGCCCGCACACAAGCATGAGAAAATTCTCAGGCATTCTCCGATCAATTGTAATCATTGTTATTATAACGTTGTTTTTTTTGTGGGTCTTTGTCTCAATTTAGCGAGACGACTTATGAATGTTTTCACATTTTTTTCCGCAAGCGTTTTTCGAATGAATTTTTTTTCGATTTCTGACTTCTAGAACTTTGCGTAAAGGAAATGAAGAATACAACGTTGATAATCATCGCGAGAAATCAATTTTGGAGATTTTTTTTCTTTTTTTACGTGATGTATTTTGATAGGTTTCATAAAAATTTAATTCTAATGCTGACGTACTTTGAATGGGCAAAATTTAATTGTTCCATCAAGTCGTGGAATAAAATGTTCAAAATTTTTAAATTATCTGACAAACATCTGTTTTTCTTCTCTTTCCTACCCGCGATTCTTACCTCGATGAAAAATTTCTCATCGCTATCGCGAACATTTATTTCACAGTGTACCCGGACTTGTGGTAGAGGAATGCAACAGCGTGTGGTAAAATGTTTGGAAAGCGACGGCCGGCCGGCGCAACCAGGAAGAGAATGTCCGGAAGCAGATCGTCCGGTTTCAAGATTGATCTGCAACGAGCATCCGTGCAGAAATTCGGACGACAATTACGGGGCAGAAAACGTTAATCGCGTTGTCCAGATCCAGAATGATCCGGAAATATCAAACAGTGAGCGATGGGGGATAAATTTTTTATTACAAGCATGAAATTAACGAGCTGGAAATCAGGAAAAACGCGCTCGCTTTTTAGAAGATTTTTATAATTTCAATCCGACATTTTTATATTTTGAAGTTCGTGCTGTTTTATTGTGAGAATATATTTTTCTTTCAATTCCGATCAAAATCCAAAGAAATGAGCTTGGTTTTTTTTTTTTTTTTTTTTTAAATACAAAAACAATAACCTAACCCGACCTAAACCGATTGAATATAAATAGAATTTCCTCTCAGCGCCAATTTTCAATTTTCCAGCCGCCGAAGGACGTGAATAAAATTTGCAACAAGTGGTTTTTCGCTTCCCTGTTTCAGGACTCGACGATAATCCGAACTGCCAAGATACCAACTTTAATTGCCCTCTCGTGGCTCAGGCTCGACTCTGTAATTACGAAATCTATCGAAGGACTTGCTGTCTTTCCTGCTCAAAGGCTCGTATGGAGGACGAGTAGAGCTTTTTGACTCGAACCCCAATTTCAAAGGCGACGCGATTTCGACGGCTCGATTTTTTAGATTATGAAAGTTTCCGCGAGAAACTTTGAGCAAAAGTATCAATTCATGAATCGCTTAATCGAACCTATTTAGAGGGAAGCTGATTATCCCAAATGTTTTTAGTTAATTCGAATTTCCCATGCACGGTTGAATATTAAATTTTTGGGAACAGTCTGTAGCGCAGCAGTGATTTTAGAATCTCTAGAATTTTCAGCATACTTTTTATTGTTACTGTATATTTTTAACCACGCATCTTGTTGCGCGAAGTTTAACATTGATTGATTATATCGTCGAGAAGAAAATTGTCAGACATTTGAAAGTGCCGCTGTGTTATCAACGGCGACGAATTGAATTTTTTTTTTTTTTTACAAGAAATCCGCAAGCATCGCGTGATGACGAATTATGTTATAATTTCGTAACGTCAGGCAAGAATTACGGAAACTATGCGTAAAAATTTTGAATGAAATATAATAGCGTTACGTGTATCGATAAGGTACTTAAACCGATCAGTTTTGTCGTCTTGATTTCTAAACAAGTATTGTTCTTTTTTTTTTTTCTCTTTCTTTTCATCGAGAATATTACACAATATCATAGACACAATTAATTTTCTCCTCCTTGTGTAATTATTTTCTATTGAAGGAAAGAAAGCAAAAAAAAAAAAAAAAAGAAAAAAACCTTTTATTATTCTACTAGAGAAATTAATTATCGGAAGGAAATGTTTCCTTCTCAATGTCATTTCATTTTCGATGGAATTGAACGCAAGATGCGAATCGATTTTTTTTTATTCGCTTCCGTATTTAATTCGCGAGGTGATTTTGTTTAGTGAAACTTACATACAGGTTCACATTACCGATTTCTCATAGAATCGTGACTATACGTTTGATTGATTAGGTGTAAATATACCTATATACAATAACATTATACAATGTATAACGTATAATCGTATAATAATATTGTTACGCGTTTTTGCATAATCAGAAGTAGAAATGTATATATATATATATATGTAAATACATTTCTCTTCAAAAATATTATTTTCAAATATGTTGCGTATAAGTTGCAGTGCCATATATATAAATCGTGTGCGTGTGTATCTGTGCGTGTGTGTATAAAAAAGTGTATATGCATGGAACTGTGTTGTTGTAATATTAAAAATTGAAGTATACACATTTACCGTGGTATAAAAATGCCTTAATAATACGGTAATTATTGCTGCGTAATAAAAAAAAAAAAAAAATAAGTATTACGCGTTATTAAACTCGCGGATTATAAACAAAAAATTTATCGATTTACGATCGTATATATTTGTGATCAGAGATTTGAATTTGAAAGCGTTATACGCATAAGTTTGAATGTTCTACTGGCGAGATGGTCGACCCGGAAGTGATCGTATTTCTTGACGTCAAGTATTATCGACGCACTATTCTTGTTACGGTATACATTTATATATATACATCGCTGCATTCGACGTTATTCATGCAGAGAGTAATGCATGCCATAACCCAATAATTATTCGAAAAACTTTTCCGAAGAGGGAGGAAGTCGTTCAGTTATTCAAGAGTTCTTCGTCGTCCGGTCTCGTTCGGTTATGTTAGAAGTTGCATTACGTCTCGTTATATATCACGTATCTAAAGAAGTACCTTGAGATCTTTCTTCACGGCGAGATGAATAAATCCGCCAAAGTTACCGTGTCAGGAGGTCTGGCGAAATTGGATTATCTTTTCAAATGGAACCGAGTCCTGTTGAGATCCTTTGGCGTATGGCCGCTCGATCACACCTCGACATCAAGACTTGAGCGTTTTGGTACATTTTTGTTGATTTTAAATCTCGGAACTTTGGTAATCGCAGAATGGAACGACTTGATTCAAATTTCGGGCAATTTCGATCTGATGCTTGACAATCTTACCGCGAATTTGGGCACCTCGTTGGCACTGGTTAAACTCTTTATTATACGCTGGAATGTTGATACACTTCAGAACCTCATCGCTGATGTTCAAAACGACTGGTCCATCGGTTATACTGATGAGGATATTAAGGTTGGTGTCGCTTAAGATTCACGAGAGTGAAAATCTATCAAGGGAGAAACGTCAGCATGATGGAAAAAAGAAAAAAGAAAAAGCGTGGATATTGTGGTACTCGTATTCAGTGACGATTTTTGGGTCTGACTCGTTAAGTTCCTAACTGTCAAAGTTCAGACAGACGATTACAGCCAATGGCCAAAATTCCGAACGATCAAACGTCGGAATGTTTTAAGTGTTCAGAATTTTCGCAATTCAAAGTCATGACCATTCGAAATTTTGACCATATGGTTATTTGGCCGTGCGAAATTCTGAATATATGGTGTAATGGTCTGTACGAACTTTGACCATTAGGAACTTTCACTCGGGTGCGGGTAAAAAATTAGAAAAACGAAAAATCAGAATGGTCAGAATTCTGAACATAAATATATCGAAAACTCACAATCACGAAAGAACAAAGCGGTGAATCTTCGTTAAGCCAGAAATAATGGAAATAGAATATAAAAGTATCGAAATTTGAAGTTGTAGAATTTCGAATACACAACTGGTGAAAATATCGAAAGGCCGTTGGCAGAATAAGGCAAATGCGATTGCTCGCAAACACAAATGAATAACCTTCGGATTGATCGTAAAGTAGAATTTTCATCTATTCGAATTCGTAAATGCGAAGGATCAAGAATCAGAACGGTTAGAACTTCGAGTAGTTATCTCATGGAAGGCTCGGAATATAGAATTGCCGTATATCTGAATCGTCGGAATGAAGAGTCGCTATTTATGAGAAGAGTCAGGCACATCGTCGGCCACACTCTAAAGGCCCAACCCAACAGCTTCAACGACTCAAAGTTGTCCGTTTGCATCGCGTTCTTTCTTCTTCGTTAAGTATCGAGTAAAGAATTTCTTTGAGTCTGTATATAAAACATTTTACAAGTCAAAATAGATCAGTTGGATAGACTCGGAATGTGAAATTCTGGTGGTGAGTCATCGATACGGTTACTTTCGGAATACCGATCTTTCTGAATCGTACGATTCTGAACAAAGACCCTTCTACATTCTGGATTTTAACTTTTATTTTTATAATATTTGGACATTTGAAAATATGAAACCTTCTACAAATTCATTCTCTGGAATATTGACTCTTTACGTTATTAAATTCTGCATCTCTGAATTCTTGGATTAATGTTTTCCGAAGTAAGTGGGTTCGGATAATAGAGCCATCTACTAAATACATGTTAGGTAAGCTACAGATTTTTATTGGGCACCATTTGGGACTTAAAATTTCCGACAGTATCTGTTCTCTCATATTTGTTATTCGAGTTTATTAAATTCGGAATTCTGAACATTCTGAGTTTCGGTTTATCTGATTTCTTATCCCCACCTCTTGAACCCGTCTTCTTAACGTGTTTCAGGTGATGATGGCTCGAGCTAGGATTGGTCGTTGGTTTTCAATCGCAGGTCCACTTTTGTCGTTGCCTTCGGCTCTCTTCTTTTCGTTCATACCTCAAGTTATTACGCTCTCGATGAATGGGACGGAAATATCGATGTTGATGCCGTTCAGATCTATGTACTTTTACGACGTGACGTCGACGCCCGTTTACCAATTCACTTACTTTTCGCAATCCGTAGCCAGCTGCACATCATCGGCTGCTTATTCCGGTGTCGACTGTTTTTTCGCGGCATTAGCTTTTCACGTTTGTGGCCAACTCGAAATACTCGGTAGTACGATTCGTGGATTCGACGGAAAAGATTATCGTATGGTTAAAAATCTCGTCGAACGTCATCTGCGATTGATCGAGTAAGGCGATTTGAATTTCCTCATTTTATCGTACCCAGTCACATTTTACTCATTATTTATTTTTAATATCGTCAGGTACATCAACGATTTGGAAAGCATTTATTCTACAGTTATTTTCGGTCAACTTCTGGTAACATCGTTGGCGATATGCAGTATTGGATTCAAGTTCACAATGGTATCTTATACGTCATGAATTATGCGCTTGAAAAAATGTTAAACTGTCTTTCGAATTATGGAATATAACAATTCGATGAATAAGTAAAATTTATTATTAATGTACAAAGACAGTAAGACCTGTTTAAATCGTTGAAACAAGAATATTCACCGCAATAGTAAATCACTGCAAGAAATTTTCTTGTCGTCTCTGTAATATTAACACTAAAATTTTCTGGTCCAACGAGTTATTTTTATTTTTTTTTTTATTTCTCCTCATACGGCTTAATAATTGCACAATATCGTTGCAGTCTCTGGACACCGAGGATTTTGGGGATATTGGAAAGTTTTCGGTATATCTATCCGCAGTTTTGATACACGTATTTTTGTATTGCTACTCTGGGCAGTGTTTAATCGACGAGGTAAATAACTTTTCTGTCTTAAATGCCGCGACTGATTGTGCTTGAAGAAAAATTTATTCAATGAAAATTTATATACTTCTTCAGAGCATCCGTCTCAGCGAAGCTGTCTACAACAGTCCGTGGTATGAAATGAAAGGATCTGACGCCCGAGTTTTTCTAATGATACAATCGAGAGCTCAGTCGCCGTTTCAAATAACAGCTTTGAAATTTTGTGTCATGTCACACTCGTGCTTTGCAGATGTGAGAATTTTTTTGTCACTCATTGCATATTCAAAATTCAAAGCTATTGTCAGCCGGAGTTTGAATTTGAAATAAAACGTGATTGACTTTTTGTCAAACGGCAAACTAAATATCGGCGTTGTTGGGATTTTGGGAAGAATTTCATGTAGTTTTGTGGATTCAAATGGACGATATTCACAGATATATGGAATGGGTGTATTTTCGGTAATGTTGTGTATTTTGTTTTCAGATACTTCGTAACTCTTTAACATATTTCTCCGTTCTACGAGCTATAAAATGAATGACAAGAATAGTCAAATTTTGCACGCTTCGAGGATTCTTTAACGGTAAAACCGCTTTATCCGGATGCTTCAGGCAAATCGGAAGAGGTTGCAAATAATAAATTACGAATGATATTATTTCTCTGTAGATATTGCGAAATGTGTATATTTTAAGTATTATCAGTATAATAATCAAAATACGTGTATCGTTGAACTCATCCTAAAAAATTCTTCATCCTTTCCTACTTATCAATTCCATGTCTGTCACAGGTCTCAAACATTCCCGAACGTCTCAATTCATTTTTTACAATGGTAGAACCGTCGGATCATATTTATGTATTTTTCAACCCTCACGAGTAACGAAAAAAAAAGGGTAGGGGTCAATATCCCGAAGGTCCGAAAAGTCGACTGGTCGAAAAGCCGAAATTTTTGAGAATAAAATTTTTAAATCAACGAATGATCAGCGTACCGAGGTTGGGATTTACGACAAATCACCCGGTAGAATAACTGTTTTCCCGAAAGTTCATTTAAACGAACGCTCTCTTATCCGAAAAAGTATTTTCAGAACAGTCGGCGTTCCGAATGATCAAAGCACAAAGTTCCGAAGTTGAGTCTAGATCGGTCCAATAATTGCGAAAAAATTGTTCTCAAGTTGAACAAAAAAAAAATAAAAAATAAATAATCTATGTAACTTCTTCTGTCTTCGGTAAGTTCTACACAATTTTTTTAAGTATTCTAACTTTATCCTGGCCTGAAATTAGATACTACATTTCATATAGGTGATAATGTAAAAACGGAAATAAATTAGTTCAAAGTGATTGGAGAACTGGTAGCGCCTATCTATAGGAGTGAAAAATTCTGGACATATCAACTTACCCGTAAATTTTCTTATTCCTTCCAGCATCATCTCCTTTAAATGATTCAGAGTCGAATTTACTTGCGATGCCAAAATAGGTCTGATTCGGACTGGATACCCAATATTCGAATGAGAAACGTAGTGCTGTTTGAAAGACGAAGGCTGTAGCTTGATTACAGAATCTGTTCATTATCGCAAGATGATGATGCATTTTGAGAAATTCTGAAAATGAAATTGAAAAAGTGGGTGAGACTTGTCAGTTTATACAGTTCTCTTGTTCTATGTCCACGTGTATTCTTTGTGCATTGACCATACCTAGCCTTACGAACATCTAAGACGCTCCGATCATTCGACCGGTCATTTTATAGTGCAGCTTTTGACGCGGGACTTGTAAATTTTTCATGAACGTTGACTATTTGATCGGTAAAAAATGAATAAGACGGAAATGATCCCATTTATACATTTGCACGATGTACTATTAATCGGTAATCTGCGGTTCGAATTCTCCCTCTAAAGTGGAGTCGAGTTAAACGCATCGTGCATTATACATAGAAGAATGGTTCTCGTTATCCGAGAGCCTGGAAAATATATAATTGAGCCTGACTTAAAATGGTCTGATGGTACATCGCAATTTGCTGCATTCACTTTGACAATTATTCTTTCAACTCTTGTAAAGAGGGAAGAAGTCCTTAAGTTATTTAAAAGTTTCTTACCGTACGCATCTTCGATGGGTTAGGTTGGATGTAGTGCGTCTTGTTATAAAAAGGGTCGGAAGTTGGTTGAGAATTTTTTCCTAGGCAATATGGAAAAACCTGAAACACTTGCTGCTCGAGATTTACTAAAATTTGACTACGTCTTTAAGTGGAATCGAAGGATTCTAAAAATTCTTGGCATTTGGCCACTCGACACGGAAGAAACATCGGTATTTGAACGTTTCCTAACTGTTCTCTTGACGTTGAACTTGGGGGTTGTTATAATCGCGCAATGGACCGATTTGGTATCAATTTGGGGCCAGTTCGATCCGATGCTCGACAACCTGAGCGCTAATATAGGCGGCTCGATGGCACTGATCAAGCTCTTTATCATTCTGTGGAATTTCGATACACTTCGTAACGTTATTGCCAAAGTTCGCACTGATTGGTCTGCCCTTTACACTATTCAGGAATTTAAGGTCAGTCGATAAAACTTCCCTGAAATCGTTTCGAGGGTTTAGCTGTCAGTCGGATTTTCTAAATTATTACAAGTTTCGAAGAAAAATAATTTAGCCAATTTCCTTCTTCTTTATCTCTTCGATCTTTTCACCTGACGAATCTTTCATTTCTGTGTATTTCAGCTGATGATGGATCGTGCCAGGATTGGCCGATTGTTCTCCATCGTCGGTCCTGCATCCGCAATCCCGGCAGGTCTGTTCTTCGCATTGACGCCTCAGGCGATTTATACGCAGTCGAAAAATGGAACGGAAATAATGTCTTTACTGCCTTTGAGGTCGAAATATCTTTACGACGTGACATCGGCACCCGTTTACCAATTTAGTTACCTTTCTCAAACGGTACACTGCTACACAGCCTCCGCAGCTTATTCCGCGATCGACTGTTTTTTCGCAGCCCTGGCACTTCACGTTTGTAGCCAACTCGAAATACTCGGTTGCACGATTCGGAGAGTTGGTAAAAGGGAGCCAATGATTCGAAACATCGTTGAACGTCACCTGCGGCTGGTGAAGTGAGTGGATATGATTTTCGTTTTTGTTCTCGGTAATTTACTTTATCCACACAGCTGGAAAAAAAAATGTCCCAGCAGGTCCATTGAAATTTTTGGATTGATTTAAGCATTTTTTTTAATGTAGTACTAAGTCAAAAATAAAGAACAAAGTACAAGTTAAATGTTGGTATGACAATTTAAATCTTAAAACTACGTTAATTTGTGTTATATTCACTAACAGAAATGCAAGAAATAACTCATACGTAAAGTAGACCAGCTGGGATATTATATTTAGTTAAATTCTTCTAACGGTGCATAAATTCAAACTGTCGAATGATTTTTACTTTCAAAACGCCTGCAGATACGTCGAAGATTTGGAAAGCATTTATTCCGCTATTATTTGCGTCCAGCTTATCGTCAGTTCTCTGCTTTTATGCAGTATAGGATACAAATTCATTACGGTACTAATAATGTTACGGGTTATATCAACAACGTGATTAAAAACGTACTTGGAAGAGTCGAATTATTTGACGTTCTTACAGTCATTGGACGGGGGCTACGCCGCAGATGTTGGAAAGTTTACATTCTACTTCATCGCAATACTTATGCAAATATTTCTATACTGCTACTCTGGGCAGTGTTTAATCGACGAGGTAAACTTTTACTATGCGTCTGAAATAACTGGCTGTTTCACCTGTGACGCTGCTAATTTGTACATTGAATAAAAGATGTACTGATTGCAAATTGAGCAACCATTTTAGAGCACTCGATTGAGCGAAGCTGCCTACGAATGTCCATGGTACGATATGAAAGGATCCGATGCCCGAGCTTTTATGTTGATGCAGGCTAGGGCTCGGGCACCTTTTAAAATCACCGCTTTGAAATTCTGCGACATGTCACATTCGTGCTTTACCAATGTAAGAGTCACTGGATATTTTTACGATGACACTTATCCATTCAACTTTGGCACGTACGCTAAAAGTACGACAAAAGACGTGCATGCGATGCAGTATTACAAAATTCCTTCTTCACATTGGTATTGTAATTTTCAGATACTTCGTACCACCGGAACTTATTTTTCCGTTCTCCAAGCGATAAAATGAATGACACCCACATTTAAAGATCAGTTTTAGGAGGTATGTTGTACACTAAAATATTCATTTTCTCGAAAATAAATGTACATTGTATTACTTCTCTTACAAAAGCAGTCTAGTCGAGTTATAAAACTGTGATCACCAACTCCATAAGCTACCAAAAATTAGAGTTGATTCGTCATTATGAAAAATGATTCTTAGAGATGTATAAGAGAATAGTTTAACGTGGAATGTTTTGACTAGTAAATACTGAACAGTGTAGACCAGTGAAAATTTTTTCGAACATGTGGAAAACGAAGTGAAAAGTTTTGCTCATCAAGCGGTAAAAACCGTATCTTGAAGATAAAATGACTGGTGTTTATTTCCGTCGGGTGACGTGAAGCACTATTCCGCCTTTTGGTACAAGCAGAAAATTACCAGTGCCCATTTCTAATGGTACCTTGGTATTTGGGCCGAGGGCGAAGTGATATTTGGACAATAAACTGACGAGGCCAATTTTCATTTGCATCAGACCAAACCTCATCCCTGTAACAAACACAGAAACGGATCAACACCTCGGATGACTTGACTGTGCTTCGCAATCAACGATGAGAGCTCACCTATGCAGTTTCTGGGCCCGTCGCCAAAGGGTAGATAAGCGTAACGATGTCTCTTGGCGATATTATCCTCATTAAATCGTTCCGGATCGAATTTATCAGGTTCCGGATACACCTCAGGGTCCATGTGAAGTCCCAAAAGTGGTATTACGATCGGGGTGCCCTTAGCGATGGTGAGGTTAACGCCTGGCAGTTGAACGTCCTGGTTACAGTCTCTGTTCAGAATCGGTACCGACGGATATTTTCTCAGCGTCTCTGCAAACCACACCAGAGAATCACGACCTTGGTTCCAAGACCGAGTATTTAATTGTGGTGAAAATTTCGTCGACTAACCGGATACTACTTTGTGGAGATAAGGCATAGCCGCGAGGCTCTCGTAAGTTATGCCTCCGAATTCTCCCAAAACTCGGCTAATTTCATCGGCCAATCTCTCCTGCACATCCTGATTAATCGACAACTCGTAGAGGCAGTGAGTCGCCGCCGAAGACGACGTCTCAAATCCAGCTATCCAGAACACAAAGACTTGCGCCGCTCCTTCGAGCATCGTGATCTTCCCGCTGGAAATTTCTGCAACGAAATTGAAAACGGTTTTGAGTGCTAGCTGACGACAGAGTGATGCCTAAATGTTGAAAGGAGGAATAAAAAAAATTCATACCTGGTTTTTCCAATGGTTTCTTGTCGTCGTCACCGCGAACGTAGCCCTTGTTCATCAGCTGCATAACCAGATCTAAAAAGTCTTTTCTGACCAAATTGTTGCTTGTTCTGTAGTCCACCGTTTCCTTGAAAACTTTGATTATGAAGTCTGTAACTTCCTTGTCAGTCGCGGCAATGCTGAACATTTTCAAGAGGGACGGACACAATACCAACATGGCAGTCAGTACTGGCCGAGGTTTTAAGATTTTTCGACCCCAGGCACGAAATTCAGCGTCTGGATTCTTAAGGCTGTTGCACTCGATGCCGAAAGCCACGGACGCTATGACGTCGGTTGTAAACCTGTGAACCAAATCGTTGCGGAATGGATTATTGGACGATATGCACTAACGATTTATCTCGTTCGTCAGTGCTACCAACCTTGCCATTATGTCTTTTATCTCGACGAGTTCGTTCTTCTCGACTTCATCAGCAACGCATTGAACGAGACCGTCCGAGCACTCTTTCACCGTCGTGAACATGTGCTTCATTTTACCCGATGTGAACGTCGGGCTGAACTTGATCCTTAGATTCTTCCACTTGGTGCCTTCTAACATGAACAGGTGACCAGAAAGTGGATCAACTTCTTCGTTGTAGTACAATCCACGGTTTTGAAAATGCGAGAACTCCTTCGTCAGCACGAAACGTATCAGATCAGGATCACGGATCACTAGAGACGGTCGGTGAAACGAGTAGAACCCAAACACAGCACTGTCCTTGAATTCCAGATACAGATCACGCATTAGTCCAGCTGAAAACATGTATTCATGATGGATATTCGAGGATGGTTAACATGGTGAAGGATAACTACGCTGAAGTTAGTTACCTTGACGTAACGACACATCAGGGATAAAATCGTTACTGTGCAATATCTAAACGCCATTCAGAAAGTTAGCTTTTAAGAATATCAGTAGGTTTTGTTTATCATGGTTTATCAAACTTCAGACGATTCCAAAAGTGCGAAGTACGGATGTTTCATAAACATTGATTGCTGCAGTAACCTTGCTAACTTCATCGTCACGGAGAATATACAAAGGATTATGACGCCAGATTATTTAATTCGAACCTATGGATTTCCTTGACCTTACGACGTCCCACAGGCTTCCAAAGGGAACGAAAGGCTCCGCTTGTGCAATTCCTTTGTGCTTCCAGTAGTTGTAAGTCACATTTTTCAGGTAAATGTACGCAGCACCGGCTATCGCTAGTACAATACCCAGCAGTTGAAGCAGAAAGTTGACCACTCCAAATTCCATGGTAACGAGACGATCACGAGTAAATGATGGAGTTGGCAGTTCTTTTATGCCAATTTGCACTTTGACGGTTAGCGGTTCGAAAATCTTCTGCAGGTAATAGTTTTTCATTAACATCACGTCATCGTATCAATCATTAGTTCATTTATACAGGCACGCGAATAAAACCACTTCCTTACCCATACGACGAGAAAATATCCGGGTTGGATTGTTTATAACGTTGATGAAGTTTTTCCTAACATCGACTGGTAGCAGCAACGAATAATTTAGATCGGATACAATGTGGTCGTTCTCTCTTTCCCGAACAGTCTGGAAATGCTCTTGCTAAATGATCATCGGAGTGGTACAAGATACTGTCTTTGATTACTATGCAGTCCGACATAGATAACGAAATGTTTTTCAGTTAGCCAAGACAAGAATGTAAAAATGCCTTTGTTAGTTAGATGTAACCCTGCAACGTTGACTGATAATGTTATCTCTCAAGATGCATTGCTAGATTGGAATACTATAATACTGTACCACTTTTTTTCTTCAGCACTGACTTCGCCTCATTGTAATTCGATCAATGTAATCTATGGCGATGGTAAAAAGCTTATGGAATGAAATAAAAATAGTAAATACAAGCACGTGTCATGAAATACATGGATAATGGGTCACGGAAAAGAGCGTTTCTGTACTTTGTTGCGTATTTTTGACTCACTGTGTGTGTTCAGCGCTATACGGTGATCGGTCACGTCGACTGGCTATCAACATGCTGACAAAACGTACAGAAACATTTTGCTATAATAGTTTTTTCTACACATGAACTCGCGGCACTTCATCTCCACAGAGCTAATATATTTCGCGAAAAAACTATCATCACAGTAGACTATTATAGATACCGACGTTATTCTAAACAGCGTATTCTATAACCGGTCGTAGCTACAGAGGAATAGTTCCGAATCCCGTTATTTGTTCATTCCTTTACGATCGCTGCTAGAAGAAGCATGAAGAGACGCGGAGAGGGGCGGAGAAAGAGAGAGAGAGAGAGAGAGGTGGGGGGGAGAGAAGGAGAAAATTATTCTTTGCTTGCTGTTATATACGTAATAGAGTTTTTTTAATTTTTGTTTTTTTCATGCAAATTGTGTTTGTACAAGCAAAGTACGATAGCGAAATTAAAGTGAAGTTTTCAACGTTGGGCCTTATTCTAACTCTTGAAATTTTCTACGTTACAAAGTTTTCTGTCAATTACTTTTTGATTCCTACAATTTTCCACCGAAAAACATATTATTAAATTTCATTATGCGGCCGATATGGACTCAGAGTGGATTGTAATCGGAAATAATTGAACAGTATTCATTCCGGTAATGAAAAATATCAACACAATGGGTTATGTTATGCTGTGACTTCCTCTTTTACAGGCAAAACTAGTAATCAGGTTAATAGGACAATTATTTAGGTATGTGGTTACAAACTTGTGCAAAATAGGCTGATGGAAAATAGGTTTCTATATGATTCTTTGTGCTTCTTTAGTACTAGGTTTTTCTTGTGCCGAGAATATATAATACGCATCCTAGCGTACGTATTACGAAAGTCATTTATATTGTAGGTTTACTTCTACAGGTCGTATACGTATTTACACTCACATCTAGTATAATGATAATTCACGAAACATTAGTACCTTATCATTGGTAAAAAACAAGGTAGTTAACCTTAATCTTAAATGTTATCATACCAAAAATAACGGCTTATCGTAACAGAAAAAACAAAAACAACAGCGACAGCAAAAACCACAAAATTATCTCGTGTCTATAATCAGTATCTTTCTTCTACTTTAAGAGTCACTCCGCCGAGAGGACCGTGCAATATATTTCCTTTGTCGACTGGTAGGGGCACCTTGGTGTCCGGTCCTGGCTTAAAACGGTACTTGGAAAACAACGTGATGAGGCCAATTTTCGTTTGGAGAAGGCCGAATCTCATTCCTTTCGCAAATATCAAAGGAAAAGAGAATCATTGGAAACAGTTCGATGAAAGGATATCTGACAAGAATGGTATCCAAGGTCAATCTCTCAGAGCTGATTTATTTTCTAATGTGTTATAGTAGACTAAAAACTAAGAGACATGTACTTTTTTCATCTGTTAATAAACACTTTAAGGGGGATAAACCACCCTCCAAAGTGAGGCACTTCTTTTCTTTTTTTTTTTAATTGACAAAATTACATTTTTCTTTTCTCGTTATGTGAAAACTTTTCCAGCTGGATTGATGAAAAATATTATACTCTTGTAGATAAAACTTCCAAATCGCCCCTTGACGTACCTTACTTTGGGGGGTGGTTTAACCCCCTTGAAGTGTTTATTGGCAGGTAAAAAAAAAATGGGTGTCGCTTAGTTTTTAGTCTACTATAACATATTACAAATGAAATGAAATCGAAGAGATCGACCTGGAATACCTTCCTTGTGAGTCAAAGTCACGGTGCTAACTCACCAATGCAGTTTCTGGGTCCTTCGCCAAATGGAAGGTAAGCGTATTTGTGCCTCTTGGCGATGTTTTCATCGCTAAAACGTTCCGGGTCAAATTTGTCTGGATCAGGGTAAATGTCAGGGTCGAAATGGATCCCCAGAACCGGCACGACTACCGGGGTTCCAGTTGGAACGACAAAGCCAGTGTCAAGCAGTTCAATCTCCCGATTGCATTCTCTGTTGAGGAGTGGAACCGATGGGTACTTTCTCAGGGTCTCTATGAAGCGGTAAAAAAGAAGTTTGGTCGAAGAACAAGATTGTTGCTCGAGTGGTAGCGAGCATAATTAAAAATTCTATTCTTCTACTAACCAGAGACCACTTTGTGAAGATAAGGCATCTCATTTATGCTCTCGTAAGTCAAGCCTCCGAATTTTTCCAGCACCGTGTTTATTTCGTTGGCCATTTTTTCCTGAATTTTCTGATTCAGTGCCAACTCGTAAGTGCAGTGTGTCACCGTTGTCGATGACGTTTCGAATCCGGCTATCCAGAAGACGAATGCCTGCGCTGCTCCTTCCAGCATAGTGATCTTCTCGCGGGTTTCTGCGGACGATACGTTATGTCATAAAAACGTTGGTGCCTTGACCACTTTCGAACGTTGAGACGTAAAAGAAGCGAATAACTCACCCGAGGCGATCACGGACTCCTTGCCGTCGTCTGACTGCAGGTAACCCTTGTTCATTAGCTGCATAATCAGGTCCAAAAAGTCCTTCCGAACGACATTGTTAGCCGTTCTGTACTCTACGGTGTCCTTGAACGCTTTAATGAAGAAATCGGACGCCCCTTTGTCCGTGATACTGGCGTTAAATAGCTTCAACACAGGTGGACACAATGCAAATAACGTGTTCTTGACTGGCTTGGGTTCCAGCAACTTTTTACCCCACGTGCGAAATTCTGCGTTTGGATTTTGGAGACTGTTGCATTCTATTCCGAAAGCAACCGATGCGATCACATCTGTGGAAAACCTGGATTCAGAGAGCAAAGATCAACATTCGTAACTTTATATAGTCAACGTAGAACAATCGATTTTTCGAAAAGTTGAAACCAACCTTGCGACGAGATCCTTGATTTCTATCAGTCCGTTCTTATGCACCTCTTCTGTTAAACGCTTGCCCAAATTGTCCGCGATGTCCTTCACCGTGGTGAACATTTGCTTCATCTTACCGGACGTGAATGTTGGGGTAAACTTTATCCGCAAATTGCGCCATTTTGTTCCACCGATCAAGAACAGATGAGCTGACATCGGATCGTGTTCCTTGTTGTAGTACATTCCACGATCTTGGAATCGTGAGAACTCTTTTGTCAGTACAAAACGAATGATGTCGGGGTCGCATATAACCAAGTTAGGTTTGTGGAATGAGTATATTCCAAAAATGCGATTTTTCCTGAACCGCAGATATCCGTCGCGAAACATTTCGCCTGTGTAACACGTTGGGCAATAAATTTTTGGTACTTTTGACGTAACCGTCTTCTTATAGTAGCGAACAGAATCCATTTCAAGAAACCCCGTATGGTTAGTGTACCAGTTATTGATCATGTTCCAATTATTGACCTTCTTTAGCTGTATCTGTTTGATCCTTGGTTCGAAAATTATAAGAAAATAAATTTACAGTGTCTAACACTCTAGCAATTGGTTTTAGTTACCAGGAAATTTACAATTTGTGACGTAAATTTGTGAGTTTGGAAAATAAAAGGGTCAATAATTGGCTCTAAACGTATCAATAACTGTTAAACTTACCTTATTCGAAGGTTACAAGTTCAATAATCGTAAATAGAAGTATTTATTTCATACCGTTTTACCTTGAATCTTTTTCACTCGGTCTCATCCCGAAAACTTTGAAAAATTGTGTTTCACCATCGGTAAAAAATAAATCGATTTGCAATTTTTTTACCAATAGATTTCTGCGAAGTGAAGACCGGCCACAAGCTTCCGAATGGTGTCATCGGTTCGGACTGAACAATCCCTTTTGAACTCCAGTAATTGTAGGCAACATGCTTAAGGTAAATGTACGTTGCACCGATGATCGTGACTAGAAATGCGAGAACTTGAAGGAGAATTCCTGTTGTAATGAACGCCATGGTTCCCGACTGCAACTCAATCTTGTACTTTGGAGTGAAACACAGTCCATAAGTCGCAAGATTACGGCGAACAAAATATTAACGGTTTTTCGATCAGATTGTCGAAATTTTTTTTTCGCATTGAAAACACAAATGTTTATGTTCAAAGAGACTCTAGTTGTCTTCAAATGTCTTTTTCTACAATTTCTGACTAATCGATTTGAACGTATGCTGCAGCAGTAAAGCAATTTTTTTCGACTGACCGAATACCGATTTTTCCGTACCACGTGTATAATGGCGTAAAAGGATTGTTTTTTTTTTTTCAGCACTGTTTCATTGCGTGCACATTAAAAAAATCCACTAGCGAGAAAAATCGTAAGGGCCTTTTTAGAACGATGAAGAGACAAACAAATATGTCGCAATTTACGACTGAGATGATTCGGATTCTCTAATTCGCGAGACGATTGAAGTACTCTTGGTTGAGATGCAGCGATATATACCTCGAGTATCTTCGCTTCGCGATCCCCTTCTCCATAAATGCTCGAAGGTCGCAGAATCTTTATCGCTAATCGCGTACATAGCGAAAAGTGATCGTTTCGTACTTATGTCAGCTTATTAAACTGTACGTATGTACCAAATTCGCTACAGTTAATTGAATCTAATTACTCATCGTTGTTTCGTTTGGATGAATTTTTTTGCAAATTTATAATACGAAATATCATTTGTCGAATTTTTACGCAGCGAAAGCCTAATTTTTCAATGTCTCTGTGAAGCGGTAAACAAGAAGTGTGATTCGAGTCAACAAGATTGTTGCTCAGACGGTAAGAGGATAACCGAGAAGTAAATTTTTCTATTAACTCGGCACCACTTTGTAAAGGTAGCGCATCTCAGTTAATTTACACTAACGTAAGTCAAACCAACGAAAAATTCCAGCATCGTGTTTATTAAACCTTTCGTTAGTCGCCCTATGAGCGTGACACCACCTTTTAGAATAAAAAACGTGATATATGTATAAAACTATACGGGTAATTCTGATGTCATACTTCACCGATTCTCTCTCTCTTAATTTATAAAAAAAGAAAATATATTCATGTTCAACAAGATCGTGAAAAAGCGGCACAGTGATTAATTATGCGACTCAAAGCATCGTATCAAATTTTTCCATCACGTTGCCAGACTTCACGTAGTCTTTGATTTAAAAGTAATTATATTCGACACATTTATTTTCAAAATAAACAATTTAACCATCGAGCAGAAATATTTCATTATTATATTGGTATTTGGTAACACGTCTCATTTCGACGAAATTCTTAGCGCAAGCAGGCGCGAGTAATGAAATGTTAATCGGCTAATTTCTGGTGGGTTCAATTTTCGGATCGTTGCATCCTGTTGCAAAGGAAACCGATGCAATTGCATCGTCGAAAACCTGGTCTCACAGATTAGCGTTCACTCTTCGTAACTACTAATTGTCTCGTCTGTAAGCAAATGAACGACATGTTTGCTGGAAAAAGAATCTACAAGAACGATGATCGGTTGCCTGAAGGTGGTACAAGATGATTGAGACACTTCCGGCCTGGATAATCACCTGCGTTTAAAAGACATGTTTTGTTTTTCATTCGTCGCATCGCTGAGTATTTTTTATTTATTTTTTTTACCAGCATACCAATTATTACGTAATTAAATCAACGTTGTCCAACTGTGTGATAATGAATTTTGCGGAGTGTGTAAGCTCACGCAAGTTCGCTTTGCTCCAATATCTATCGAAAACATTTTAACAGCGAACGCAGCATGAGTCGCAGAAGTTTTACCGAGGCGGAGGCGTGTCAGAGAGCAATAAGCGTGATTCGTGTGCGTTGTACGTTCAGGCTTGCCGAGTCATCGTGATTATAAACAATTCTCTGCCAAGAAACGTCCGATTACTATGTATGTTGCACACATACTGCAGCGGGTTATGTTTGCAAATGTATAGAATTTTTTTATATGCATGGCAGTAACACTGGCTTATGAGACGAGATTGTAACCGTCTAAAGAATGCTAGAGAATTAATTTAATGTGTTTGAGAATAAATGAATACATAAATAACTGGTCTTCGGACCCGTCGAAAGAAATACCATCGATAATAGTAAACATAAGCAGATTAAGGATATTGTATATTACGTATTATTGAAATATGAATCGGTAAACTATTGGAAAAAATGAGTTTACGAGAAAAAAAATCATATTTTAAATCATAAAATCAGTGTGAATTTTTTTCAGATTTTTATAGATGGCGTTTTCGGAATTGGTTTGTTGATTATCTTTTTAAATTTCACCGGTGGCTGAAAGATGACTGAAAAAAATTTCCTGACCATTTTGGACCGGCTGCAACATCATAATAAAAAATCGTCAATATCGAAGGGGGTGAGGTACATGGATTACAAATTTGACACGGAATGCTCCATATACACTGAAAATTAGTGAAATGTCAGTGAAAAGTTAGTGGATCGTCAGCGTATGTGCACTGATTTTTTCCCTATGGTATACTCGTAACTGGTAATCAGTGATCTTTCATTGTTCAAATCCAAAAAGTTGATTAAAATTTTCGTAAGAAAAATTATCTAGCATGAGAGGTACGTTAATTCGTACTACTTGGAGAATGGAAGACTAAAAAATTTCGAAATTTGTGAAAAAACAAATGGCCTAAGTGTGATGCTAACTATTTTTACTCTTTCAATATCTTTCTTCGACTCGTAGGATCACTCCACCAAGTGGCATGTGTAAAAAGTTTCCGGTATCGGCAGGCAGTGGTACTTTTGTGTCAGGCCCTGGTTTGAAACGATACTTGGAGAGCAGAGTGATGAGTCCGATTTTCGTTTGAAGGTAACCGAATCGCATGCCTGTGAAAACGTTGAAAAACAATTATTCGAACGGTGTTTGCAGTGGAAGGAAATCGGTACGATAAAAACATACCGATGCAATTTCTGGGCCCTTCGCCAAAGGCTAGGTAAGCGTAACGGTGCCTCTTGGAGATGTTCTCCTCCGTGAATCTTTCCGGATCGAATTTTTCCGGGTCAGGGTAAATTTCGGGATCCCAATGGATACCCATTACTGGAACGATGATCGGCGTTCCTTTCTCGACGACAAGACCAGTGTCGAGTAGCTCGGTATCCTGATTGCACTCTCTGTTTAGGACGGCTACTGAAGGATACTTTCTGAGGGTTTCTGTGGAACGTGAAAGAGAAGTTTGATAGGCGATGAATGCGGTGTGGACTTCTATGGAATGTTTTTTCGTGCTAGACCAACGCTATATCACGTCAACCTAATACTACTTATTTTCAATCCAACACTATATGGCGATCAATTGTCGAATTAGCCACGATAATTTTTCCACAGTAGTCCACGTCGGTTATTTTTGGTCAGTTTTAACAACGTTAATTTTTTTTATGTTCTAAGCGACAGTGTTTCGAAAATCCTTCGTTGACTGACCTGAGACAACTTTGTGAAGATAAGTCATCTCGTTTATGCTGTCGTAAGTCAAGCCCCCGAATTTCTCCAGTACTGTATTTATCTCATCGGATAATTTTTCCTGGATATCCTGATTCAGGGCCATTTCGTAGAGGCAATGAGTCGCTGTTGAAGACGAGGTTTCGAATCCACCAACCCAGAAAGCGAAAGCCTGCGCCGCTCCTTCCAGCATCGTGATTTTGTCGCTGGCATTGACTGGGTGGATTTCGTCAAGGTTATGAAATTGGAACTCGAGGGTAAATCAATAGGTCCCATACCTGAGTTCTGGGCCGTTTCCTTGTTGTTGTCGTCTTCGTCGCCCTGTACGTATCCCTTGTTTATGAGTTGCATAGCAAGCTCAAGGAAGTCCTTTCGCACTACATTGTTGGCTGTCCTGTAGTTTACGGTGTCGGTGAACGCGTTTAGGATGAAGTCGGAGGCCCCCTTGTCGAAGAATGGGATCTTCAATATCTGCAGCACTGAGGGACAAAGTGCCATCAACGCATTCTTCAGCGGATTCGGCTCCAAGAACTTTCGTCCCCATGATCGGAACTCCGCATCGGGATCCTCCAGGCTGTTGCAGTCGATCCCGAAGGCCACGGTTGCTATCACATCGGTGGAGAACCTGCATCGAATAACTCCAGCTTTAGTAATCATTGACTCGTTCGCGTTCCTCGAGGTGAGACGATTACCTCGCCATCAGATCCTTGATCTCGACAAGCTCGTTCTGTTTCGCCTCGTCGGCCAGACGCTTGTCGAGGTTGTCAGATATCTCCTTGACGATCGTGAACATGTGCTTTATCTTGCCGGACGTGAACGTCGGCGAGAACTTCACCCTGAGGTGTCGCCACTTTGTTCCACCGGTCAGGAACAGGTTACCCGACATCGGATCGAGCTTCTCGTCACTGAACATTCCGCGGTCTTGGAATCGCGGAAATTCCTTCGTCAGCACGAACCGAAGTATGTCAGGATCGCAGATCACCAGGTTTGGCTTGTGGATAGAGTAGAAACCGAAAATTCGCTTCTTCCTCAGACGGAGATAACCGTCGCGCATCAATTGACCTTGGAACAAGTTACAATGGGATAAAAATTTGGTGTGGATATTTTAAAGCAGGTGTCAGTTTAACACAATTTAGAATGAAACCAGAGGTAGACTAACACGGTTAAAAAATCGCGAAACGTAAAACACAATTCGAATGCGCGGCTTTTTTCATGAAAATTTTCAAATCGACGGTAGATTTTTTCACACATAGATATGTGATATAATAAAGTTTTATATTTTTTTGATAGTTGTTTACTAAACTGCAAGTTATCGCTTGTAACTCGAATTTTGACAAACTTTTTTACACTCAGTGCGAATATACTTCTCTTCAAATTTCATAATCCTTACAGTCGTTGCTCGACTCAAGGTCTACACTTGGGTTAGCGCTGATAAACCTGATTCTGTGTCGTATAAAACTAAAGAAATTTTTTAGTTCACTCGTTTCGGAAATGGCTTTTTTTTTTTTGAACCCGTATATAGTGGATAATTGAAGTTGGATTAAGATAAAAAAAAACAAATGCCGACACAAAAAAAGTTATGTTGTTTCTTGAACTATTTGATGCGATATGTGTTATATTTTTGATGCCACGCCAATATAACGTATATCATGTAAGTCTACAACGGTCAAGTTTGGTTCTTTCTCGCTCGATTGAAACACCATTTTTTTCTCATGAAGATAATTCTTTCTTTACCGATTGATCTTTTCCTTGAAAGGAGCGGCCACAAGTCACCGATCGGTGGTATTGGTTCCAGCTGTGCAATTCCTCTGGAACTCCAGTAGTTGTAGGTTACATGCTTGAGGTAAATGTACGCTGCCCCGACTATGGCTATTATTATTCCCAAAAGTTGGAGCGCAAGATTGACTGAAAATAGCGCCATTTTTCTCTATTTTGGATCTTATCGTTCGTAATATCTGAAATTACAAATTACATTTAAATGACAGCGATAAAGTTTATTCGTTTCTTAATTAATCGTATCGATAGGAAATTGGTAGCGATTGAATATGCTAAAGATGGGGGGAAGATTCCTTAATGAAAAATTCAATACGTTTTAACAATTTGATAAATCGGTCACTTGTTTTAAGGATGGAAATATTTTTTCGGCACACTTTTGGTGGTGATTATTATTCGAGGTTTGACCGTGTTATCAAAATTGTTGTACAGTTAAGATTTTCATTCTCTGTTCTAATAATAATTGAATTTTAACAATGAGGCGAAATCTATATTAACAATCTTTTATCAAACTATGATTAGTAGAGTGACCATTTTAATTTATTTATAAATATGACTACACATGGGCTGTCATTAATTTTAAAATTCATTCATTCATCATTCATTCCCGGTGTATTTAGTTAAAATCAGTGTATCGTTGAAATTATGATGTATTGTCAATAACGGTTTTTCGTCGAGGCACTATATTTGTTTATTGCACTTTTAATGTTCTCGTTCTATCGTCTCTCTTTTTAAATTTGCTTGGCTTTTCGAGTGTTTGAATTGTTAATTTAACAGGTATGTCCCCGTAGTTTAAATTTCCGTTATTATTTTTAAATGGTCGATTTTCGATCAGTTACTATTTCAGTTCAGAGAGGAACACCTCCGCACCTCCTTCCTCCTGGAGAGACGTAGACCAAACCTTCTGCTTTCAAATTTGTGACCAGGTTCCCCACTCCCTGGGTCTAACCTAATCCACTCGTGCCGTGTTCATCGCGCATTTATATTTGAATCATTACACTGTCCAATCCGGTTTGATACACGAGAGTGAAACAGTAGGTATAGCAACAGAGTTTATTTTTAGGTTTTGAACATCGCATTCACGATGTCGTAACCGTATAATAAGTAAAATAAATGACACGTAACGAAGAGAAATATATCTGACTCATGGTTTGTAGTTGAATGTTTCTTTTGGCGAGACAGGTGAAGTTGTTCGAATGCAGAAACTTTTACTCAGCGATCGATATTCGTGCTGTATAATCCCCGCTTGATAAAGGGAAAGTAAAAAAAGTGCAGGATTAACGAAAAGAACAAGTGATTATTCTTTATGCACGTATTGATGTCGGTTAGTTATACAAGAAGTTTGCTAATTCTAAGCTTTCGATTGACTTTTGTCACAAGAAACCAATGTCGTATTCATTATCTTATCTGTGACTGATGGGAATTTGAAATAATTGATTAGATGTACATGAACGATGCTTTATTTAATCATTGTAATCCGGCGAGCACAATTCATTGATAAATGACGATATACGTGAATTAAATAACCACAGGCGAGAACATCACGTGTTTAAATTGCAAATTAGCCGGCTGAACACGATTTGATTACTGAGCAGCCACTTGAATATCATATTATCTCCTATGCATGAGTAGAATTCGAAAGTATTCTCAAGACAGCTACCTTGGAGGTTTTAATTTCGCCAAAAGAAAGAAGGACAAATTGGTATAACGCTTCTGTTGTAACCCTGACGGTTTTGGATGAATTTTGTTTTCGAAATATAACAAAGAACAATAATTAATCTCGTAGAATGTGTTATTTTAGTATCGTTCTGAAATTTTTGATACCAACCTCCACTTTATTTATTGAAAAAAATTTTTTTTATGAAATAATCCAGTTGCAGAGACGATCTAAATGGATGAAAGCGATGACCACGTGTTGTTCGGTATAGAAAATTTATTTAGGCGAATTTTCTTTGCAGATCGTTTTTCAATCAACTATTGACAAAAAAAAATCTTTGACCGGTATGACGCTCAAACACACATACCTGAAAATAGCTTTTCTTGGAGAAACACTACGGTTTCATCTTTGTGTCGGCCCGGAATAATTCCGTCGATCAAACACGAACGCGCGAAATGGCACAGAACTCAAGTACCGTCTGTACTGCTCAAAGCAGAGCGGGATACTGAGGAGTTTTGTTCGTTGTAAGAATGGTACTGTGGGGCTTACTTTTTTTGACGCACACATGGCGATATCACAAAATATCATTAGCAAGTTGTTTTGAAGTGTTGAAAAAATGGGGAGAAAAAACCACATAAATTATACTCAACTCACTGCTACAATACTGTTGTATGAACTCATTCAAGGTCGAATCGAAGGTTTAACCTCGATTATATCGCAAATTAATAAAACGATGCTCTTTAGAGTCGCTTTTCCATACTCTGTAAAATCGGCGATAACGAATTTAAAGTTTATTTTGTTCCCGCGATATATTGTTGCTCGACTTTCACACCTTGTAGTATGTTGGAATAACGCGTTGAACAAGAGCAGGTTCTCCTGATTCGCTTGTATTCTCTTGATTTGTATTAATGAATTAATGTACATAACTTTCACTTATGAATTTCAACCAAGTCATGTTATTTAGTTACTAGTGGTTCGAGAATAAAGTGTATTCACGAAATCGCGTCTTCAATAACGTGAGTGAAAGTGCACCTCCGCGTACGATAACTCGACGACGACTCGACGATATGACTCAGACGGCGACTGACTTGATGGCTAAACAAACATGTAAAATACCGACTGAACCTAGGAGGGTGGGAGGCAGTAACAAATATCTCCATGCGTGCTCCGGAAGGGTTTGAAAGAGACCCAGAAACACCTTCGTCCCATCCGCAGGGCCCTCGGCGTGGGATCCTCAACCGGAATGTAAAAATCTTCCGTAATTACGCAATTAGCCCCCGTGAAAATGTTCTGGTTGTCCTTTGCTGATTGGTGCAGGCAGCGAATTGCGAGAAACGGCGATGATGCAAGTCCCTAGATCACCGTATTCATTTGGAACCTTCGTAAAGATTCTTTAGGCGATCGTCTCCAAATTATGGGTTGGAGATCTCGATGGTCCTGGTGAACGAGTATCTGACGATACATTTTTTCAATGTCCGCTGTTACAGCGTCCTTGTGCTGTTTGAAGTGTAGCATAGTCGAGAACAGTTCTTGTTGAATCGTTGGTGCAACTAATAATACGTCGTTGATCGATGTGCCAGACGTTGTTTTGCACTATCCGTCAAAAAGACCACTCTCAATTTTGTTGTCAGACTGTCTACCAACAGTACCGCGTGATGTTTGTGAACTTTTCAACATTGGGTCTTATTTGAACTCTTGAAATTTTCTACGTTACAAAGTTTTCTGTCAATTACTTTTTGATTCTTATAATTTTCCTCCGAAAAACACATTATTAAATTTCATTATACGGCCGATATGGACTCAGAGTGGATTGTGATCGAAAATAATTGAAAAGCATTCATTCCGGTAACGCTCAAACACACATACCTGAAAATAGCTTTTCTTGGAGAAACACTGCGGTTTCGTCGATTAAACACGAGCGCGCAAAATGACACAGAACTCAAGTACCGTCTGCACTGCTCAAAGCAGAGCGGGATACTGAGGAGTTTTGTTCGTGGTAAGAATGGTACTGCGGGGCTTACTTTTTTCGACGCACACATGGCGATATCACAAAATATCAGCAAAATGTTTTGAAGTGTTGAAAGAAATGGGGTGAAAAAATCACATAAATTATACTAAAATGAGTTTTTGACTCGAGCAATGGATGAACCATTCCTGGGTAAAGAAATAAGAAAATAATGCTAATTTCTTTAGAATTAAATCCTTGGCATCTTATTTCTGTTGTTATTATTATTTAATTCACTGTTCTATCGGAAAATATCGTTAGTCGTCTAACATCTTTCCTCGACTCTGAGCTTCATACCGCCAAGTGGCATTTGTAGAAAATTTCCGGTGTCCATGACCAGGGGTGATTTCGTATCGGGTCCTGGCTTCAAACGATACTTCGAAAGCAGGGTGATCAGGCCGATTTTTGTTTGAAGAAGACCGAACCTCATGCCTGCAAGGAGGTCAGGAAAGGACTCGGTGCACTTGTATCTAACAATTTAACAAGGGAAATACGCGAATCGGGGGTGATTGATGTTGATAAAATTTGAACTGGTGAAAGTAGATCGAATTTTGTTATACTCGTATTTTTTCCATCCCATGGACAGCAGTTCTTGAGAAACCACACAGGGTTTGTTATGTAAAAATTTGTTTATTCGTGTTTTTGTTACTTTCAAGGACATTTTAATGAAATTATTTTCATCCAACAGAATGTATACTGGGCGTACTCACGATTTGTATATTATATAAATATTCCAAGAAAAGGAATACAAAACTACGTGACGTTATTAGTGGAAGACCTCGAATTGAGCAAAAGGAAAAATTTTTTAAAAATTCATTTCTCGATCCATAATCAATTATCTGCTCCGGCTTTCCGTTTTGTGTTTTGTTTTAAATGCTTTTACGATGATTATCATCAGCGCGCGTGTGCTAATGCTATTTCTGACAAAGATTGATACTTTGTGCTGCTTATGATAGCGTATAATATAATGATAATACCCGCATTATATCGTTGTTTTTTTAATGATAAGTTCATCCAGTACATTCTGTTGGAAGGAAATAATTTCATGAAAATGTACATGAAGGTTATCAAAATACAGGGAATAAAAAATGTTAAAAAACAATATAAGCGTTCTGTGATGTCTCAGGTATCGCTGCCCGTGCAACGAAAAAAAAAAAAAAAAAAATAGAGGGTCTAATGAAATTCTATCTAGTTTAACGAGTGAAAAATTTTACCAAATTTGGCTACCCCGGGATCCGTGTATTCCTTTGTTAAGTCGAGACGGCCGTTAAAACTCACCGATACAATTCCTGGGCCCTTCGCCAAACGGTAAGTAAGCATAACGATGTCTCTTGGCGATGTTCTCTTCGCTGAAACGTTCCGGGTCGAATTTCTCTGGCTCAGGGTAATATTCGGGATCCCAGTGTATCCCCAATATTGGAAAGAGTATCGGGGTCCCAACTGGGACGACGAATCCAGTCCCAGGCAGCTCAATTTCCCGGTTGCACTCTCTGTTTAGGACTGGGATGGATGGATACTTCCTGAGAGTTTCTGTAAACGTGGATCATGAAACTTTGGTCGAGAGTGAATTGAACGATTCAAATGGCATTTGAATAACTGTTTTCAAATTCTTATCGTTCACTGACCAGAAACTACTTTGTGAAGATAGGTCATTTCCATGATGGCGTCGTAGGAAAGACCGCCAAACTTTTCCAACACCATGTTCATTTCCTCGGCGAGTTTATCCTGGATGTCCGGATTCATCGCCATCTCGTAGAGGCAGTGAGTCGCGGTAGACGAAGACGTCTCAAAGCCGCCAACCCAGAATACGAAGGCCTGTGCAGCTCCTTCCAGCATTGTGATCTTGTCGGTTGAAGGCACTGCAGCGTTCTCAGATAAGTTTTAAATTTTTACTTTCTTAGACCCTCGAGAAGGAAGTAATCAGTCACCTACTTGCGTCCGGCTGCGCGTCCTTTTCATCGTCAGGATTGACGTAGCCCTTGGTCAGCAGTTGGATAACGAGTTCCATAAAGTCCTTTCGAACCACATTATTGGCCGTTCTATATTCGACGGTGTCCTTGAAGGCGTTTATTATGAAATTGGAAGCGCCTTCGTCGAGAAACTTGATCTTGAATAACTGCATGATCGATGGACACAGTGCCATCATTGTATTTTTTAGTGGATTAGGTTCGAGTAATTTACGACCCCAGGAGCGAAACTCTGCTTTCGGGTTCTCCAGGCTATTGCATTCGATACCGAAAGCGACTGAGGCGATTACATCAGTAGAGAATCTGCACTCGTAAATCAGAAACGACAAGTAATCATTTTGCTAAGAGAAGTAAAAAACACGAACAGTATGTAAATCTACGTCGATTATTACTTCGAATCTCTTCGGTCTGGATTGCCAAAGTTCTGATGATTCAAAATTTCTACTGGCTAGAACTCGCGGAAGGCTAAAGTTTTCGTATCGAACTTAACTGATTGCAAAGAATTTTCATTGCGCATAAAGCCATGTAGTTTCAAACAAAACTTCAAAATTAGAACCATTCGGACTGATGAGATCATTCGCTATAATCAGTCCGGATTTTTTGCACGTCCTCCAACTTACAAAGAAGGTATCCCAGATCAATCTTTCCGATTTGATTTCTTTTGAAATATGTTGTAGTAGACTAAAAATTAAGTGATACTACTGTCGATGATTTGATTGGACCTACCTGGCCATGAGATCCTTGACCTCAACGAGGTCGCTCTGGCTGGTCTCCGTGGCTATCCGCTTGCTGAGGTTGTCCGCAATATCCTTCACCGTCGTGAACATGTACTTTATTTTTCCAGTCGTGAAGGTTGGCGTGAACTTAACCCTGAGATGCCGCCATTTCGGACCACCAAGCAGGAACAGGTTACCTGTCATTGGGTCAAGCTGTTCGTTGTGATACATGCCGCGGTCCTGGAAGGCCGTGAATTCCTTCGTCATTATGAATCGAATTATCTCAGGATCGCAGACCACGAGGTTGGGTATGTGGAACGAGTAGACACCGAAGATGCGGTTCTTCCTGAATTTCAAATACAGGTCGCGCATCAGTTGACCTGCAATATGCAAACGATAAACCTTGAAATCGTATCTGTGACTGCTTTCCCCTATAGAATAAAAAAAAGTCACAGTTCATTCTCCTTACCCACGGACAGTTTTGCTGTAAGTACTGGCCAGATAGTCCCAAACGGAACGACAGGTTCAGACTGCGCGATTCCTTTTGAACTCCAGTAATGGTAAGCGACATGTTTCAAGTAAAGATATATCGCACCGGCAATAGAAATTATTACTCCCAGAAACTGAAGGAACAAGTTTGCCGAAATGAGTCCCATCGTATTATAAACTTATCAGGGGTTCCACTGAACAAGAATACTTAATGATTTGTTTTGCCCAACGCACGATCTGAAATTACAGATGATCATTTTCTTGATGGATTTATGAAAATTCTAATAAATTTATACACATTATTTATTCGGCACGTTATTCACACTTCGTACGATGAGTTTATGGCGATTTCTTTTCACTCTTCATCGCCTTTTGGGTTGTGACAAAAATATTGGTTTCGGTCGAAATCACTTTTTTTTTTCTAATTTCAACGAATTTTAACGTTTTCAAACTTCTAGAATCCGAAAAACAAGTTTAAAAAAAAATTTCCGACTAACTCCCAGGATGATCTCGGAAACGGCTCAATAAAAAAATCCAAAACTTACAGGATTTCACGATCAAATAACGATGATAAAAAACTGCCACGTCTCGTTCAATTTTAAGTTTTGGTTCTACCGGAAATGAATCGATTTCCAATGTATATCCGAAGCACTTGTATCCTTTCCTCTTTATTACCGTTTCAAAATAAACGATTACATTTTTCGGAGTGCATTTAATTATTTTTTCAAAAATTTATTAATGTCTTGCTCGCTCAGAAAAAAAAATTTTTCTTCAATTCTTATTTCAATACGTTTTCATTTTGTTGTCAAGTTCTGTCAAATTCAGATTTTTCATTCAACTATTTTCGAAATCATCGTGAAATTTTCTCGGACAGACAGACGAACTCTTCCATTTTCATGGCGGCTAAAAGTATCGCGAAAAGAACTATTCGTAGGGCTTGTCATTCGTTATTATTGGTGCATGAATACTTTGTAAGAAGAAAATCTTAGATGAATTGCGGTTGGCATATTTAATTTTCGTTGAAATGATTCATTCCAAACGTAAAAACCGATTCGCACAGATTCGGGAAATTTAACGAAAGTTAATGTTCTATCTTTACAGATCCGACTTGTTTTTAATGCAATTATTGAATTATACCGCGCAAAAATTTAGATTAAAATCAATGTACAATAAACATGTATAACAAATCACTTTCGATCACTTGTCCAAAACCCACCGTCTGAATTACAGCGTATATTGGATTCTGGAGAATTCGGTCGATCTTTCGTATAATTCAGAGGTCTATTGTACCTATTTAATTTTCTTCAAACATTTATTCAAGAGAAATAAAATTCATTTACATAACATTACGTACGTCTTATTTATAAACAATTTCAGAATCAGTTTAGAAAAATGCTCAACTTACGCATAAGGTGAAATATTATCGCAATCCAGGCAAGAATGGAACAGTTGTAGCCAACGACAATGACTACTGACTCAAGAAATTTCATCTGCAAATTCGCTTATCAAATCCCCTCTCCCAATACATGCCTAAAGAATCGGCGTGCTTAGATTATGAATTTCATCTTGTCTGTAAATGAGATTGACCTTGTTGATGAAGTGCGTCGCACAACCAACGGTTAATAACGCTTATCGGTAGCAAGCGATAATCGGACGTAACAACTCGCAATGAGACTCAAATTTTTCGTACCTCATCCAACAATCGCATTCGAAAGTATATTTGATATGCGGGAGGCATTCGATACAGACAAGATAAATAAATAGATAAATAAATTAAATTAAATTAAATTAAATTAAATTTTAAAAAACCATACATCATCTAATTTTACTCGATTTTTATTTTCACTCGGTAGATTGAATCCTTATTGCAGAACAAGTGTAAACTTCACGTTGTATATTATAAAATGCTCGCTGAAAACAGCTGGAGGTCATTCCGTAGGTTTTATGCTGGTGAATAAAACAAGACACGTATTCTTCATGCAAAAATAGTCATCGATATTTTTTATTTTACGATGCATTTAGTAAGCTTGACATGGTACGTACATGGTATATAGCTTTCAAGAGACAAGAGTGTCGTTGTGTTGTGATATTTTTACAAAATCCTAAAATTAAGTAGCTGAACACGCTAACAAGGTTTGAAATTGCTATATAAATGTTTTTAACGTAAGTTCAAGAGTTACAAAAAATTTTCGAAATAAAATGAGTATATCTTTACATCGCGAAAAATCAAGCCTGAGAAACAATTTATTTCACAATACTTTTCATCGCCATGAAATGGGAAGAGTCAGATAAAGTTCTTCGTTGATCTCGAAAACGGTTTGATGAAAAAAATAAAATTGCAAAATTCGGAATGAATTGACTACGAAAATGCGGTTTTTCCTAAATTTTGAAGCACAGGTTGGACATTAGTTGATGTCAAACATACAGTCGACGAATATTCTAATCGCATTTCGCAAGTATTTCCTTCACATAGTTTTCCCAGCCAATTCGAATCCTATAGAAAAACATGTTGCGTCGAGAAGTAACGTTTTAACACTAAGTTAACGACACGAAGATTCTCATAAAATCCCTGAAGCCCCCTAAGTACGTATATTTTTCTCGTTAATTAATCCTACGTCACGATTTCGAAAACCGATTTGTGTATCATTATTGCAGTGCGTATTTACTAATGATGTTTGAGCAATTGAGTCTACTGCCAGAGGTGAAATAAAAGCCATTAGACATATACCGATGATGCCGCCTGATATGTAAGATGCACTCGTCATCGCACAAGTCAATCCAAATTTCTATAAATACTAGATTTTGAATCAAATGCATTCGCGAGCCGATGACGAATATATTGCAAATGCACGAGAGGTGAGAAAGACTCTGCCTGCAATGTGTACACGACACTTTATGTAACAAAAGTATGGTTTACAAGTTTCTTTTGCAGTGGGATACAAAAAAGATCACTTTTTACTACCAAGACGTAAAAGTGTGCTTTTTTGTAATCCGATGATCTTTTTTTTTTGTTGTGCCGCAGAAATGATTACTTCACGTACGGAACTCAGGGAAAAAATTACGGGTTAACCACACTGGCGTTATATAAAGTCAATTGATAAATTCTAGAACAAATAACAGACTGTAGCAGAGATATTACAATAAATTGGCGTACGAAGAAGTGTGAATAAAATGACAAGGAAATGGCATGATTGGGACTGTTTGGAATTCATTGTGCTTGTGAGTAAATCGATGTAGCCAAATAAATATAACCTTGGTTTAAGTTGTACATGTATATGCCTGAGTAACTGTGAAGGCTAATCATTATTAATGTACTGTGGTGCCAATTGGTCTGCTGCAACTATATATAATTACTTTTCAAGGTTCGTATAGTCGATTATACTCACTTTTGGAGATGACAAAGAAAAACAAAACATGAATAATGACGAATGAAAGGATGTATAATGAATTATAATAACAATTCTCTAAAAAAGATCAATTTATTTTTGCAGTACAAAAGAGAACAACTGCAAAAGTTTCCAAGCATCTAATTACGTTCTTCGACTCGCAGTGGCACTCCACCAACTGACATGAGTAGGAAATTTCCTGTATCCACAGGTAGGGGTACTTTGGTCTCTGGTGCTGGTTTGAAACGATACTTGGAAAGCAGGGTGATGAGACTGATTTTCGTTTGAAAAAGGCCGAACCTCATACCTGTGAAAAAGTTAAAGCAATTCAGCGGATCTGTATCTTAGTCGAGATCGTAGTTGAAACTCACCGATGCAATTCCTGGGGCCTTCGCCAAACGGAAGATAAGCATAACGATGTCTCTTGGCGATGTTCTCCTCGCTGAATCGTTCCGGGTCGAATTTCTCCGGGTCAGGGTAAATGTCAGGGTTCCAATGGATCCCCATCACGGGAAATACTATCGGGGTTCCGGTTGGGACAACGAATCCGGTTTCTGGCAACTCGACTTCCCTGTTGCACTCTCTGTTCAACATTGGGAAGGAAGGATATTTCCTGAGGGTTTCTGCAAAACGTGGATTATGAACACTTTGGTTATAGGCATGTCCGTAATTCGGATGGTACGGATGATTGTTTTTAAATACTTCTAGTTGGCTGACCTGAAACCACTTTGTCAAGATAGGGCATTTCCGCGATTGCGTCGTAAGTCAAACCTCCAAACTTTTCTAGAACGATGTCAATTTCTCTAAAAAGTTTCTCCTGGATGTCCGGATTCATCGCCATCTCGTAGAGACAGTGAGTCGCGGTCGAAGAAGAAGTCTCGAAACCGCCAACCCAGAAAACGAAGGCCTGAGCCGCTCCTTCCAGCATAGTGATCTTCTCACTCGCAGAGGCTAGATCGTTAAGGAACATATTCTAAAATTTTGCTCGATTAGAATCTTGGGGGGGGGGATAAGCGATCATCCACCTGGATCCCGTTCCGTGTCTTTGCCGTCATCAGATTTGACGTAGCCCTTGGTCATCAGCTGGATAACGAGGTCCATAAAGTCCTTCCGAACCACATTGTTTTCCGTTCTGTACTTGACGGTATCATTGAAGGTGTTTATTATAAAGTTGCAAGTACCATCATCAACGGTCTTGAAGTGCAGCATCATCATTATCGACGGGCATAACGTCATCATCACATTCTTCACTGGTTGAGGCTCGAGAAACTTCCGACCCCAGGCGCGAAATTCTGCATCCGGGTTTTCCAGGCTGTTGCAATCGATCCCGAAAGCTACCGAAGCTATTACATCCGTGGAAAACCTGCACGGATGGATCAGAAACGACAAGCATTTAAACATGCAAGTGCGGTTCAACATCTCCAATAGTATAAACCTAGGTCTACTATTATGTTCAATCGCTTCAGTCCCGACGTCAATCAGCCCAGTCAAAACCAGTAAGGTTTTAAAATTTCGACTGGTGGGAATCAATGATTAACCATAAAAAATCTGTGCAAGATATTTAAATACTACTAATCCCAGTACACTTTTAGAAATTAGAACTCTGCGGAATTTCGAAGATCCGGATTGATGCGTTTCGTTGATAACACCATTTTCCAAACACTTTTAACCATCTCCATTTTCATCAGTAGTGTGCATACTGATTCGAACCTACCTGGCAACGAGATCCTTGACTTCGACGACGCTGCTCTGGTTGGCCTCTTTACGCATGCGTTTTTCGAGGTTATCCGCGATTTCCTTCACTGTCGGGAACATCTGCTTTATTTTTCCCGTTGTGAAGGTTGGCGTGAACTTTGCTCTCAGGCGTTTCCACTTTGGACCACCGAGAAGGAACAGGTGACCCGACATTGGATCGATTTTTTCGTTGTGGAACATGCCGCGGTCTTGGAAAGCCGTGAATTCTTTCGTCATCATGAACTTTATTATCTCGGGGTCGCAGACCACCAGTGTGGGCTTGTAGAAGGAATAGACTCCAAAGATGCGGTTCTTCCTGAAGTCCAAGTACAGTTCGCCCATCAGTTGACCTGTCTCATTTGAATGATAAGCTTCCCTACCGCACATGGGGCTTCTTTTTGCTATAGGATAAAAGGTTCAGACTTACCAATGGATTTCTTCGCTGTTAGGACGGGCCACAGATTCCCAAATGGAATGACAGGTTCAGCCTGCGGGATGCCCTTCGCGTTCCAGTAATGGTAAGCGACATGTTTCAAATATAGATATATCGCACCAACAATCGTAATTATTATTCCCAGGAGCTGGAGAAGCAGGTTTGCCGAAACAAACCCCATCGCTTTACGAAATTTTTTGGAATTATCCTGACCCACGTTATTTAAACATTTGTTCTGTTTCCTGCACAGACAAGAATTACGGATAATCGGTTTTTTGGTATATTTACGAGATTCTTAATAATATTATTCGCATTATTTCTCATGTGGTTCGCAGTAACTTTCATTAGGATTTTACGGTGATTTCTTTCTACTTGTTATTGACGTAATAAAATTTATTCATTGATATTCCGATGAAAAAATAAAACGTAAATCGGTTTGCTCATTTCTTTCCCTTGAATAGGACTTTCAACGCTAAGATTCAACGCTATATGGTGCATTCTATACCGATTTGACGTGGGTCCAACTTTTGACCTCTCGGAACGAGACGATTTTTTATATAATTGTCCTAACTGTCAAAGGCATTCGGTGTTTTTCGTATTTTACATGTTTCGGAATTGATTCGGATTATCGAAATTTTTTCGAACGTTTTGATAACTCTAAAATTACGTAACGTTCTAGGCTAAAAAAAAGTTGCGCTGATTGTAACCAAAATCTTCTAAATCCGTTGATCCATTCTCGAGATATCATAATACTTTTTTTTTTTTTAACTTTGTGTTGTTATTCGAACAACTTGAACACCGCTCGACTGATTGAATCAAAAATCTAATCAGTTCCAAGTTAAGAAAAATCCTGTTGATCGAGCGATTACATACATACACACACGCGCGTCCATATGAAAATGCTCAGAGCTTATTCTCTAGACCTTAAAATGTCTAGACATAGTAAAAATACGAGTTTTTACTTTCCGGATGATTGTAATAACCTCTCATGGTTTTTTTTTTCTTAAAAACAAAAAAAAAAAAAAAAATACAGGAACAGGAAGTTGAAAAAAAGTGAATGTCTTCCGGAGTCAGAAGAGTCATACATATAAAAAATGGCCAAACCCAGATCAAATTGGCAAGGAGTGTCCCAACAATAACCGTTATGATAACACGATCGATCCATGGTATAATTTAGAAGTTTATTCCTCGCTATTTTCTTCGAGTATTTATTCCCAAGCAGCAAAACACATTTACGTTTATACTTCACGCAATTCGTAATTATAAAACCATTTTTTAATTAATATTATGAAGAAAAATACAACTCACCGGTAAGTTGAAATGTTATTACAATGTCGATGCGAACCGAACAGTTGCTTAATGATCGAGGCTTGTGTTCTCGCGAAACATCCATATGCAAACTTGACCGTGAATCCCCTCTTCGAACAGATATCAGAGGAACAGTCGCAGTTAAAATTGTGAATTTCACGATGACGCCACCGAGTGAACGTAATCTTATCTGAAGTAAACGGCAAGCGAGGTTCGATAAATTACATAACGCTAAATTCTACGGTACAGTAAAGGGAAGCCTATGTACGTACTATCCCATTATAGCGTTATGTAATCTATGGAAGATCCTCTGAATCGGATATTTAAAATTGCGCGGTAACTTTTCATGCCTCGACAAGCAATCAAACTTGGAAATCTCCTACTGTAATAACAATGAGTCATATTATTTTTATATTGGCGAAATTGGTGCTTCCGGCAAAACTTCAATTTAAGCGCCTCTATTTTATTGACTAAAAAATTAAAACAAATGGATCTACTTTTTGCTGTTATATTGAAATTTGGGGGAATTGCTTACTGTCAAGATTGCTTATAAGCTGTTTGATTTAATTGTTTCTCTTCTTGTTGATTCGTCATTAAATTTATATTGAATAAATCAAAGTATTGTAGAGTAAGTGACAAAAGTAAACGACGAAGATACGAATCTATTTACACATGCTAAGTTACTGTAATTACAAGTTTTCTGAAAGTTTTATTGGAGGTTATTTCATAGCCTAACGTACATTCTCATAACATAGCCATTCTATTGACGATTAGTGTAGGCACCCATTTGTCATGCACTTTCATTTTATACAATTTATTTGGAAGTTCCTTCAACTTCAATTCATAAGCGCTGTGCTGTCGATAGCCGAAAGCATGTTTTCGGCACCTCAGAACTATCATTTACCTACATTTCGAAAATTAGAAGAGATGATATCAGATAGATGGGCTAATTTTTTGGCATTCTTTAAGATGCGCGCGGATTGTATGCTGCGTGTAAGGTGTTTGAAATTTGCACTTTTGGATTCAGGATCATCTGATTTACCAATCTTATATGGTATTGGCCGTATGCTATGTGACGAAAATTTCAGTCAATGGGTACTGAGATGTAGCAAGAATGTAAGGTATGACGTGAGTTTACTTTCACACCATTTTTCTTTCTCGGAATTAGAAAATCTTTGTAAAACATAGACGGTAATATATACATAACGATGCAAAAAATGACTTATTGTTACAGTTGATTCTTTTTATTTTTCTCCCTTTTTTCAACACGTAGCGTCACTCTACCTTGCGGAGTCAGAAAAAAATTTCCTGTATCGGCAGGTAGGGGAACTTTGGTGTCCGGTCCTGGCTTGAAACGATACTCGGAGAGCAGAGTGATGATACCGATTTTTGTTTGAAGGAGGCCAAACTTCATGCCTGTTGAAGGGACAGAAACGACTGAGTGGACGTGTATCCAAGTCGGGATGGCGGTTGCAACTCACCTATGCAGTTTCTGGGCCCTTGGCCAAACGGGAGGTACGCGTATCGGTGTCGCTTGGCGGTATTTTCTTGGTTGAAGCGTTCCGGATCAAATTTTTCCGGTTCAGGGTAAATGTCGGGGTCGTGGTGGATACCCAACACCGGAACGACTATCGGGGTTCCAACCGGGACGACAAACCCGGTCCCGGGCAGCTCGACTTCCCTGTTGCACTCCCTGTTCAGGATCATGAAGGATGGATACTTTCTGAGGGTTTCTGTGAGGAACGAATATAAAATCATTGATGGGAAAACGAGTAACTTGGTGCAACTATACGAATCAGTATTTTTTAACTTTTTTCGTTTATCGACCTGAGATCACTTTGTCAAGATACGTCATTTCCGTGATGGAATCGTATGTTAAGCTGCCGAACTTCTGTATCACGCTGTTAATTTCATCGGCAAGCTTCTCTTGTATGACCTGATTCATTGCCATCTCGTAGAGGCAGTAAGTGGCGGTGGTAGAAGAGGTCTCGAATCCACCAAACCAGAAAATGAAGACTTGAGCCGCTGCTTCCAGCAAGGTGATCTTCTCATTGTCAGTCACTAGATCAATATGAATTACTTCTTGGATTTCCACCACTGTGGACTATCAAGAGAGAAAGAATCAATCGCTCACCTGGATCCTGTTGCGTGTTTTTACCGTCATCAGAGTTCACGTAACCCTTGGTCATCAGCTGAATGACCAGGTCCATGAAGTCGTTTCGGACGACGTTGTTGGTCCTCCTGTATTCGACGGTGTTCTTACAGACGGTGATTATCAAATTTGAAATTTCTTTGTCAAGATATTTTATGTTGAACATCTTCATCACCGATGGACACAGTGTGGCAAGTGCATTCCTCACTGGCTTAGGCTCGACGAGCTTTTGGCCACAGACATGAAACTCCGCTTGCGGATTCTCCAGGCTGTTGCTTTTAATCCCGAAAGCAGCCAACGCGATCACATCTGTGGAAAATCTTTTAGCATGGCACAATAAATAATGGTCGTTAATTGTCCATATTGTCCATTAGTTATAGATTTAAATAGTATAACACCATGCCGACCATTATGCCCAATCTATACAGATATAGCATTAGAACAGAATCGTAGAAATCCTAAGGTACTAAGGATTCGCACCTGTCCGAAGTTCCAGAAGGTCGAATCTTCTGATAAACCATAAAAACTACCCAAAGTGGAAAAAAAATTTTTGGAACTCGGAGCCATTGATACTTTTGACCGCTTAGACTATTGAAATTCCAAACAAACATCAACGATGAGTGTCTGATCATCTTCTAGCTGTCACGTAAAAAAAAAACACGCGTGTCGATTTTTTCATCCGACCTACCTGGCCATGAGATCCTTCATCTCAACGAGGTCGCTCCGGTTGGTCTCCTTGACTATCTGCTTGCTGAGGTTGTCCGCAATTTTTCTCACCGTCGAGAACATGTTCTTCGTTTTCACGGTCGTGAACGTTGGTGAGAACTTGGCCCTGAGACGTCGCCACTTCAAACCTTCGACTAGGAATATGTTTCCCAGAAGTGGTTCGAGCTTTTCATTGCGATATATGCCGCGGTCCTGGAACGCCCTGAACTCCTTCGTCAGTATGAACCGGATCACTTCGGGGTCACAGACCACGAGGCTGGCCTTGTGAAACGAGTAAATTCCGAATATGCGGTTTTTCTTGAATTTTGAATACAGGTCGCTCATAAGTTGACCTGAAACATAGTTACAAGTGATGAATATCCGAACCTTATCTGGGACTTTGTTTTTCCATAAAATCGAATGTTTCAAACGAATTCTCCTTACCCACAGATTTTTTCGCCGTAAGAACCGGCCACAAGCTACCAAACGGGATGACAAGTTCAGACTGCGTGATTCCTTTTGAACTCCAGTAATGATAAGCGACGTGTTTCAAATAAAGATATGTCGCAACAGAGATCGCAGTTATCAGCCCCAGAAGCTGGAGGAGCAAGTTTGCCGAAAAAAGTCCCATCGTTCCAAAAATTAATCAGGGAGCCCCTTGATTGCAAGGCTATTCCTGGACTGATGTTGCTGACCACGCAACCTGGAATTACACTTTATCACTAACTTGATTCAATTGAGACTTTTATTGAATCCCCCATTGTAAACTTTATTTCTACTCGGACAATGAATCGTTTTTGTTTTCATCACTATTTTCATTAGCAATAATCTGAGGGTGCATCTTTTGTACGGATAGACTCCCTAGATTGCGCTGATGTTTCACCTCACGTTGATAGAATATTATAACCAGCACAAGAAAAATGCAGAAAGTCATTTTGACTGTATGTTGAATTGCATAATCAGCAATGAGTCAAACAATTGTCTGTCATGAACACAATTTCGCATACGAGTGTCCAATGAATTGTGTAACGTCATTGAATATATCGAGATTATTACGGGAGTACTTTTCTTTACAGCACGTACAATTCATAATGTTTTCATACCAGCATATTTGTATAGAACAGAATGCGACACATTTGTATTTCGACTGCAGCCTTCAAAATTCCAACGTAATTGGTTTGTTTCATATGAAAATACAGTCTATTACGTCTGCGCTAGAACGCTGTAATCTCTAGGTTACATTAACAACGCTAAGTGTAATAATCTCAAACTAACTACCTTGAATTTCAAATGAATAACACATTATAGTTCGAAATTAGCGATGCGCACTCGGACGGTTTTTCAAATATATGTTTTTGTTGTTTACTTAATCCCGGTTCACGATTGCGATAGAAAGCCTGGCTTCAGTTATTGTAACACACGTTATTAATAATTTTATAACGACGTGTCAATTATCGGGTACGATTTCAATTGTCTCTACGTAATATTTTTCATGTCAATAAAACCCATGATCATGAAAACTGTCTCACAAGGAACTCCTCCGATTTTAATCCATTTCATGTCCGTTTTTATGCATCGAAAACTAAGAGACAATTTTATTTATTTATTTGCTAATAAATGGTTCAAAGGGGTGAAAACGACCCCCCAAATATGGGCACCCAGCGGGGTGATTTCTTGATGCGCTTGATGGATTTGAGTGAAACCAACGCTGAAATGTTTTATTAATGAATAGGAACACGTAAAATATTTTCAAATGTGATGCATAATTATTCTTGGAATAATCTACTTTCAGTATGAAGGGTGGAAATTTTTTTATACGAAATATTTGGACGACGCATCGTTGAGGTGAAAATTAAATGGCTGATATCATCACTCGAAGTATTTGGAAATTTCAAAATGATATCGTCTTCTCAAGATCGAAACAGAGTTCAGGAGTTTAGGTGTTTCATGTCGACTATTTCAGAAAATTACCCCGTAACATGACGTGTCTTTTGTTTTTCAATATCAATAACAACGTACCTATTATACGAATATTCAAACTTTTCACTCGGTAGATGGAATCCTTCATACAGCTGAGTATTCTAGTCGCAGTTCCGATGGTACTTGAATTGTTTTATTCTCGGTAATCGGCAATGAAAATATACCGTTTGTTGTAAATAGAAGTCGGACTTTTCACAACTTTCGTAAATGCATGTGACTCGGGCCACGACTAGAGGTAAAGTGAGAGCCATCCATCATGTGCTGATGCGTTCAATCGTCTTCACCACTGTATAGGTCAAATTGAATTCCGAATACACCAAATAAGCATACTGTAGAGTCATCGCTAGACTATATGGGAAAAATTTAAAATAGGTACATAGACTGTACAAACTGCGCTTGAAGATCGGAGATTTATGCGTGCGTAATCATGTCGTGGCGACAAAATATTTATGTGAGTAACAGTTTAGGCAGATAATTATCAATGAATGGTAGTCGAATATCTTGAAAGTAGAATCAAGAATTTCAACAATACTTACCTCGACTAAAGTCAGTTTTTTTTCTACATCATGAACGCGATCAACATACGAAATAACTCAATTTCTAAGCACCATTGGCAAGAGAGTAACAACAGACTTCTTTTTCTAAGGACGGTCGTTCGTAATCAGAGTGCCTTGTGCGAGCGTTTGATCTTCCAAATTTAATGAGATGTCTCATGATCAGTCTGATCAATCTCATTTTTTTTTATCTCACCACAGGAAGTGGCATCAGTTATGAGGGGACATATTTTACACGGATAGACTCATTATATTACGTTGAAATTTGAACCTTAGATAAGTAAAATGTGGCTAACAGAATGATGAAATATGTATATTGTAATTTTATCATAAATATAAAAGTGTTCATAGATTATAATGGGAATATTCATATTAGCTAGAGATTGAAGTACCGACGATGAACGCTCGGAAATTTTTACCCGGCAAATCCTGTGCCATTTCTGGGTTAGACAAAATCGCGAGGATTTCCTGGAATTGGGGCTGTTTGGATTTTGGCATCTGTTTGAACAGTTCAGTGAAATCTGGACGAATAGGTCCTGGTTCTAACTGTACCTATACTTGCGTCGAGTACTGGTAGAGGATGGATTATGAAACGCGATAATATTTCTCTGAGCAAAGCGCAATGCATTTTCAAGTAATTCATACGTTGCAACGAATAACTAACAAAACTGTTCAATCCTTGAACAACTCATACGGAAGTGTAGTAAAATACTCTATTTATTGATTTCAATGATACTATGCTATGTCAATATGTGTGATGGGCGATGAAAACTAGTGAGAAATTTTCGGAATAATGTAATTTTACTTTCGTATCATTTTTCATCATTGAATGTACAAGATTTCTGAAAAGTATAGATACAACTGTAATTGAAAAAAACATACATATTTTTCAGTTCTGCTCATTTTTTTTGCCTTTTCTCAATACGTAGCGTCACTCTACCACGAGGAGTGAGAAAAAAACTTTTTGTTTCGGGGGGTAGGTGGTCTTTGGTGTCCGGTCCTGGCTTGAAACGATACTCGGAAAGCAGAGTGATGATACCGATTTTCGTTTGAAGGAGTCCGAACTTCATGCCTATAAAAGGAATAGAAATGACTGAGTAGACATGTATCTAAGTCGAGACACGGGGAAAAACTCACCGATGCAATTTCTGGGCCCTTTTCCAAAAGGCAGGTAAGCGTATTGGTGTCGCTTTGCAATATTCTCTTGGTTAAAACGTTCCGGATCAAATCTCTCCGGCTCGGGGTAGATTTCGGGGTCATGGTGGATTCCCAGCACTGGAAAGATTATCGGGGTTCCAACTGGGACCACAAACCTGGTCTCGGGCAGCTCGACTTCCCTGTTGCACTGCCTGTTTAGGATTGGGAAGGAAGGATACTTCCTGAGCGTTTCTGCGAAACATTGATTATGACACTTTGATTCAATTGGTGGGAAGATGATTATCTGCAAAGTACTTTCGTTAACTGACCTGAAATAACCTTGTCAAGATAGGACATTTCCATAATGCTGTCGTATGTCAAGCTTCCGAATTTTTCTAACACGGTATTAATTTCCTCGACAAGCTTCTCCTGAATGTCCTGATTCATCGCCATCTCGTAGAGACAGTGAGTGGCGGCGCTAGAAGACGTCTCGAAGCCGGCAACCCAGAATACAAAGACCTGAGCTGCTCCTTCCAATAGAGTGATCTTCTCACTGGCAGCTACGTTATCGGTAAACGGCATTAAGCATCTAAACTTTCACTTTTACAGTACTTCGAAGAAAGCAAAACATCGTCTACCTGGATCTTGACTCCCGTCTTTGCCGTCGTCAGAGTTCACAAAGCCCTTAGTTATCAACTGGATAACCAGGTCCATGAAGTCCTTTCGAATCACGTGATTGGCCGTTCTATGAGCAATAGTGTCCTTGACGATATTTATTATGAAATCGGAAGTACCTTTGTCATTAAAACTGATGTTCAACGCCGTTATGATCGACGGATACAGTGTCATCAGCATATTTTTAAAAATTTGAGGTTCAAGGAGTTTCCGGCCCCAAGCGCGGAACTCCGCTTCCGGGTTCTCCAAGCTATTACTGTCAAGGCCGAAGGCTACCGCAGTTATTACATCCGTGTTAAATCTGCACTCGTAAATAAAAAATGGTAATGTCTCAGGGTGCTAATGCGGGTCAAAATCTCGACTGGCATAAATTCAGGTCGATAATTACGTCAAATCTCTCCGGGTCAGATGATCAAAATCTCAAAGGTTTCAAAAACAAGGCTTGCATTCAAACTCCCAAATGAAAGTATGTATTTATCTACAGATCTTATTCACAGTAAAATATATTCGTACGACATTAACACCATTAATCAGGGAAAAAAAATCTTCGTCTACCGAAACTTTCAGCAATTTTGATTTTTCAGCCTCATGATAACCGACAGAAACATCGATCTGAACATTCTGCCCCATCTCCATTTCAATCAAATAGTACGGGTTATTGATTCGACCGACCTGGCCATGAGATCCTTGACTTCGACAACGCCGATTTGGTCCACCTCCTTGGCCGTGCACTTCCCAAGTTTCTCCGCGACTTCTTTCACCAGCGGAAACATCTGTTTTATTTTCCCGGTGGTGAACGTCGACGTAAACTTCACTCTGAGGGGCCTCCACTTCGGACCACTGAGCAAGAATAGCTGGCCAGACATCGGATCAATTTTCTCGTTGTGGTACAACCCTCGGTCCTGGAACGCTGTGAACTCCTTCGTCATTATGAACCGGATTATCTCAGGATCGCAGACCACCAGTGTTGGCTTGTGGAAGGAATAGACTCCAAACATGCGGTTCTCCCTGCAGTCCAAGTACAGGTCACGCATCAGTTGGCCTGAGACACGTCAACGATAAGTATAGAGTTCATATTCGGCACTTTTCCGTTGCATGTTTTGAAAATTTGTCAACTGGCTTCCTTACCCACGGACTTTTTTGCAGTAATGACCGGCCACAGGTTTCCAAATGGAATAGTAGGTGTAGACTGCGCGATTCCCTTCGAACTCCAGTAATGGTAAGCGACATGTTTCAGGTAAAGATATATCGCACCAGCGATTGTAATTATTATTCCCACAAGCTGAAGAAGCAAATTTTCCGAAACAAGCCCCATCATTCAACGCACTGGTAAGGTATTTCCCTGACCATGGAGATTTTGAGACTTATATTACTGACCGTGCAACCTGAAATGATATTCAAGATTTTGTGGATGAAATAAAGAACACCGTTGAACGTTCAAATTAAGGGGAGAAGGGATTGTATCTTGGATGAATGAGCTTTTCGATAAGACGTGTCATGGTTTATATTTTTCACTTTCACTTTTGCGTAATAAGCATCAATTTCGAAGAGTATGTTTTTCAAGGATAGACTCATCAGCTCACGTTCGTTCGAGCCTTAAGCTGATTAAATGCGGCTTATAGAAATGATGAAATATGTTTTGATTTCATGATTCATTCAACAGTTCACAACGGATCCAACAATTGTTTTCATTGCAACAATTTTATTCAAATGCGAGGAAGCGTGTTTGATTTTCACATTATTAAAGAAGACTATTCTATAAAATATATTTGAAATTTGCATTATCTTGTACACATTATTGATGGATATAACAATGACGCGATAATCACCATGCATAATCGCCATCATCAAATTGAAAGAGCCTCGATAAAAACATCGGATCTCACCGATTTGAGTCAATAGTTTTAAAGATGGAAGTTGGGTTAGTGATAAAAAACAAAACGTGGTTAATACCTGGTAACCAGGTTATACCGTCATGATACAAAAGTGATAGAACCTTATTCTTTCCGAAGTCACATATAAGTACATCACATGAACCGTAAAGAAATGTGAACTGTAAATTGGAGTGAGAATTTTATTGAAAATTCTACCTAATATTAGTAAAGATTATTCTCAACAGGTTGTTTAAATATATGGGCCATTCCACCAAATCCTGTACGCAAATCAAGCCTCAAAATTTTTCGTGTTACTTTTTTTTTAAAAGTTCTTTGCATTATAACATGTTATATATGGTGTATACCATCGGTGTCAGCAAAGAGATGATCCGAGTATGAAAGATCTCCGACTTCAGTCAGATGATATTCGGACTGTGTCGTTTTATCGTTGACCGATTATGAAAATACGCTTTGTGTAGTCAATAGAAATCATACTTACTCAGTCTTCGTACGTGTGTGCGATTCAACTTACGAATTAAAGTGGAATGAAAGCCATTCAACATCCATCACCGATTCTGACGATGAGCGATGTCGAACCTGCTTATTACTGACCACCGTTCGAGTCAAAATGAATTCCAGGTACAGCCAATTAGTTGAATATAGAATGAACAATAGATTGGAGTGGCAATATCGAAAATAGTTAGAGAATGTGAAGTAACGGCGGTTTAAGATCGGAAATTTATACATTGGGAATTGTTGTGATTTGGAGTGATAGTTTTGAATACAAGGAAATAGCGAAACGCGATATCGTTTCAATATCCTTTCACCTTGGAAGAAATGGATAGTTATATCACTAGCAAATTCATTGTGCATCAATTTTTTGATGCTGGTTAAAACTTCTTCGAATTGCACATGGTATTCCTGAAATTATATTCCATCATTCGGTACATATAGTCATGGTTTTCATCCATGCGTTCTTCCAAGTCGTTTTTTCGTTATAAAAACATCATTTTAAGGGATAGTTGACGCGAAATTTTATCGTACCATAATCTGAGGGAGCACCTAATTCGCTTTTAAAAAATCCTTGTGCAATTTTTCAAAATTCTCATGATCAAGGAGTGGAGGGCCGAGTGCCGTGTATAGTCAGCCCCCCCACCCGTCCGAGGGACTAAATTTCAATAAAATTCAAAGCGTTCATGGTGATAGTAGTATTTTTTAAAATCGCATAATAACGCTGTGATTTCGAAGAAACAATCTTGATAAATTGTACGGTTAATCTGGGAAACATATTTTGCTGTGTAACGTTATACTAAATTTCGTGAGAATTGATTTCTTGGAATTCCACGACTCGTTATAACAAAATTAGTGTCGCAACATCAAAACTTCATTAGAAAATGTGTTTTTCCCGTGAATATAAAGTTTTTTTTTTTATTTTGTATACAACGCTGATGATGTTATGACGACATGTCTATCGATAGGTGTAATCGAAAATAAAAACGGCGGGAGGGCGTGGAGGTGGGGTCTATCTTATTTCACTTGACCTTAATTCCATCTCGTGAGTGGTGTCGATCCCATACGTTTCTTGTTCGTAAAATCGTTCTTAAAGCAAAAATGAAACTTGTAAGTACATCGATCGTTTTGTTTTTTTCTTAATACGGAAACGAATGGTGAAGTGCGAGTTTAATTTCACCGAACTATGGTTGGTGAAAAATTCAATTAGGTACCCAGGTTTCCAATATTTTTATTTAAGGCCGTCCTCTAGTTTCTCGGCTGTTTTTTTATGGCTTTTTCAACAATTTTTTACGGGCAAAGCATCGAAATAATCAATCTCATTATTTTTGCATAATCTTTATCAACATTTAAATGAGCTTTACAAATTTTTTGAAGTCAAAATATATAATAGAATAGCAGTTATAGTGGCCGACAGGAAGACATCAAGTAAAAGAGGTGCTTGACGGTAACCAAGATTGCGGCTGTTCTGCTTATCTGAAATCAAAAAACCAAACGGCATTTTAATCTTCATATTCAAGACTAGCGATTGAACTAGAGTGAATTTTAAATTACAAAAATTGACTTTTTTATACACTTTTGAAAATTACATTCTATTTTTTACTCATTTTTTCTTAAGTTTTTCGCTCGTACGAAAAAAACTATCGAAGCAATCATGATAATTCTAGTTCAATCGCTGGCTTATAACATATTAAAGATGCTGTATAAATTTAAACAAGATCGGTGCAATAGTTTCTGAAATATCGTGGTTACCGTTTCGAAAAATGGTGTTTCGAGAAAAACGCGTTCGAAAGTTCGCGCATGTGATTTATACTAAAAATTCCATCTCACCGTCAATCTGCTATGCCTGGACCATACAATAGGCCTTCCTCTTCTTCTTCGAAGTCACGCAGAGCTGCTCTGTCTTCTCTTTTCGCGATTCGGGCCTGTTTTACAACATCGCTCGTGCGCCTTTCTGAACGGTCGATCCGAGAGCTATCACGCTGTTGAACATATCCTTTAGCTTGTGGGCCGATTTTCACTCCCATGGTTTCCAAGGTCTTCAGGATAGCTTCGAATCCTTCGTTTAAGATTATGACAGCGAGAAACGCGGCGATTTCAACCACTTTTGGCCCAGAATGGAGGTGCTTCGGAGCAAAAGTCCAGATTTTTGGGCATGAATCTATTTCTTTTCTTTCTCACACTTGCACGCCATAGAAATTTTAAAGCCCAATCCTCGTATATCACGTTGATGGAAAGTCACCGTACTTTTGCACTCTTTACAAATAACAGCCGAAGAAATGGTTGAAAATACACTCACAAAATTCAAAATACAATACAAAACAGTCTGTTCAACGTTCACTTCAAAATTTTTATTTTGACGAAGTTTCGTCGCTGACGCCGATGTAAACGACTTGTCTTGTTCAAAAGTGTGTCGGTTGCCTGCGAATTTTCGCTTTTTAGGTCCATCGTAACGAGCCGGGGCGTCTCTACTTCCTTTCTTGAACATTTTGAAAATTATTTTCAAAAAATCAGCTACGTGCGACTCGCAAGAGAAAATATAGTACGCTTCGCAACTGCCACAGCAAAACTGAACTAAAATTTCACGGCGTCTTAGTCAATATTCGAAAGCGTCTGTCAATGGTCTCGGCTCCCCTTTACTCGGGCCTAATTCACAAAAGGTTCAGGTAGCAGTTAGATTTAGGGATATCAATACGATGGTCAGCGCCGCTCGGCTTTCGGAGCAGCCCGGCGCGCGCTCCTGCTCCGTTCCAGGGCCGTAACTTGTGAACCACTGGGAATATCGAAAAATCCTTTGGCACACATTTTCTACACATGTTGTAGATGTGATTTATGAAAAAAAAAAAAAATCGATTTTTTCGACCCGAGAAACTAGAGGACGGCCTTAAGTGAAACAAGTAAAATTCACTCACTGCCACGAAACACCAAGGGCAGCTTGAGACTGGGGTCGTTAGCGATCCCAGCTGTTCCGTTTAATTGTTCTGCGCTATAGCCAGCAAGCAACTGATGCTCCCGCCGGCTCAACCTCACTGTCAGATATTGAACTGAATTATGCTCATGGTCCCCATTCGATAATGTCCATTTTTATCTGAAGAGCGCAGTTTTAAAGTCGGCTGGGATCGTTTACGACCTCTTTTAAGTTGATTATAAATTTTTTAAACGTCACTTGAAATACTCAACACTCAATATGCCAAAAATGTAGCTCTAATCCTAGTTTTTGACACTTGTACAATGAAATCAAAACGAATTGCTTTACTACCGACATCCAACTACTCTAAACAAATCAACTTGATCAAATACGCATGACCGTGGTTCAAATTGTGTACTTCACGGTGACTGTAAAAGCTAATTACATATTTGCAATGAATGGTAATCAAATATCCTTAGTGGTACACCAAGGTTAGTGCTGTTTTGGTATTGCCAACGAACGTAGATGATATGAATGTTACTCTACGGTCACATGGTATTTATATGGTTACTCATCCCTTCTGGAGTAGCAAAAAGATTTAAAGTGAGAATTGGCAGGGTCGGAAGACGGACAATGAAATGCAATAACAATTCTTTCAACGTAAGGCCAGTTTATTTTTCACTGTAAGAACAAGTCACCGACAAAATTGCTGAATTCCTGAGCAGCAGAGGTGAACGTGTGATAAGACACTATTTTTATTGACCCTCAGTGTCGTTCCTCGAGACGTAATGTCACCCCACCAAGCGACATGAGTAGAAAGTTTCCTGTATCCAGAGGTAGAGGAACCTTGGTGTCCGGTGTTGGCTTGAAACGGAACTTGGAAAGCAACGTGATGATACCGATTTTTGTCTGAAGAAGGCCGAACCTCATTCCTTTGAAACAGACACAAATGACTACCAGTGGACGTACATCTCATGATAAGTTGAGATCGCAGTTAGAGCTCACCTATGCAATTTCTGGGCCCTTCGCCAAATGGTAAATATGAATAACGATGTCTCTGAGCGATGTTCTCTTCGCTGAAACGTTCGGGATCAAATCTATCCGGGTCAGGGTAAATTTCGGGGTCCCAATGGATCCCCAATACTGGAACGATTATCGGGGTTCCAGTTGGGACAATGAATCCGGTTTCCGGCAGCTCGACTTCCCTGTTGCACTCTCTGTTCAGGATAGGGAAGGAAGGATACTTCCTGAGCGTTTCTGTGAAACATGGATCATAGCACTTTGGTTGGGAACTGACGACAGGGTGATTCAGATAGCACGAAGATAAATATTTGAAAATTATTCTCGTTCACTGACCAGAAACTACCTTGTCCAGATAGGGCATTTTCATGATGGTATCGTACGTCAAGCCTCCAAACTTTTCTAACACGGTATTAATTTCTTTGGCAAGCTTCTCTTGAATGTCTTGATTCATTGCCATCTCGTAGAGACAATGAGTGGCAGCGCTAGAAGACGTTTCGAAACCGCCAAGCCAGAAAATGAAGACTTGAGCTGCTCCTTCCAGCATGGTAATCGTTTCACTGGCCCCGACTGAATAGTTATATTCTATATTTTCGCTGTCCGAGAAACTTGAAAGAAAAGTGAACGATCACCTACTTGGATCCCGTTGCACTTCATTTCCGTCATCCGAATTTACGCAACCCTTGGTCATCAGCTGGATAACCAGGTCCAAAAAGTCGTTTCGTACCACGTTGTTAGCCATCCTGTAATTGACGGTATCCTTGAAGGTGTTTATTATGAAATTCGAAGGACCTGTGTCAATGGTTTTGACATGTAACATTGTCATGATCGACGGACACAAACTCATCAGTGTATTCCTCACTGGCTTGGGCGTAAGTAGTTTCCGGCCCCATTCGCGGAACTCCGCATTTGGGTTCTCTAAGCTGTTGCAGTCAATTCCGAACGCCACCGAAGCTATCACATCCGTGGAAAACCTGCCCTTACGAATCAGAAACGGTGAGTATCACAGTGCTTGTGCACATCAATCTTTTTAACTATACAAATCTGCATCGTCAAGTATACGTAGAATAACCTCATTCCGAACGGTGAAAATACCGAAGGTGTCAAATATTGCCGTAGTTAGAGTGCCGTTTTTTCATATGGATGCAATTCACTTTGACCTATCTCGATACTATGCACTACAATACGTGTTGACTTCACGTACCTCGCCATGATATCCTTGATTTCTACAACGCCGTTTTGGTTGGCCTCCTTGGCAATGCACTTGTTGAGTTTCTCCGCGATATCCTTCAATATTCCGAACATTTGCTTCATTTTACCAGTCGTGAAGGTCGGCGTGAACTTAACTCTTAGGCGCTTCCACTTCGGACCACCGAGGAGGAATAAGTGGCCCGATATCGGATCGATCTTCTCGTTGTGGTACAGGCCACGGTCCTGGAAGGCCGTGAACTCCTTCGTCATTATGAACCGGATTATCTCAGGATCGCAGACCACCAGTGTTGGCTTGTGGAAGGAATAGATGCCAAAGATACGGTTCCGTTTGAACTCCAAATACAGGTCGCGCATCAGTTGACCTGGAACACGTGAATGATAAATGTTTCAACTACGTCTGCAACTACGCATGCTCATAGAATAAAAATTTCTTATAAACTGATTCCCCTTACCCACAGATTTTTCTGCAGTGAGTACTGACCATACACTCCCGAACGGAACTACAGGTTCGGACTGCGCGATTCCCTTAGATCTCCAATAATGGTAAGTGACGTGTTTCAGGTACAGATATATTGCACCAGCGATCGTGATCGTTATTCCAAAAAGATGGAAAAGTAAGTTCGTCGAAATCAGCCCCATTGTTCCACTAACTTCGTACGATCAATGACTTATATTTGTAATTTGGAGACGAACGCTGTGTAACCGGCTCAAGATCGGCTCTCTATGATTGACGATACAGGCTCATCTGCAATGAACGGTCATCAAATGTTTCAACTAGAGTGCTAATTCTTATGCTGATAGTGTCTATCAAATTTGGAGATATTTTTTCACTCTACATATTACTAAAAAATTAAACACACTTGAGAAAGTAAATACACTATGCTTTTACAACCGATTTCACGATTCGGTAAACGATTGCAACAGTTTTCCATCGAGCTCCAAAGTAAATACCGCCATATGATTAATTATGAAATCTTTTTTGCACGGTTTTAGGAAATGTTATTATACCGTCGACCTCGTACCTTAATATTGCGCATCGTGATGGTTCAGTTTTCCTGGGGTAAAATTCAAGATGTCCTAACGCGGAATGAATGAGCCTTAGTGTTTTGAGTACGCTCTATCGGTGGTGTCTAGTCTACTGATCACTTAGACGGCGCGTTGATGTGAAACAAAACAGAGATGTTGCTGCTATATGTATGATTAATTTGGAAAGAATATGGAAATAAAATGACGTTAATTAAATTCTTATCATATTATCTTATCAGTTTGTTTACATAAAATATTTATTCTTCAATGTTTAACGTGACTTGTACAATGTGTCAGTTTCATACCGTGTTGCAAGAAATTTGGAGCATTTAAAAAAATTGATGCGTTATTCATTACCAATATTATGAATGGAGTTCCGCATGATGGTCTTAGATTATAAAGCTATTTGTAACGTGATTTCTTACGTTTAATTCAGCAATATGCTTTCGCGATATTTATTCGAAAAAAGCTCCAGAATTTCTTCAAGTTTTATAAATTGTGACTTTGATAGAACGCGACAATTTCTCGAAGATTACAGTGTTATCTGATATTACAAGAGCATCAATATTCTCGATATAAGTATACGTATGATATCGGCTTCCTGCCAGTTCGCACAGTCAACTCGCTGAAGATGCAGCCTATTATACAGTATGAAATAAGAAGTAATTATCATAACTAAGTAATGGTCGTAAAATACATTCTGCATAGTTTCGATAACGTTATGAAACAATTTATTCGACGAGTACTCGAGGAAACACATACCGTTATGAGTCGGATTTAGGATGGCCATTATTTATTTACGGAAGACCAAAACTCGCTACAATAATTTAACTCTCGTACAAAGACATAACTCATATTATTTGCCATTTGCAATCTTGGCCATACTCAAAAACGAAAAAAATTGCGCTACAACTTTCTTATGCATTTTTGCGTTGTCAATTTTTATTTTTCTACCAGTCATCTTTTCGTATTTGTTGTTTCTCTACGTTTTGTAATTTGTGGTTTGACTTTCAGGATTTCGTTTCGTCGACTTTTTGGTCCTTCGCATTTTTGTACTCCTCCCTTGCCTACTGCATCGCTCCTTAGAGTTCATTCTTTAGCGTGCAGTTTTCTAACGTGCTTCCTGACATTACAATTGTTTTGGAAAGTTCTAACAGTGAAAATGTAAATTGATCAAACGTTTCAACAATCAATATCACTTATTCTTTATAATCTGCGTATCGATTAAATTATAGTTTCAGATTTATACACAGACGTCAACGTTCCACAATAGTTGATGAACATTTTTTTTTTCTCACTGAGCAAGGAGAAAAAGGAGAATCGAGTCGCATGTCCATCTGGACAGTTGTTATCGTCAAGTGGCAGCACACGGCCCAGTCTATCCAAAGTTAATTAAACGAAGTAAACATCTCGTTACTACAGTCGGACAAATATTGTTTCATCCTCCACTATCTTTCTTCGAGCAGAAGCGTTACTCCGCCTATGGGTCCATGCAACAACTTTCCTTTATCCAGAGGCAGAGGTACTTCCATATCCGGAGCGGGCTTGAAGCGATACTTTGCAAGCAGGACAATGAGGCCCATTTTCGTCTGAAGATAGCCGAATCTCATTCCTGTAAAAATAAATTTAGGAAAAAACAGTGATGCATTATGTTTGATATTCACGTAAGAAACTCACCGATGCAAGTTCTAGGCCCTTCGCCAAAAGGTAGATAAGCGTAACGGTGCCGCTTGGCGATATTCTCATCGCTGAAACGTTCCGGGTCGAATTTCTCTGGCTCAGGGTAAAATTCTGGATCCCTGTGGATGCCAAACACCGGAATGAATATTGGGGTACCCGCCGGAACGTTGAAGCCGCTATTGGGCAAGTCAACGTCCTGATTGCACTCCCTGTTGAGTTGCGGAACGATAGGATACTTCCTTAGGGTCTCTGTGAAACGCGAGAGAAAGGAAGTGAGCATTTAATCCCGATAGATGATTTGATAAACAGAGGCTGGATCAACAAACCAGAAACAACTTTGTGAAGGTAAACCATCTTTGCGATACTCTCGTAAGTTATTCCCCCGAACTGTTTGAGGACGCTGTTTATTTCCTCGGCAACTTTCTCCTGGATTTCAGGATTCAGTGCCATTTCGTAGAGGCAGTAGGTTGCCGTTGTTGACGAAGTTTCGAATCCGGCTAACCAGAAGACGAAGGATTGAGCAGCTCCTTCCTCGACAGTGATCCGTCCACCAGTTTCCTCTGCACGATGCAAGAAATAGAAGAACCATCGTCAATGCACTTTAACTTTTTTTGAGCGACTCGACGTCCTACCTGAGCCCTGGGTGTCCTTGCCGTCGTCAACCTGGACATAGCCCTTATCCATCAGCTGCATAAGCAGGTCCATAAAGTCATTTCTCACCACTTTAGCAGACTTTCTATACGCCACCATGTCCTTGAACGTTCTCATAAAGAAGTCTGAAGCTCCTTTGTCGGTTGTGCTGAGATTCAACAGCTTCAAAATCGGTGGGCACGCTGACAGCAGCGTGTTTCTGATTGGGTTTGGCTCCAACGTCTTACGACCCCAAAAAAGAAACTCAGAATGTGGGTTCTGCAGACTGTTGCCGTTTATTCCGAACGCGATGGAGGCGATGACGTCAGTGGTGAACCTGTAACCGAGGATTCTTCTGTTTCTAACCATCGCTGAACGACTCCCAGTTCCGCAAGGTCGATCACTCACCTGGCCATGATGTCCTTCACTTCAACGAGATCGCTCTTCTCCACTTCATCGGCAACGCACCGGACGAGATTATCAGTGCAATCCTTAACCGCGCCGAAATAGTTCTTCATTTTAACGGACGTGAACGTTGACAATAACTTTGCCCTCATCTTTTTCCACCTCACACCACCAAGTAGGAAAAGGTGGGACGACATCGGGTCCACTTCCTCGTTTACGTACATTCCGCGGTCGTGAAATTTTGTGAACTCCTTTGTCAGCACGAAGCGGATCAGGTCTGGGTCACAGATTACCAGGGTTGGTCTATGGAATGAATAGATACCGAAGACGCGTTTGCTCTTAAATCGGTCGTACCCGTCGCGCAGCATTTCACCTGAGAACAAAACGAGCGGATGGATTAAAAATGGATGTTAGATGGAATTACGGCTGTTGAATATCGAGTTGTAACGCACCGATTGACTGCCTGGACATGAGGACCGGTAACAAGTTGCCGAACGGTACTGTTGTTTCACCCTGAATAATCCCTCTCGAACTCCAGTAACTGTAGACGATGTGTTTTAGGTACATGTAGGCGGCACCGATTATTGCAACTATCACACCAAGAATTTGGAGAAGATAGTTGTCCGTGAAAAACACCATCGTGATAGACACTGGAGAATTAATTCTTCAGACAGATAAGGATGCTCACAAATGTAATCAACTACATCTAGGGTGTTATGGGAAATCAAAGGTAGTGGCACTACATCCAAGGACTATAGCGTTGAAAACGCACTTGGCACATCAAAAGTTGATAAACTAGAGAGTAGCAGCGTTCGTTCGATACTTTTCATATTCCGTCAAATACGTAGCACATAGGCTTACAGAAAGCCTTTATATAGACATCGAACCACTTCCGTATCGATAAGCGCACTGTGGAGTCGTAAGTGATAGCTGTAACTTTAGTTTCAGTTACTTCATTGGAATGGTTCACATATATCGGTAGAGCCTCGACGTCGGCGTTATCATGTTTTCAAATTTTTCCAATCATCACGATATTGTTTTTCAGAGCAATTTGAAGAAAACAGTTTCAAAGTATACGAAACTCAAACAAACACCGTACATGGCCAAGAGACGTTTAGTCGGACTGAGAAACGATTGCGTCTTATCTTAAGACCTATCTAAAATCTAATGAGTAATTAAATGTGGGTAAGAATAACTTGGAAACATATTGTGGAACCCGTGGGCCAAAAGTAGCATGTGAGAATGACTTGTTTTAGGATTAATAACGCAATCGAATTGTATAATAGCCAAAAACTCAATTTGCTAATAATTGCTTCTGAAAGAAGAGAAGGAAACAATTTTTAACTAAGGCGCCCAGTACAGTTTTTTTTTTTACAATAAATTAATGTAGTCCAAAACGACTTGTTTCATAATCAAAGTTTATTTAACAGCAAAAAAAAAAAGAAATGTTGAAAATACAAAATTTGTTTGACAAGGAATTTTCCACCTCGATGATGCAATTCATCCTCACGATGCCTCATATCTTTCAATCAACCATTCCTTATTGTCGAACATAGGGCATCGAAAATAAAAACGACCAGGCCTCTGATTCTGCAAAAATCTATCCTGCAGAGTAAAAGTCCTACGGAAAATATCTTACAGGTTTTTTTCTGGAGAAATCTTACTCTACAGAGTGCGATCCCTCAGAGTTCGTTTCTACGAAAAGCGAAGCCTAATTTATTCTAGCTTTGGGAGTGATACAGTCATTTATAACGTATTTATCAAGGGATCGATTTGAGTTGTGGTTTTGGAAATGGACTAATTCTTTTTAACCTTTGAACTTATTGAAACTCTGTAGAAACGCACTGTAATTTAAACATAAATCAATCGACAGATTTTTCTTTTCCAATTCCTTACGTTAATACGATGAGGAATGGTGACTTCGAAGGATATGATGCGTCAAAAGAACGAATTCGGTCATCGGTGTAGAAAAATCCATGCGACAGAAATTTTTTTCACAAAACGTTCTTTCGATATGAAATGAACTTTGGTCAAGAACTACGTTGATTATCTTTTGAAAGAGGATGTACTGGTACCCTTAAGGCCGTTCTTTGTTTCTTTACCTCATTAACTGCACGTCCAAGATAAGTGTTTTGACGCCATGACTTGTGGATTATTTCGAACTTGAAAACATGAAAATAGAGTCGTTAACGTTATTCATGGAAATATCTCCGACACGCGTCCGAAGAATTATCTCATCTGCCTAAAGATTAGGAAACCAATGCGCTGCAGCACCGAAATGACTCAACGTGTCGATGCATTCTATTCGTAACGATGGGTGGGTACCGAAGTATCCATGATACTTCACAATTAGTGAGAGACTCCAGCTAGCCTCGATGATAATTTTCTACGAGTTGAAACGTTATTTTTCTTCACGTGGGGGAGAGCCGGGTCAAATGGGGACGTTAGTGAGGGAATGGATATAATTTGGCTATTCCGATGAATGAGACATTGTCTACTCATTTCCGTCATCTGTGGAACTTTATCTGGCCACCATCAAGAGGTAAATTGCGAATGTTTTATCATTGGATCAAAAATATTATTTTATCTTCAAGTAGAGAAATCCCCATTTTGCCCGAAGGTGCAGGTAAAATGAGGACCACAGGAAAATGATGAAAAAAAATATTTACTTACAGTGGGAATGAAATAACTTATTGCACAAACGACAATTACTCTTGCAGTTGAGTAAAAGTTACAAAAACACCATTTATTATTTATTTGAACAGTCACACACATTGTCTGCGCTCGCATCGTCAACATTAGAATAATCGTCGGATTATGACTGCCGGTTTGACTTGCTTTTGTAATTACTGAGCATTTGGAATCGATAAATAATCCACTTTGGTTCAATACCCTGACTTTTGTTTACCGCATTGATAGGGCATGAATATACACGAGCCAATATCTCCAGTTTACCCTGCACCCAGGCTTCCCATTTTGTTCGATCAGGCATTTATGTAAACAAATGTAGTTCCACCACGCTATCGTGAAGTGAACCAACAGGTCCAATGTGTATAAACTTGTTTGTTTGATCCTGAAATAATATAAATTCCCGTAATTGTTTATGCTTCTTGTAAGGTAACACCATACAGAATTTCGGTGGCGCACAACGCAAATTGGAACGACTGACGCAGCCAACATAACCGTAAATGTTACAGCTGAATCAGGATACAGTAAGTATGATCATTGGTAAAACCATATTTTTCATATGTTGAGCATTTAGAACGCCGCGTGTTTTCGTATTACATAATTTATGAGGTCAGCAGAGACAGCAATTTCAACTTTTGGTAGTAGCGGCTGGATGCGTTGAGATGGTATTGTATGTATAGGATATAATTTGAATTGCGTAATTTCTTATTCTTCTTTGTATTATTTATGCATTTCTTGTTAGTTTTACCATGATTTTATAGTATTATATTTCCATTTCCATTGATTTAAATTATAATTTAAATATTTATCAATGCTAAACTAGGCTTTGAAGCATTATCGTTTTTCGATTCGAAGTTTCACTCCTCCTTTCGGACTAAGAACAAAGTTCCCCTTGTCCAGTTCGATCGGTACTTTCAAGTTCGGACTTGGCTTGAATCGGTATCTGGAGAGTAGGCTGACGAGGCCAACCTTCGTCTGAATCAAACCGAACCTCATGCCTAAAACGATACGGAAAATAAAAGCAAGCGAACGACATTGGTTGAAGCTTCGCGATATGCAGAGTGACGAAAGTAACATACCAATACAGTTTCTGGGCCCCTCGCCGAATGCCAAATAAGAGAACTGGTGCCTCTTGGCGATGTTCTCTTCGGTGAATCTTTCGGGGTCGAATTTCTCCGGGTTTGGATAAATTTCGGGATCTCGGTGAAGCCCCAATACGGGAATGAGAATCGGAGTTCCCTTTGTGACGCAAAGTCCGGTATCAGAAAGTTCAATATCCTTGGTACACTCTCTGTTGAGAACCGGAAGCGAAGGATACTTCCTCAGCGTTTCTGTTGGCGGAAAAAATTGTCACTAGCGATTGTCTTTATTTGCGGTACGAAATTGAGTGATAATTATTCGAAAAAACGTACCGGACACAACTTTGTGAAGATAGTGCATCTCCTTGATGCTTTCGTAATTTATGCCCCCAAACTTGGCCAACACGGTGTTTATCTCCTCGGCAACTTTTTCTTGGATATCAGGATTCAGTGCCATTTCGTAAAGGCAGTAGGTTGCCGTTGTTGAAGACGTCTCAAAGCCGGCCAGCCAGAAGACAAAGGCTTGAGCAGCTCCTTCCAACATTGTAATCTTCACTTTGTCGGCATCTACGAGTCGGGATTAAAGGCAATACAGTTTCTGCGTTTTTCGCGAGTTTGATTATCAACTTACCCGACGTTGTGTCAACCGATTCCGTCTTTTCGTCACTTTGTAAGTAGCCCTTGTCGATGAGTTGCATAACCAGACCCAAAAAGTCCTTCCTAGCCACGTTGTTGGCCGTTCTGTACTGCACCGTCTCCTTGAAAGCGTTTATGAAAAAGTTGGATATTTCCTGGTCGATTACTCGGATGTTGAGGAGATGCATGATGCTCGGGAACATTATCGCAAGCGCGTTTCTCAATGGTCTTGGCTCGAAGACCTTTCTGCCCCACTTCCGGAACTCTGCATCTGGATTCTCGATGCTGTTGCACTGGACGCCGAAGGCTGCTGATGCGATCACGTCAGTGGAAAACCTGCAATCGCGATCATTACGTATCGTGAAATTGGTTCATCAGAGTAGACTGACACTCATGAGCTGACCTTGCCATCAGATCCTTGACCTCGATAAGTTCAGATTTGCTGGCTGTACTCAAAACGGAGGAAGCCAGAGTATCGGAACAGTTTTTGATGGTGAAAAACATTTGCTTCATCTTGCTTGCAGTGAAGGTCGGAGTGAACTTGGTCCTCAGATGCTTCCATTTCGCCCCTGGTACCAAAAAGAGATTCCCAAGAACAGGATCGGCTTTCTCGTTTATGTATAAGCCACGGTCATGAAAGTGGGAAAACTCCTTCGTCAGAATGAAACGTATCAGCTCCGGATCGTTTACAACAAGCATGGGCCTGTAAAACGTGTAGATACCGACGACTCGGCTGGTTTTGAATTTCATGTACGTTTCGCGAAGGAATTCGGCTGCAATGTAACCAAAAGTAAAGATTGTTCAGAAATCGAATAATCTTAACCTCATCGTCTAATCGATTAGTTTTACTCACCAAGCGAAGTCTGGACTGATAATACGGGCCACAAGCTTCCAAATGGGACAATTACTGGCTTGACGTAATCAACGTTTCTCGAATGCCAGTAATTGTAGGTCACATATTGCAGATAGATGTACACACCACCGACCACAGCGATTGTCAATCCGAATAGTTCAACGAGCAGATATTCCAAGTGATTCCCCATGTTTTTATAATGCAAGATTCCAATTGGCGTCGAGCTGTGACTGCTGATACGACCACCTCAAGTTAGTTCGGCCACTTTATACACTCCTTTCTTCGTGTTGGTATCCATGGCCTAAGCTATACTGCGAATTTTGGATTATGTAACAGACTACGCTTTAGAATGATTCAACAAGTCAACGGTCGAGGTATTCGCACTCAAGATTATGTATAGTCTAAGATATTAGTGCTGGTATCCAAATCCCTGTATCATGCACATTGATCGATTGAAAAAGAGAAGGTCAAATTGTTATGTAATAATCCGTGGTTCGTGAGGTAAAAACCGAAGTTTTCATCAAAGCATAATTGTCATTCTATATGCTAACCGTAAATCAGTGTTCACCACGCGTTCTTTCTCAGGACAAACAAGAGTGATCTCATTGAATTGTAAATGCCGATTATTCCTTGCAAATGTTTATCACATGCTATGTCGAATGTGTCTTAAAACTCCTACTGAACTCGGGACTTTTACCTTACTGATTTCCATATTTACGACTTTAGTATATGCACTTGAACGTTACATACTTGGAGAATCCATGATGCGACTGGTAATATCTCCGCATCTACAAGGTCAACCTAACTCCGTTACAATCTAATCTGACCACAGTCTCTCTTACTTTTTCTATTTCTTTCTCGCTCAGGCTGGTGAATGAAATCTGGAATCAGGTATCCACACAATTAACATCAGTATATTTTGCGAATGATGAGTCCCAATAGAGCGAGCGAGGTAGGAAAGGTTATGCATTCGCGTACCGTGTTCTGTTATCACGAGTTTTTGAGTAATTTTGGACGATTTGACGATTAACTGCTACTTTATTTCTCGGTATTTGGTAGAGCTTCAGCCTTGAAGCAAATCTCAAATACAACGAAGTGACCGGCGCCGAGAAGTGTGTTAATTTTGTAATTCAAATTCAACGTACAGTGCTGTTATGAACTGATCCGAGCATTAGCAATTTAATTAAATCAAACTTGATTATTTCTCAGAGGAGAAATATCTATTATAATTAACACGTGCTATTCAGGTTATTTAAACTATCATGACAAAAAAAAGGTATAGCTGAAAAATAGCAAAAAGCTGTTTCCGACGCCAGCGTCAGATTTTGCGAAATATAAGATTTTTTCATCTTCATCAATGTTTCTAAACAAGCAAGTGTATCTTCTTTTACGATTATCGGTTTGGTTTGCGATAACTATTTGTTGCCACAGAAAAACAATTTTTTTGGTGTTTCAAATTAAAGTTACGAGTCGGATTAAGTTCATAATTATTTAAATTTATTCATCAATTGTTCAAAACTTTTTTTTTTCCATATTTGCCATTTCTACTTTACTGACAGACCTTATGAAATTTTGATCAATACACTTGCCCAGAGACTCACGTATCGTTCTCCAATTTCAGCAACACAATTTCATGTCAAATATATTCAAGAAAAAAAGGCCACCTGTTCATTGTAGTCACGATTAAATATCAGGTCTCTACTACTGCACGGTATTATCGCATTTGGATTCGGAGTGTCACTCCGTTTGCGGGAACCTGGACAAAGTTAGTCTTGACCATCATCAGAGGTACTTTCACACCCGGGCCTAATGTGAAGCGATACTTGGACAGCAAGCTGACGAGTCCAACTTTAGTCTGCAATGGAAAGAAAAACTAATTCATATGATCTTACGACGAAAAATGTTGGTCGCAACGTACCAACGCAATTCCACGGCCCTTCACCAAACGGTAAGTAAGCGTACTGATATTTCTGGGCGATATTCTCCTCGCTGAATTTGTCGGGGTTGAATTTTTCTGGTTCTGGATATATTTCGGGGTCCGAATGGAGTCCAAAAACAGGAATGATCATTGGAGTTCCCTTTGTAATTCGGTGCCCGGTCCCCGGTAACTCAATTTCTTCGATGCACTCTCTGTTGGGTATCGGAGTGACCGGGTACTTTCTCAGTGTTTCTGCGTAGATGGTGAAGAAAAAATTGATGGTACAACTGTTGAAAGAAAAGCATGTTTTTTATTGAAATGGAAGAAAAACTACGAAACGCTTACCGGAAACAACTTTGTGAAGATACGGTATCGCCTTCACACTCTGGTAGGAAAGGCTTCCGAATTCTTCAAGGATGTCGTTGATTTCTTCGGCCAATTTGTCCTGGATCTCTCGATGCAGTGCCAACTCGTAGAGGCAATGCGTCATCGTTGATGATGACGTGTCGAAGCCGTCAACCCAAAAGATATAAGTCTGCGCGGCTCCTTGGAGCATTGTGATTTTTTCCTCGCGATCATCTTGGGTGAGAAAAAATTCTTAGAATGTTGATCTACATTGATATGGAAATCACTGCGTCTTTAAAGAATCTTGGAGTTCATCAATTGAGAAAAGTTTATTATTTTTACCTGGTACGGCCGCTGATGACCTCTCATCGTCATTTTTTATGTAACCTTTGTTCATCAACTGCATAACCGAGTCCAAAAAATTCTTGAACCCCAGTTGCTGAATAACGAATACCTTTGACGTAAGCATAGGCGGCAAATGTAACAGCAATTATTACGCCCATAAATTCGACGAGAAAATAGTCGGAACAAATGATCATTTTTTCAGTTTTTATTAACGTAAAAAAAGAATCTCAAAATGCTTTTGCAGATTTTTTCCGTTTTCAATTACAAATTCTTTGAGTCGCTTAGCATCAGCCCGTCACTGAGACGGTAATTCACTGACGATTAATACCTTACTTTCGGAAATGCGCGGCTTCAACATGCGAAAGTTGTTCTAACGAACGATGCATCTATTCGTATGATTTCTCGTGGATGCAACGGTTCACTTTAAAACTCATTCTAACACGAATACATCTCCTACCGTTTCTCCTTAAAATCACTTTGTTATGCATAAATATAAGTATTTGTTTACTAACTTTACTGGAACCCTCGTATGGTTATCTGCCGAGATAAATATGTTCAATACTATAATGACGATGTTAGGAAGCGTCGAGTATTGCAACACATATCAGATTTTAAGATTATGGAAAAATAAGTAGGAAGTGGAAGAAACAAACAAAATGAAGAGTCAAGTTGTTCAATATAAAATAAAAATTATAAATAACAGAAGTAAATGGGATCTAGCAAAGGCGTTTCGTAACTGAAAAGAACGTACAGCATGTTTCATCTCATCTCTGATGGATAATGCAGCATTTTTTTTTCTCAACGTTGGTAATAAATTGTACTTGAAGGTATAACAACCAAAACAATTAGCTCTTGACTCTTCAAGAGATACAAAAATCAATTAACACAACTTGAATACCGAAGAAAGTACACTCTCGTGTTGTCTAATCGCCAGTATCAAAGTTATCCTTGCGTGAAAGAAAGAATAAAGATATGTCATTGTTGACTTAATCCATCAAAAAATTTGGTCTCCCGTTATCGTAGAAAAGAATTTCGATACAATCGCAAATGCATTAGGTGCGGATAGAAATTCTGTGACTTAGCTCTTTCCTGTGCGCAGATGTTGGCTGGGATGTTAAGTACTTATGATTTTTGAATGTTTTAGCAGTACTCGCACTTAAACCATTTTGTGAAATATTGGAACAATGGTTTAGTTATCTGTTGGTACAAATCGATATTGGGAGAGTGATATAATGGTACTTGATTTGGGTAGAAAATATGATCTGAACGGTTCGTCATTTTACTTATCATTTCAACTAAAATAATAATTTCATTCACCATTTCACTGCTGACAATCGTAGATCTCTTCAAGTCACATGAAACTCAGAAGAGACGAGAAACGAGAAAAATTTTCATTGTTTGACTTTAGAATTAATAATTTTTTTTTCCAAATTGCCTTAATGACCGTGTCAGTCTTCGATAATATGTTATTTTGAAACTGAAGAGACTAAGAGACTAATTCATGCGCAACCGACGTAAGCAGTGAAAAATTGATTTTCATTTATTTATTTATTTTGTAACTGAAATATTTCAAATCTTGCAGAGATATGTTTGCTGCGAATTTTTTAGAACATCAAGTATAGCCTGGGATATTTGGTCCGAGCATCCAGTTTCACTCAAAGCATCCACCAAACGTATTATAATACCGTAATAACCAATTAGAGTAAGAAGTTGCTTTTTCATTATCTGCCACTGTAACTGTCCATCTTAGAGCATATACAGTAATATTGTAAGAAACGACTGATCTTACGGCGGATGGATTTTATAATATTGTGATAGCTAGACATTTCGGAAAATGTGACGTTATCAACCTCAGATAATCACTAAATCCCAGTGGTAAGTGTAAACAATTTTTTCCACCACCTTCTTTGAAAGTTTTGTTCTCGAAACCTGTGAAATGTATGTACAGGTACCGTTTTTCCAAACAGGGAATCTTAAACTTACATGGCACAAATATTACACATTGACTCCGTCGCATTATCGCATTTGGACACGCAATGTTACCCCGTTTAAGGCCATCTGCACAAAGTTTGCCTTGTCCATTATTAAAGGCACGTCCAAGTTCGGACCTGGAGTGAAACGGAACTTTGACAACATCCTGATCAGGCCAACTTTAGACTGCACCAACCCGAACCTCATATCTGCAATTAAAACGGAATCAAATCAGTTTGAACCTGTGTTAATAATCGAAGGCTACAACACCAACGTACCGATGCAGTTCCTTGGGCCCTCACCAAATGGCAAGTAAGCGTACGGGTGTCTCTTGGCAATGTTTTCCTCATTAAACCGTTCCGGGTCGAATTTCTCTGGTTCTGGATATAGGTCGGGGTCCCAATGGATTCCAAGAACCGGGACAATAATCTTAGTACCCTTGGTGGCTCAGAAGCCGGTACCAGGCAGGTCAATATCCTCGGTGCACTCTCTGTTGAGTATCGGAACGACTGGGTACTTCCTCAGCGTTTCTGTGGATCACGGTTGAACATTAACTGATGTTTGGTCAAAGGACCGAGCCGTTCCGCAATGTGTAAAATATACTGTTGAGAACAACTTGCCAGAAACGACTTTGTGAAGATGGGGCATCGCTCTGATGGACTCGTAAGTTACGTCCCCGTATTCTTCAAGGACTCTGATTATTTTCGCGGCTGTTTTCTCCTGCAATTCCTGATTCAGCGCCAACTCGTAGAGGCAATGGGTCACCGTTGACGATGATGTGTCAAAGCCACCAACCCAGAAGACGAATGCTTGTGCGGCTCCTTCGTCCATGGTAATCTTCTGCTCGTCGACTTTTTTTTTTTTTTTTAAATAAAAACTATTACAACTTTCTCTCTTCTATTTTTTGTAAAACAGAAACTACTAAACATGAGAGAGGAATCTTATGTAAGCAATCCAAAGCAAAAATTGGCAAAATACCTGTCCCAGGCAGCGGTGCTCTTTCGTCGTCATTATGAACGTAGCCTTTATATAATATAATATAAGCTGTATGACCAAGTCTAAAAAGTCTCTTCGAACGACGTTATTGGCCGTTATATATTTCACTGCTTCCTTGAAAGCGCCCATGAAAAAATTGGTGACATCCTCGGGAATCGCGGTAAATTTAAACAGTTTATGCAAAATTGGAAAAGCAAAAACAAGTCCGGCTATACCCTTTCTTGGGGCAAAAAACTTTCTACCCATCGCCCGGAATTCAGCATCTGGATTTTCTAGGCTGTTACAATCAATACCGAAAGCCACTGAAGCGATCACGTCGGTGGAAAACCTTTGACGAGAGAAACGGAAGATGGTTAGTACTTGGATACATTTCTACCAGCTTAATAAAACCTGGACCTCTATAGAGGTAAACTGACCTTGCCATAAGATCTTTTATCTCAATCACTTCAGAGTTTTGAGCTTTTTTCTCGACTATCAGTGAAAGTCTGTTGGAAGTTTCTTTAACCGTAGGGAACATTTGTTTTATCTTGCTGGAAGTGAACGTGGGAGAGAACTTGTTTCTCAAAAATCTCCATTTGGCACCAGGCAGTGAGAACAAATGTCCGGACAGTGGTTCAGTCTTTTCATCGCAGTAAACTCCACGGTCGTGGAAATGCGGAAATTCTTTTGTAAGAACAAAGCGTAAGAGGTCTAGATCGGCGATGACGAGGTTAGGCCGGGTAAACAAGTAAACGCCAATAATTGGATGTTTCTTATACTTCGAGTAGATATCTTGGAAAAGTTCACCTGCGACATACCAGAAAATTATTTACACTCACAAAATTAATCCTCGGTTAAAAGGGCACATACCAATGGCTGGGTGGAAAAATTGTCTGTCTCGCTCGTGACATTTTTTCACCGTAAATTCAGTTGGTATCAATGTTAGACTCCGTACAAACCTCGCCGTTGCGCTCCGAAATTCATGCAAGCTCCGTTTTGGAGATATTGTATTATTATATTTCTACATGCAGGGGCGAGGTGACAAAATGTGCCCATTAAGGAGAAAAGGCTTCGCACGGAGATTTGAATCAATGGATGGAGTAGGTATTATTTGCATTCTCGCAGCGAGGAGTTTTGTATGGAGTCTGACTGTTCTACCAACTAAATTTACGCCGAAAAAATTTCACGAACCAAACAGCCGGTTTTTCATTCAACCTCAGCTGGAGATAACCGGTTCTTCATGTGCAGTCCAGAATAGGCGGTTCTTCAAGCGGAAACCGAGACAACCGGCTTTGCAAGCGAAACCCAAGATAGTCGCTTGTTCGACGCAGTCGTCGATACGGAGTGAGTCATTTGAAACTCCAGAAATGGAAGGAGCTTAGTGGATGAATTAGACCGTACTCATCAAGCCAATCTGGCAAATCTTTGGTATAACGTCGAGAAGTCATTATTGTTGTTGTCAAAGTAAGATTCGAAGTCTACATATAGATAACCACCGTGAATAACAAACGGTAACGAAGATGTGGCAAAAATGAAAAGACGGCAGCACGAAATGTCGACAATTAGGTTCACCTTGGCATGTGAAAGTCATGTTTATTCACAGGCGTATATACTGAACATTCGTTAGATTGGCTGAGGGGTTGGGCTTCATTCATCGACACAGCTCCTCCCATTATCACAGTTGGAATTGAATCACTCTGTATATACAAATCAACCATTTATAGTTTGGCTGATGCAAAAACACTTGACGGCACTTTATTATACCTATTGAACGTTTTCTTGTTGTGACGGGCTTGATGTGGCCAAAAGGAATGATCGGCTTTGGAGAAATTACATTAACTCCAATTAAAAAATTTCTCTAACTCCAGTAGCTGAAGGACACATATTTTAGGTAGGCATAGACAGATATGACGAGGGCAATTATTATCCCGGCAAATTCCAGGAGGAAATAGCTCGAGTGAATCACCATGTTTTCTGTACCTTGCAATGTACAGAAATATAATTTAAAGACTTTGCTACGTTTGTCAGGCTCTTCAACCTCAAAATCTTCACTTTGATAAAACTTTTCTCACAGCACCGGATTTCGCGAATCTTTAATCCTGCGCAGAAAAATCTCTTTGTTCAGTTCTTTTGTTTTGTTCGAAACAACGCGAAACCAACTCCATGCATAGTCGCAATATCAGTCAACCTCCACTCGAGACCGGAGCTCTACGCCAAACATGTTATCGGCTTATATACTTTGCTATCCCCTCTTCCCCCACTCGGTTTTTCCCGGAATTTCCAGGTAACTTCCTCCACTGCCTTACTCTCAATGCATAGCTATCTGACGAAGTGCAAACAGTGACGAGATACTTCCATTCTCAAATGTTAAACGTGTTTACAAAAGTGCATACCATACATTCACTAAAGAATTAAACATGGCCTGAGCACCTCGTTCATTCGAACTTCTATATTGACAAAAATATGTACCCTCATCAAATGATCAAGATGAGTAGTTACTTGAGTAGGTACTGTGGGTAGGTTCTGTTTGGAACATGATTTTGATGAGATTGAATCGAGACTTTCGCGCAATCAGCGACATGTTTACTTCACTGAATTTGGAAAAAAAAACTCTGTCAAATTCCGAAGATTTGGGTAAGACAGAGTTAGTGCCGTAAACGTATTTGATGTTTCATCGCGATATCTAATCATTTCAGATAACCTGCTGGTCAAGTCACCCAAAAACGTCGTGATAATATGCTGTAAGGCATGATACATAACCTCACTTCACTTTGAGTATCCTTATCAGTTCCAATTTGACAGACCAATGATTTAAGAAAAGTAACCATTTCATGTATACATTTTTCCGTACATGTGATTTACTTGAAATTTTGTATTCATGGGCTTTTGGGGTCGCTGATTATGAATCTGAACGTAAAATTCCAAAATTCAAAATGGCGGATTCAATATGGCGAACATATATTCAAAAAGTGATTTGATTTTGATAAAAACTTGACGGTACATGGTTTTCGGGGTCACTGATTACGAATCTGAACTCGAAATTCGAGAATTCAAAATTGCGGATTCAATATGACGTACAGACAGAAACAAGAAAAAATTTTCGGTTTGTATTAAGTTTGCGCAAAAATTGACATTTGAATTTTCACGGTAGATTAGCAGAAAATACTTTTTTCGTGGAAAAATACTAATTTCGAGCATTTGTTTCCATGTGCTATTTTTGCAATAAATAAATAAATAAATGAATGAATTTTGTGTTTTTTTTAGAAATTTTTATAAATATTTCAGAGATCATGTGCAACAAAAAAGACTCGGCAGGTGTTACCAAAACTGTAGTTGAGTAATTAAAACGCTGCAAAAAAATGGTGGGACGCTGAGTGTCCCAGCGTGAATTAAAGGATTAAGCCAGACAAGTTCCCCCTAGTGGAATGACTTGCAATCAGTCCTCACATATCCGTTGACGATTAAGGTTACAACGTTTCTTGAGATTTCACGCACTTCAGACTTTCTAGAGAATCCCGATACAATCTTGCGGTTGGTATGCGATAAGCCTTTTTATTCACAAGTTACTGTGCCGAGTCAACTTTTTTACAACAGGATAGTATCCTGTGGTTTTGAGGTCGGTGATTACGAATCTAAAATCAGATTTTGTAAAATTCAGTGAGTAAAAGTATTGTAACCTCGAACCTTGAGAATCGATTCAAAGAATCTGTGCTTGTTTATGAATATGTATTTAAGCTGAAGTGTTCTGTAAAAAAAAGAATAATTAAAATCATGCGTATTGATAGTTGGCATGGACATGCTGAGCGAGAAATGCACACGAGCAGATCATCAAAGTTCGTAAACCTGGACACGACAAGATCTGTAAACCGGGCTTAAGTCTAAATTCAGAACAGTTAAATCGTACTCCTTTTTCCCTGCACAGTTTAATAAGAATGATTTTGAATCATAAATGAAACAGTCAGTAATCTCAGTTGTGAAATGGAGGAACATCCGAAAACTGGCTGGTTTGTTAATTACAAGAACGCATCGTGGAAAAATTGACTCGTAAATTCTCCTGCCAAAGATTATTTTGAGGTCCGAAGTAATTGATAAATTTCTCATATCGATTGATCGCTATCTGCCGTCGATCGGCACCAATTGCTTTCAATAGGAACTACCGGTTTGTTATCAATGGTTTTCAAACTCCTTTAGCCAAAGGTTATAAATCTTATCGACAGAGAGCATATAATGCAAGATTTTGCGAAATTAAACGTCATTGTCAGAAAGGCGCTGATGCAGTTTAAATTTGGTGTTGGGTTGAGACATTTTTCAAATCCCATCCAACCACTTTCGAAATACATTCACGTGATTCGATAAAATTTCGATGCAAATACTCTATCTTAGTTTGGATGCCAATGGAACCTAACATTTTACTGCAACTGTAACATTATCATACGATTACGCAAACACTTCATACGCGTAATACCTCGATACCAATACTCGTTTCGTGTCGTTTGGCAGATAAGTGTAAGTAGGATTGATAAAAAGCCACGTGCGAATTCGTATAGTCATTTCGTATCTACCAGGAGTTATCTGTAAACCAGCGCCAACAGATATGCAACCGAAATTACATCTTATGTCTGTACTACCAGTTCTGAAAAGATTTGCATACCTTATCGACTGAGTTTGCGTCAGCTGCCAAGTCACGTGCTTTCATAAATAGCGTTGCGGACCTCTTACATTGGTTCAGCTGCCTATCTAGTCCCGCTGAGCACCCAGGTTTACAGAAAAGTTGCAGTACGTTGTTCTGATTTTGGTTCCGGCCAGGGTTTACTTTACAGATTCTAATTAGGTGACAAATCATTATTACGAAATTCCTAAGAATCTATAGGGGTGTTATTTCTCGGACCTGAAAGACATTTTCGTCAGAAGTTATATCTTTGGAGTGGTATATAATAAAATAATAATTTCAACATTTTTTAATTTTTATCGTTTGTTCCCATCATTGTAAGCAACAACTCTGCCAAGTTTCAAATCGTTCTTTTTATTTGTACCAAAGTCGTAAAACACGAAATAAATTGTTATAAAAATGACTGGTATTTTTCATTTCAAGCTTTCGGAGTCTTGAGGCACGTCTTCCGGTTGATGTAGCGGCTTGAGACTTTACACAGAGATTTGTTCAATGATTTTGAACAGATTGGGGTGGCGTCCCAATCTAAATTTCTCCACCACCAAATAAGGATCACCCTGATACGGTTAGATGGACTAAATTTTTGTCATAAAAAGACTAGCATTTTCTATTTTACTTTTACAAGTACAGCCAATGTACATCATCGCTCTTCGGCGCGAAGCACTACTTCATCTCTGGTGCAATACACGAGATTTCCTTTGTCCATTATCAGCGGTATTTGCAAACCCGGTCCAGGTTTGAAACGGTATTTAGAGAGCAAAGTGACAAGCGCAACCTTTGTCTGTACCTGACCGAACCTCTTACCTGTAAAGTCAACACAATTTGATCAGTTTACATTCACTCTCATATTTCAGAGCCACGAAATCGACATACCGATGCAGATCCTCGGCCCTTCGCCAAACGGAAGATAACTGTACTGATGTCTACTGGCGATATTCTCTTCGGTGAAACGTTCGGGGTCGTATTTTTCAGGCTCTGGATATATTTCGGGGTCCATGTGGAGTCCGAGAGTCGGGATGACTATCGAAACACCTTTTTGGACACGGACGCCAACGCCGGGTATCTCAAAATCTTTTGTGCACTCTCTGTTCAGCATCGGCACCGGTGGATACTTTCTCAGCGTTTCTAAAGAGACGAGGAAACATCAGCTGGAACTTGATCGCGGTTTTCAATCGTTCAGAGTTTAAGGAATTATTATTCGAAGAAACCAACCGGCAACGACTTTGTCAAGGTACGGCATCGCCTTGACGCTATCGTAAGATATTTCACCGAATTCTTCAATTACTGTGTTAATCTCCTTGGCCACTTTGTCCTGTATTTCCGGATGCACTGACAATTCGTAAAGCGTATGGGTAACGGTTGAAGAGGTCGTCTCAAAACCGGCTGCCCAGAATACGAAGGCCTGTGCAGCTCCTTCAATTATGGTGATTTTCTTGGTATCAGTCTCTGTTTCATAAGAAAAAATTTCAGTTGCCTTCATCATTTTGATTCTTTGAACAGAAATCAGTCGGAATATTACCTGTCGATGCCGTTGTTTTTTTCCCATCATCATTCTGTACCGAACCTTTCTGCATCAGTTGCATAACCAGGTCTAAGAAGTCTCTTCTGACTACGTTGTTAGCCATCCTGTACTCCACCGTTTCCTTGAATGCACCGATGAAGAAGTCCGCTATTTCCTTGTCAACCCCGCGAATACGGAATACGTCCAACAGGTATGGGACCATAAGTGCAACCACGTTTTTTAGGGGTCTGGGTTGAAAAATCTTGCGTCCCCATTTTCGAAAGTCTGCATCCGGATTCTCGATGCTATTACACTCTATTCCGAAAGCCGCCGAGGCTATTACGTCTGTGGCGTACCTGAAACAAACCCAACGAGATATCGTTATTGTTTACTCATGGTTGCATATTCACCAATGGTTGATTGACTAACCGCGCTATGAGATCCTTGAACTCTATCAATTCGGAATTCTTGGCTTTTCTTCCGACGAACGTGGCCAGTGTCTCGGAAGTTTCTTTGATCGTGAAGAACATCTGCTTCATTTTACTCGCAGTGAATGTAGGGGTGAACTTGGTCCTTAAGTACTTCCACCTTTCGCCAGGCACAACAAACAAGTGCATCGACAAGGGGTCGACCTTTTCATTGGAGTGTAAACCACGATCGTGGAAGTGCGAAAACTCTTTTGTGAGCACAAGACGTATCAAGTCTGGGTCGTTGACGACGAGGCTCGGCCTGTGAAAAATGTAGATACCGACGACCTTGATTTTTTTAAACTTCGCGTAGACATCGTGGAAGAGTTCGCCTGTAATTAATAATGTTTGACACTTTTTCATCACCTGAAATAATACCTCTGGCCGTTTTTACGTACCGATCGATCGCTGCCCGGCGAAAAGTGGTCCCAAGTTGCCGATCGGAACTACCGGCTTGATGTAATCGATGTTTCTCGAACTCCAGTAGTTGTAAACAACATATTTCATGTACAGGTACGTCGAGAAGATAATGGCGATTAATACTGCCAAAAAATCAACAACAAAGTATGAGGAAAGAAACCCCATTGTTAGAAAGAAAGGCCACCGCACGTTCGGTCCAACACAGAGATGTATTTTTCAAATCTTGTTTCAACACTTTCCACTGTTACATTGCCGAAGCAAAACACCGCAGAGATGCTTACCGTGCGCGTTGATCCCACTGAATGATGTGATCGTATTGTTACTAACTTTGTCCTCCGGCTGCCTCCTCGTTATATGCCTACACCAATCTTCGTTCGTGGGTGGGGATTAGGCTGAGTGGGATAGTCGACTAGCAATGTGTGAGTTGGTTTTATCGATGAAAGTCTACTCGTGATGACTCGTAGTTAGTGTTAATTTTATTCCTGGGATGTTTCACATTTTTTCTCTAGCCCCTATTGTTTTTTTTTCTACTTTTATCAATAATTCAATAACATATCGGACGGATTAGCCAGGAATTTTTTTTCAAATCTTTGGAACTATCGTTGAGCCGTAACAACTTGCCGAATAATTGGATTTCTGTGATTCTTCGATTTTTCAGAATCACGTGGATTTCAATCTGGAGGCCTTATCAAAAAATTTCACTCATAAAAGTATTGCTATTGTCTATAAAATTTTTGATTTCAATGTTTGATAAAAATTTCTTTACCGTAGTGTTTTTTTTTCTTAATAAAAAATTTGCATACGTAATTGGTAATAAAAAAGTGCCTTCGTCGATTTAACTGAAATTTGTAACCAGCTTGACTTCCTTAATTTCAAAGATCGTCCATAATTTGCAAAATGGTAATTCCTAGGGGTGTGCGGGTACCCGAAATTTCGGGTACTCAAATTCGGGTTCGGGTCGGATTTGCATCGGGTCAAGTTTTTTGGCAAACTCGAAATCTTCGGGTAGTCCAAAAACCTCGGGTAATCCGAAAACTTTGGGTAATCCAAAAAATTTGGGTAATCCGAAAACTTCGGGTAATCCGAAAACTTCGGGTAGTCCGAAATTTTCGAAAATCTCTGTTCACTTTAGAAAACCCGGTATTTTTGGAGAAGCGAATACAGCCACGTGCCAAATTTTCGAAAACTCCGCAATTTTCGGCAAACCCAACATTTTTAAGGAACTCGGGATTTTTAGTAATACGAGATTTTCGGGTAATCCGGGAATTTCGGGTCACTCGAGATTTTTGGGTAGCCGAAATTTTCGGCCAATCCGAAATTGTCGAGTGATCCGAAATTTTCGGGTAATCTGAAAGTTTCAGCTAATCCGAAATCGTCGTCTAATTCGAAATTTTCGGGGACCCGACCCGTCCCGAAGAATTTCAGTACCCGCACACCCCTAGTAATTCCTTATCAAGCTGGTGTTAACTATGATTGAGCGAAGTGAATCAAGCCCGAGACTTACGCGATCGGTGCCAATTTAAATAGCGCATTCACTCTCAAAATAGTGACTAGCGTCATTTTTGATTCAAGCAGTCATCAATCACTGCACATGATTTGGCATTTGTATATTGCTCAACTGCGTGATCAAAAAACCGAAAAAGTGTATGGAATGTCTAACTGTTAATTGCAATCGAAACAATTATTAAAATCACAGAATTATTGAGAACGTAAAAACTGTAGTTAAAGCTGACTATGAAGGTAAAAATCATTGGTGGCAAACTGTGTATGAATTTCAGCCAATTCAATTTGGGCAAACACTTGATATGAATGATTATCACAGATTTTCGGAAAAAATTGTCCTCTAACGGTAGGAAAATTCTCTTTTCCAACGGGCATCCAATATTTAATAGCAAGCAGGAAAATTTTTACAAGAGATCTAATCTTTTTAACACGTACTTGAAGTGTTTGGGAGAGTGAAAAATTTAGAAATGCCTCGAAAACTTAGGGAAAAGCGGGCAAAATGGGCACCCGTGAAATCTTGCGCACAACTTTGAAACATCGTTTGAAGAAGGGCCCATTTTTGCCCGCCTTTTCTCTACAAGCCTGTTACGCGTATCTAATCTCATATTCAAAGTATTGCAAAGTAAGTCTGAAAATAAATTCAAAATATTTTTCAACTTTCAAAAGTTTCGACAATCTATTGGGGTGTTCATTTTGCCCGCAATTTACGGACTTTTCCTGTAAGGGCGTTCGACACTCGGCATCGGTCAGGTTATCATTTTTCGGTCAAAATTTCGAGATCCATAGATTCGAGCCTCTATTTGAAGCGCTAATGTCTTAGGGTGCCCACTGGATTATATATATATGTTAGCGCATGATATTCTGGACCTGCCTTCGCGCGCTGTGATGTTTAATAATTGAGAAAATTGGTTTATATTTCTTCCGGGCATATTTGTTAGTGTTCGGATTAGTTATGAACCCTTAGCCTAATGAATGGTGTGGAAGGGGTTGCGAAACAAAGACCCTGAGAAGCAGGTTCTTTTCAACGTAACCACATCCCTAGAAAATGTTGTTTTTGAAGAGGTAGCTGCATTTTAACCGAGCCAGTGGCTGGAATGAAATAAAAGTTGCATAATTGGGAATTCCAGAGGCTGGGCGGATTCGTTGACGTGTTCCATTATACGCGTTAGTTTATTATTACTAAAATGGACCGAACTACATTAGAGAAATAGAGTGTCTCTCTCTACTTATGACACATACCAAATAATTGATGAGAAATCCCTAAGAATTTATAATGACATCCTTCCATTGACCCCACGTATTTTCACCATAAATTATAACTCTTGGCTATGTAACTGACCTATTGTGAGAATAAGAAACCAATTCTGAAGGAATGCATCGGCAAATAACACCAATCTGGATCCCCGATCAATGAGTACATTATACAGAACGATGTTGCTACATTCAGCATGACTTTTGTATATTTGCTGATTACAGTCGTTGAGAGTGGGGATGGATATGAGTCTTGGCTGCGTGCTCGGTGGGATGTGTTAGATAAATGTTGCGTATAAATATTTAGTGTGACATAATTGATCGATTATATGCCTCGTGTTTACGTTACGCGTAGCTTCTCGGTTTCAACTGTCCGTGCGTGTATTTTATAATCTCGATAGAGTGTGATCTTTTATTGCACTTTTGAAGTGTTGGAAAGAAATTATTCTCGACATGTGATTCTTTCGAAGGTTTTATTCTATCTCTTTACAAGCTTTTAAACCTCGCCTAGGTTCCGGGTAACAAAGCTTTTACACATTGAGCCAAAATGACGAAATTGACTTGAGTGTGTTGAACAAGTTTGTCCGAAAGTAAAGGCAATCAAGTATAATGTTTACTTTTTTTTCAAAAGAATGCAGTTGTAGCATAAGAACTTTATTTTTCAACTTGACTTACGTAGTTACGGTAATATAAAAGATTGTTTATGATAAAGCTGATTATCGCTCTTCGATGCGAAGCACTATTCCATTACTGTCAGGGCAGTGCACGAGATTTCCTTTGTCCATGACCATCGGTACTTTCAGATTTGGTCCAGGTTTGAAACGGTATTTGGAAAGCAAACTGATGATCGCAACCTTCGTCTGCACCAGACCGAACCTCATGCCTGCGAAAACATCAAAAATCAATCAGTTTATATCCAATCGAATTAGTCATATTTGAGAGCCACAAGATCGACTTACCGATGCAGTTCCTCGGCCCCTCACCAAACGGTAAATAAGTGTACTGATGTCTACTTGCGACGTTCTCCTCATTGAATCGTTCGGGGTCGAACTTTTCTGGTTCTGGATAAATGTCTGGGTCCGATTGAATCCCGAGGACTGGGATGACTATCGCAGTCCCTTTTTCGATGCGCAAACCAGTGCCGGGCAGCTCAAACTCTTTCGTGCACTCTCTGTTCAGAATTGGTACTGATGGATACTTTCTCAGGGTTTCTGAAAAAAGCGAGAGAACATTGTACAGCACTTCGTTATGGGACTCGGTGGTTGTGGTTGAAGGAATTGTTATTGAAAGAAACCAACCGTCAACGACCTTGCCAAGGTAGGGCATCGCCTTGACGCTGTCGTAAGATACGCCTCCTAATTCTTGTAGAACTGTGTTTATTTCATCGGCCACTTTGTCTTGCAAGTCTTGATTTAACGCCAACTCGTAAAGACAGTGGGTCACGGTTGATGAAGATGTCTCGAAGCCAGCCAACCAGAAGACGAAAGCTTGAGCAGCTCCTTCCATCATTGTGATTCTTTCAGAGTCAAGCGCTGCGCAGGCAAAATAATTATCAGTTCATTTCCCCGTTTCAATTATTTAAAAATCAACGAAACGAAAGATTACCTGATGATTGCGCCGGTTTCAGCTCGTCGTCATTTTTCACGTAGCCTTTGTTCATCAGCTGCATGATAAGATCCATGAAGTCCTTTCGAACTATGTTATTGGCTTGCCTGTACTCCACGGTTTCCTTGAATGCACTGATAAAGAACTTGGTAACATCCTTGTCGGTTACAGGCATACGGAATGTTTTCAATATGAACGGGGCGAAAAGCGATAGAAAATTTGTCAATGGTCTGGTCGCAAAAGCTTTTCGACCCATCTTTCGAAATTCCACATCAGGATTTTCAATGCTTTTGCAGTCTAGACCGAAGGCCGTTGAGGCTATAACGTCGGTGGAGAACCTTCATTGAAAAAAATAAGGTAACGTTAATTCCCACTAAACAACGTTAAATTGATTTCAATTAAATTTGTCATTATTCAACAAATTATAAACCAACCTTGCTACGAGATCTTTCACTTCGACCAATTCCGAATTCTTCGCTTTATCCGCCACAAACGCGGCGAGTGTCTCAGAACAATCTTTGACGGTGAAAAACATTTGCTTCATTTTACTTGAAGTGAATGTGGGGGTGAACTTGGTCCTCAAGTACCTCCATTTCGCACCAGGGACCGCAAACAGATGTCCCGACAGAGGATCGATCTTTTCCTCGGAATATACTCCACGATCGTGAAAGTGCGTAAAATCCTTTGTAAGAACAAGGCGTATGATATCGGGATCGTTGATCACAAGCGCAGGATTGTGAAAGGTGTAGACACCGAAAAAAGGGTTTTTCTTAAACTTCAAGTACGCATCGCAGAAAAATTCACCTGTAACAGAGATACGAAGTTTGTGCTATAGTGTTTCGAAATGACTTCGGACCCAAAGTAAATTTGTATCGGAAAGACCGTTGACTCACCCATCGAATATTTGACTGAAAACACAGGCCACATACTGCCAAAAGGAACAATCGTCTCATAGGATACGACATTTCTTGAACTCCAATAATCGAAGGCCACATACTTGAAGTAGACGTAAATGGCACAGAGGACCGCAATTATTATCCCCAAGAATTCAACAAGAAAGAACGCCGAGTAAAGCGCCATCGTTTCGATATCCGATACCAATCAGAGGGCTGAAAATATTCGACACGATTATATAGTTTTGTGGAGAAAAGATTCGTGATCAATCTGGGAACACTTGCAATCTACTTTTATGTCCTTCTGAGGCAATATCGAGCAAAATTAGGCCTGGATAAACTCACGGATGATTTGATATTTTTCACCTATTGTGTCGCGCAATGCTTTCTTCTTATGTTTCTTGGATGTTCACTTCAAATTTCTTGGAGCGATTCTCTTTATACAATCGTATCGCTGCTTTGACGAAGGAACGATAAGTTCTTAGAGATTTTTCGCGAAACAATGCTCCACACTGCCGTCCTCCGCGGCTTTTATACGGGGTTTTAGCAAATCAAAATGCCTCTGCGAATCTCTCGTGATAACCCCACAGTGACCCGACTAACAACAAATATTTCCCCCAAGTCTTGAGAGTGATTCGTCTAACGACGTGTGACGTTCACGACCTACCAGCAGATTAATTTCGCCAAATACTCACGATGATTCAACAGTATTCCGATTATGTTTATACCGAAATAATGTTTCTCACAATCGCGTAAACTCGCGACTTTTTAATAATTTTTTACTCCATGTGCACGATCTCCGGGTTTTCGGTTCAAATTAAGGTAGAAAAGAATTTCCGACTGCCAATCTTCGGCCAAAGAATAGATCCTTATATCAGCAGAATCCCCACTTGGGTATTCGGTTGCTAGCACGTTCTATCTATAAAAACATGAGTGGCTGATAATCACAGCGGACCAAATAGGAATAGCCTTGGTAAAAATAACAGAAATTACGCACAAATTTACATATATGTATCTTCAACTACGTAAGTATCTCCATTGATAGTTTAGCTGTTGATTTATATGCGATTGAATCGGATTGATAGATATACGAAGTTGAACTTGAAGTTCGGTAGAATAATGATTCTGCATCGTGAACGTGAATTTGTTCATCATTGATCTTCATCCTCACATCATCAAAATATTTAAATATTTTATAAATCGGATAATCCCAACGGCGTAAAAAGTAGAATCCCCAAAGTTTTTGCTCAAGATATCCATCATGCTGTTGTACCGTATGCAAATAATTACAGGTCAAATTTTCGCTCAGTCATCATGCGTTGAACGAATCTGGGTTTCGGCAGCAAGATAATAACTGTAATAATTTCGGACAGCTTCCCTACACAACTGAGTCGCTTCTACATCCATTATATGTATCCAGCATGGAATTGGAACGACTTGTATCGACACCGCAAGAAATTTTCAAAGTGGACAAAAATCTGTTTTTTGTACATGAGGAATTTTTTATTTCGTGACGAATGGACGCGATAATTCAAACAAAATTTTCGTGTTTCTCGAGTCTTCGTGTGTCACTTGAGTAAGGTCGGCAGTCAATTATTTCCGTAATCAGTTCTGACTGATATTTTACGAAATAAATTCAACAAACAAAAAACAGTCTTACTCCTATGAAGTAATCGTGAATAAATTTGATCAAAATATCGGTATAGAAGATTCTTTAGTTCGGTTTAGCTTATTTATACTTTCGGATATCAATTTTCCACCGTATTTAAACAGTTATACCGAGAAAAGTTTGTTTTGCAATTTTCGTAAAAAAAAACAAAAATCTATAATTCCTGCTCCGAGTTCCCGGCAGCCATTTGCCGCATGATTAACAAAGAGCATGGCTTGACCATATCGAACTATTTTTCACGCGTGTTATTATTATTATTATTATTATTATTATTATTATTTTATTGTTGATGAAAGTCCCGAAGGCACCATTCATCATCAACTTAATTATTTGTGGCACGCGAAATATTTCTAGCCGGTAAATGTCTGACGATGCTTTGTTTTCATGGCCTTCGTTCACGAGAGAATATCTGCGCCAAATCTGATGTTTGCACTGCAAAAAAAAAAAAAGAACTAACGCAAATTGGTGGGAATAAATCCTTTTATTATGTGACCAGTGTTGTAGATTATACAATGTAAATTTGCAAAGTGTATTACATTTTGACTTGTCAGCGGAAAACTATTGCGTGACATTGTAGAATGCTTATTATATGAATACACTGCTTATTATAGTTAATACATTGGTGATGTTTTATGTGGAAGACACCGTTCGACTATAATAACCATCATATTCATACGTACTAAATTACCAGCCCTTTACGGCTCCACCGAAGAATATTTTCTAATGCTTCTTGTTGCAAAATTATTATATATCGCCATATGCTCTCGTAGACTTTAATTGTAGAGCTCATCAAGACCTTGAAGACTTTTGAAAATATCTTTTCCGTATCTGTAAGAGTTTGATCAGCGTTCGCACAAGTGTGGCATCCCGTTCCGACTTGGCTTCCAAAAATCGTTCTATCTTCGAAACTGTTAATCCGGTTCTAACGAAATATAGCCTAAAATCTTGTCAGACGTTTTTAGCTATCCGCAGAAAAAAGAAAGAATCAAAGTCGGTTTTCAGCAGTTCTGCAGTTATAAGCGAACACACGGACACGTAGACAGAGAGACGTTGAAATTTATGTAGGTATGTATATGGTGAATGAAAATATTAATCGAAAGAGCTACGTTAGAGAAGCGAAGACGATGATTTAAGACTTTGTAAGTGACCCATTGTTGAAAAAAGAAATCAATTCTGAAATTAGAAGGAATAAATTGGTGAGTATCACCAACTGGATTCCTTAACGATGAGAACAGTGTACAGAACGATGTTGCATGTTACTAAATTCAGCGTGACTTTTGCGTATCTGCTGATTACAGTCGTTGAAAGTGGAGATGGATATGAGTTTTGGTTGATTGTAAGCGCACGGTGGAATATGTTGGATAAATATTTTGTATAAATATTTCTTATCACATTATTGGTTGATGATATACTTTGTGTGCCTGTTATGCCTACATGTTACGCGTGTAGCTTCTCGGTTTCAACTGTCTGTGTATTGGGAACACTTTTGAAGTATTGGGAACAAATTATTCTTGGTGTGTGATTTTTTTTAGGGTTTTACATTACCCCTTCTAGCTTCTATGTAACGGAGCTTTTAGACATTGGATCGAAATGACAAAGTTGACTTGACAATATTATATTTACTGTTGTTCAAAAGAATGCAGTTGTAGCATGAGAACTTTCCTTTTCAATTTGATTTACATAGTTGCAGTGATATAGAAAAATGTTTATGATAATGCTGACGCGACGTTATCGTTCTTCGATGCGAAGCACTATTCCATTACTGTCAGGGCAGTGCATGAGATTTCCTACGTCCATGACCATCGGGTCTTTCAGATTTGGTCCAGGTGTGAAACTGTATTTGGAAAGAAAACTGATGATCGCAACCTTCGTCTGCACCAGACCGAACCTCATGCCTGCGAAAACATCAAAAATCAATCAGTTTATATCCAATCGAATTAGTCATATTTGAGAGCCACAAGATCAACTTACCCATGCAGTTCCTCAGCCCCTCGCCAAACGGTAAATAAGTGTACCGATGTCTACTTGCGACGTTCTCTTCGGTGAAACGTTCGGGGTCGAACTTTTCTCGTTCAGGAAATACGTCGGGGTCGCTGTGTAATCCGTAAACCGGGATGATTATTGCAGTCCCCTTAGCGACGCGGAGACCAGTGCCAGTGACGGTCAATTTCTTCCGTGCACTCTCTGTTCAGAAGCGGAACAGCCGGGTACTTCCTTAAAGTTTCTGTTCATTGGGACGAGGATACATCATAAACCATCGCTTTTTCAACGTACGATGGAGGACTGTAGTCAAGGGACTGTACCAACCGGATATGACCTTATAAAGATACGGCATCTTGTTGATACTGTCGTAAGATACGCTCCCAAATTTAGCCAGTACCCCGTCTATTTCCTCGACTAATTTCCCTTGCAAGTCCTGATGTACCGCCAGCTCATAGAGGCAGTTAGTGGCTGTTGTCGATGAGGTTTCAAACCCTCCTAACCAGAATACGAAAGCCTGCGCAGCTCCTTCGAGCATGGTTATTTTAACCCTATTAAACCCTGTTACAAATACGCAAATTATCAATTTACCAATGATAAAAAACCAGGAAGAAAAATAAGGATGGGTCGATGTTTCACCTGACATTTGGTTACTCGTTTTCTCGTCATCGTTGTCTATGTAACCCTTGTCCATTAGCCGCATCAGCAGATCCAAAAAATCCTTCCTGACGACATTGTTGGCTATCCTGTATTCCACAGATTCAGTAAAAGCACCGATGAAGAATTTCGTAATATTTTTGCTAGTGACTGGAATTTAGAATAGGTCCAAACAACTCGGGACCATTAATAAAAGTAGATTTCTCAGTGGATTCGGTTGGAAAAACTTTCGCCCCCACTTTCGGAATTCCGCGTTAGGATTCTCGATGCTGTTGACCTGTATGCCAAAGGCTGCCGAAGCTATGACGTCAGTGGAGAACGTAGAATTGTTAATGTTATGTGAAAACGTGAGCGTTACTATGAATTCAGAAGTTTATAATACTTATACGTCAACAATCGGTAGACCAACCTCGCGAAAAGGTTCTGGACCTCGACCAACTCGCGATTTTTCGCTTTTTCGGCGATGAAATCAACCATTTTCTCGAAGCATTCTCCAACCGTGAAAAACATCTGCTTTATTTTACTCGAAGTGAATGCGGGAGAGAACTTGGACATCAAAAACCGCCATTTTTCACCTGGAACGGAGAACAGATGCGCTGACAAGGGATCGATCTTCTCGTTACAATAGATCCCGCGATCCTGAAAATGTGCGAACTTTTTTGTGAGAACGAATCGTATGAGGTTCGGATCCTTGACGACAAGTACAGGCTTGTGCATCATGTAGACACCAAAGACGGGACTCTTCTTATTACTGAAATAGAAATCGCGAAACAATTCACCTGCAACATAAAGTTGAATAAATATAGTTTTTTCTCTAGCACGGATGGTGATCGTTCTCTAAAGGTTGCGTATTCTTCCTACCGATTGAAAACTGTCCCGAAAGTAAAGCCAAACGTTGCCAAACGGGACAATCGGTTTGACATAGTCAATGTTTTTGCTTTGCCAGTAACTGAAGGTGATGTACTTAAAATATGTGTACACCACACAGATTATTGCATAGGGACAATCATGATTTTCCGCTGAAATTCAAGTGGCGACTGAATATGCGGTTTTGGGATAACACTGCGAATTCTCCTACATATGAATTACTTGATATGCGGTTTCCAGACTCATTCGAAAATGATTCTTGAACTAATAAATAATTTTTCACGCATTTTAATTGATTATTAATCTAGAAAAATGTACTTATTTACTAACCTGTTTGTCGGTTAATTTATACACAATAATTTCAATAAAGTTTTGGATTTTGGCCTTAAGAGTCTCCTGAGCCATATTTAAACGAGCCAATAATTCACCTTCGTTATGAAGGAAGACGATAATAAATCTAATGACTGCTTTTTGATTCAGATTATATTTTTGCACAATTTTATTGCACTAGCACTCAGTGCAAAAAACTTGTACTAGATTTTCAAGTGAAACACGCTGCAATTTAAAAGTGCGCGCTAAAATTCCAAGTGGAACACGCGTCTTATGTCAGAAAGCAGGGGAGGATGCTTTTTATTGTAAGTAAAAAGTGTAGCGCATAATTCGGAATATCCTCGCCAGTCGCCAAATCGTTGAATAATCGCAATTTTTTTGAACTTCGTGTAACCGCCTATGCATATCAATAAATCTCAGAGATTTCCTCTTTAAGCCACAATTAGAAGTGACGTAGTAAATCACGTCATAGCCATGAGTGAGAATAATTGTGAAAACCTAGATTGATTCGGACCTGTCCTCGTTCTCCCACACTCTATGCCCTTGAATGATGATAAATTATTCATCAAATTTTGTAATTCAGTAGTTCAACAAAGTGTCAAATACCATTTCAGAAACGTACCGAAAACCGAATTTTACCTAGTCGGAAAAATGATATACCGACAAATAGAATCAATTCAAAGCACCTTACGGCTGCTATCATTACTGACCGAGGAATACACGAACTCATACCATTCAATAGCAATGATTAGTCAACGTCATTACTGATTAAGTTGAACGTAACCAAGCGTCGGTAATGTAGGTAGAAGGTTCGTGCGTTTACCATGGTGATTTTTAACTGACAGTTGGTAGTCATGTTGGGTTGTAAGTATTTCCCGCTGATGACGTAACGTCATAATCGAGCTCCCAGTTTCTCTTAGGAGTTTCTCATCACGTAACAGCGTAATCTGCGATCAATAGACGGTATATTCCCCTCATGATACCCTGGAGCCGTAGTAGCGTTAGACACATTCGGTGCATTGTAATTAGGAACGGAGGCACATTGCGACGATGTGTTGTGCGGTCGGGTTTGGCGCATCGAGAATTGGTGAAACGTGAACGCCGAGTGATAAATAAATAAGATAAAAACCGAGCCCAACCCGTGAGCCGCAAGGTAGGTCGATTCGCGCGATCCGATAATCGTCTGCAATTGCGTAAAAAGTGGTGTAAAAAAGCAGACGGAATATAGCTCAAGCTCGGTTCAGGGTCGAGGCACGATAGATGTCTAAAAGTGTAAGAGTGTGATATATACCCTGGCACACACAACACATGCGATGCGAAATGTCAAACGCTGATGCATGATTAAAGAACCTTGCGTCGATGACCTAAGACATTCATGAGCAGCGAATAATCGTTCGGAATCTCGGGAATAAAGGGTATATGATCTAACCGAGGTTCGATTCACCCACGTGATTATTTGACTGTTACAGCGAATACATGACATTCTAGTTCTACCTGCCTGCCCACCTGTACCAGTATTGGTCATAATATTCCGAGAAATGAACGGGCTCAAATTTATCCTAGAATATTATTAACAGCCGGTGGAGAGCTGGTGATTCACTTTTTTATGATTCGATCTCGAACACTGCTGTTGCAAAGGAGATTTTCAACACTTGGTAACAGAGAGATAATAGAAGTGAAGAAAGTATGAGCTCCGTGTGGAAGAGACTTCAAAGGGTTAACAAAAGAGCCGCAAAGTTTCAGTTCACCGTATCTTATCACGAAGTAAATTTGGAAACTACGTCGAAATGGTAAGAGAGAGAGAGAGAAAGTAAAATATTTATGATGCAAAGTAACATGTTCAGAAAAAGTTTTTACTTGGACCCTTGGCATTTACGGAAATTCAGCTATTAAATAATAGCAAAGTAAACATGTTCATATTTTGAAAAGACAACTGCGTGAAATTCGTTTTAAATAAACACGATGTTTCGTTACGTTGACATTACTAACTTCAGCCTTCTTTTATATCTGCAACGACAGCAGCCGAAATTTGACACTTTGTCTCTCAGCGTGCTTTGGAATAATTTCAACGCGTATACGTTTCAATTTTTATTAATATTTTCGTCCTTGTGCATGTCACTCGTTCCCACGATGATTCGCATTTACGCATTTACGTTTAACTCAAATTAGTTTTTTCCTCTTTTCTTTCCTCCACTTTTTGTGGACTATAACTCTGTTCCATGACTTGCACGATTTATTACAGAAGCCCTCCACTTTCAGCTTGGTGCATGAGGTATTTTTGGATCTAGAGTCAAAAAGGCGTACGTTTGTTATTGTTTCGACATTTGTTTTGCCCTCTTGTTCGTCAACAATCAGTTTTATTTTACGACGGATATCTCTGGCGAAAGAACTAATTTTAATGTCGCATTAGGGAATTTCCGTCCAGTTGATAAGGAATCTAAGTGACGCAATACAAGGTATAAATAAACAGCTCTATGTCTGTTTCCTGTTTGTGACTTCTCAACATGATAATATATTCATTCGTTTCAAATCCAACTTGTTATTATCTTGTTGAAGTTAGTAACGTTACCGTAAAGATTTATACCGAGAAAAAATGGTTATTGTGCAGTTTTGGAACTGTTTAAAATTTAGTAAACCGTAATAAAACAAAACGCATTCATACTTTGCAATTTTAGTTCTTTTAAAATCATTGCATTGTTAAAGTTGTGCCTAAATTTACGCTGGGTACGTTACTAAAATCATCACATGAAACATCTGTCTGAAAGTCACTTCTGAGTTACCAAAGTCTGTTGAAATTTGACCAGAAAATATTGAAATTCAAGCTTGTCAATATTTGCAAATATTGATAAATCGCCGAGATATCCTAAGTCAATTGAATATACGTATAATAGAAAAACTAACAAACTGGGCAAGAAAAGGAGCTTGAAGATCATGAGAATTTAGTGCAAAATAAAGTTTCCAAGAATAATAATCTTGCAAATCTTATCTCTTACTTTTACGTCAAATCAAATGTTTCCTTCTAAATAACCAGAGGTAGCATTTTATCATTCTTCTATTTATCGACAAGCGGAATTAGCTCATATAGAATCAGATAACATACCAAGTGACGTAAAGTATTCTTTGAATACACATACATTAATTTCATATATTATTTCAAAGAAATAAAAGCAGATGTTTTATATTTACCCTGATCCTGCAGTCGATACTTTGAGTCAAAAGCTCAATCTCAGTGATCAAAGCCAACGATGCACAAAAAATAAAGAATCACGGCTAAAATTTCGATGCATTAGAAAGACTTTTTCCTTACACCATTCCAATTATATTCTAAAATTTGGAGACACAAAATTTAACTTGGGATGTTGATCGTCCAGTTTTATTTTTCATTTTTTTTTTTTACAGATTTTTAATGAGCTAGTACAAATTTTAGTCGTTCTAGTTTATATTTTAATTGTTTATGTTTATGTCTGATGCAGGACGCCAAATAAGTTGAGCGTTGTGTGGACCAGGCGTAGTAGAAGAGTCAGTTCTGAGCCTCTGCAATGGGAACCGACCCTCAGCGATCCCTTGAAGGGAAACATCAGCTGGCCTGTACCAGACAATCACATAGTTTCCGTTACCCTATTCAAGGATCCACGAACTCACGAACTGGAAGACAAAGAGTGGACTTTTGTCATCGAAGATGTAAGGCAATGTTTGCAAAAACCTTTCATCCAGGTTTTACTGTCTCTATAAAGTATATGTATGAACATAATGGTAGTCTTATTTTCAATCGAAATTCGTGCGTTGAAATTAATGCTGGTTGAAAAATTAAATTACGAGAAACCTCGATATTATTTTTATTGTAAAATTGAGAAACACTTCTCGAGTATCTAATTCTTATGCACATAAATTCAGGTTTCAACAACAGGAAAACGGCGACACGTCGCAGCGACGAGTATAAATATGAAAAAATATGCTTCCCTTGAATCGAGTCAGCAGCAACTAAAATTAGAGCTGAAACCAACGTCGAAAAAAATTGTCAGCGCCACATTGGAGTGCACTTTGTCATGCGTATTTCTCAGGGAAGGAAAGGCGACGTAAGAAATTTGCTCGATCGATACAAATTTATGATCAAATGTTCAAAACTATCCTGACAGAATGCTCCTTTCTCATTTGATAGGGACGAGGACATGCAAAGCATGGCCAGTTTGATGTCGGTTAATAATAACAGCGACATCGCGCCGTTGGACGATTTTGACAATGAAGATATCCCTGAGGACGTTGAGGAAATTGGTGGTAAATCTCTGGAAGAGGTTCTCGACATTTCCGCGCAGTTGGATCTACTCACTAACAGCCTAACAGAGAGTGAAATTGCCAGCACACCGATAAGCGGTAATTGATTAGAACAGTTTCTAACTGACTACAATTAATTTCAAAGCCTTTTTGAATGAATCCTCTAAAATACCGTGACAAAGAAATGTAGTAACTGTTTTTATGAATAAATTTTTAGTCGAATGATGCGGATATATTCAAATGGCAAATGCCGATCGTGATAAATCGCTAACAATATTTCCTCTGCTTTTGATTAATCAGTTGCTAGCTTGTCAAAGGATGAGACAACACCGGTTAATGATAACAACAATCCGTTTACAAGAGACATCGCTCAGATGGGAAGCGGCGGTGATGATAAAGTAGAAAAATCTCCGTCCAAAGATAACGTTGCGATTGAGAACGAGTAAGTGTCTGTTCCGCAAGATAAATATTCTAATTGTTTATAAAAATACAAATAACTGGTCTTTTTCGGTCCGAGAATAAAAATATCTGCTTGACTTTTTAGCAAAAACGTTGAGCAATCCTCGGTGAGACTATCGCTACAGCCGCTGGATTTGAAAAAGGGAATTTCGGACGTCCCTCCGAGGTTTCGGGAGACAACGCCTGGTCAAGACCTCCTCGAGTGGTGCAAAGATGTGACAAAAAATTACCCAGGAGTCAAAGTTACCAACCTCACCACTTCCTGGCGCAACGGCATGGCTTTCTGCGCTATTATCCATCATTTCAGACCTGATTTAATGTTAGCTAACTTCTGGATAAATCCCATCATGCATTTTATCCTTGAACTGATGAAATGACACACCTTTGTTTTATTTTCACTTACAGAGATGTTGATACTTTATTGCTGCACGATGTCAAGGGCAATTGCAAAAAGGCTTTTGACGCGGGAGAAGCATTGGGCATACCCCGAGTGATAGAGCCGGCTGATATGGAAATTTTAACTGTACCTGACAAACTGGCCGTCATGACGTACCTGTACCAACTCAGAGCTCACTTTACTGGACACGAGCTTGAGGTTTGTGAAAAAATTTATTCCGCCAACAGACGAATATTACGTAGCTTATAATAATCTGAACGTTATCTAATTCAGGTACAACAAATTGGCAAAACAGCCGACGAATCTTCCTACATGATCGGCAGATTTAATACAGACAACAACACTGATGTTACGGTACAATTGTTTGGTCAGGAAATAATAAATTTACGTAAAAAAGAGCAGAGTGAGCAACGGAATAACAAGACTGACGGTAACAGAAGGTAAGGGGATTCAAAATTCTTTATCGTTTGAATATATTTTTTTTTTTTGTGATGACAAAGAATCTGGTATAATTCAAATTCCTTGTACTTCGCAGATCAAATCCGTTCGACTTGAAACGGGACGAAAGCGGTATAGAAAGTCTTAAGAACAAACTACATCTGAGTCTTAATACCGATCTTATGGATCACGATCAGCACGGCAAAGATAAATCACCTTCAAGCGTGAAAGACGTTAAGGACATAATTTTGGCTGGCTCGAAAAGTTTTCTGGGCAAAGTTCTGTCGCCCACAAAAGAAAAGCATGCAGCAAGAGAAAAGGTGCATTTTTAGATACTTTATTTTTGTTTCAGGCACAATTACAACACTCGGTAAACTTTCTTCTCTCAAAAATTCGTTGAGCCAGGTGAATGGCAATGAAATATTCCCTCTGAACATCTGAATTCCGATCGATTAGACAGTTCTCTGTTACTTGACTCGATATTTTATTTCAGAGTAAATCCCCATCTAGAACTGGTCAAATAACTCAACCACAACCACCGCAGCAGCAGCAGAGGCCAGTTTTAATGACACGCAGACAACTAACGGATCCCTTCGGTTCCGATGACGAGGAAGAGCTCCAAGTTGTCCAGGATAAATCGTCGCAATCGATTTCCATAGCAAAATCACAGTCCTCTACACGAGACACCGTTAGTGTGCTTATTTTGTGTAATTAGCAAAGCCTTTCGCGTTAATGTTTAGGAATCTTGTATTGAATGAAAAAGAAAAGATGGGTTTGTTTTTTGTCAGTAACTGGTGTAACGACAAAGATCACATTTCATTTCAGGACTCGTCGCATTCGATTGACAGAAGTAGCCGAGGGAGTTCGGAATGCCGTGGCACATCTCCGACTTCTACTGACCCACGACTACCGCATGTAATTATTGATTATTTAGCGATTGAATCTATGGTATGAAAATGGGAATGCATCAGTTAATCTGTGTTTCTCTGCTCAGCCTCTTGTCACTCGACATGATGAGCTCAAGGAAAGAGCTAGACAACTTTTGGAACAGGCAAGAAATCAAGCCAAACAACCACCAATCAATTCTGCTGCCGCAAGTCCCGTTGAGGTTGGTAAAGAAAAGTACCCGTGTATTAAAAGTACAGCGTAACAATATCACGAGAATGAAATGACTTGTGTCATGCACCAACTTTCAGGGGCAAAGCGACGCTGAGAGGCAGCTTCAGCTACGCGAAAGAGCCCGGCGCTTGATAGCTGAAGCCAGAATGGGAGCAGCGGTAAATACTAGTCAAATCGGTGATGAAAATTCTACCGAAACAAGGAACATCGACGATCAAAACAACAGTCCACGTCGCAGCACTACTCCTTCTACACCTTCAACTCCTGGGGATAGATTGAGCATTAAGGTACTTCAAATGTTTGTATGATTTTAAACGAAGTTCAAGTTGATGAGGTAACACAGCAAAGCATTGAAAGAACATCGATTACGATTTTGCAATTTCAGAATGACCGAGTTGTTGGGTTTGCAAAATGGAAGTACATTTTGCATGTTTTTATTTTTCACTGAATTGCAAATAATTCTAAAGTTGCGATACAGTCTCATACCTCATGGTTTTTAACTGTGAAATTTTGTGAAATAATGCTATTAAACAAATATATTTTAAATACAGAGATTCGAATCACTTGGTCCTTCAAATTTCAGTCTGAACACAATGGCAATGTTCCTACAAGTGCAACAGGGACAACAGACGGAGAAAAGAAATCGCCGCTGTCGTCATTTTCGAAAATTATGGACAGAATATCACCAGAGCATACTAGTCCTGACGGTAGCATCTATTCAACTCGTGGGGTATGTAGCTCGTTAATATTGTCAATTGAACAACTTTTGAGACTCGGTGTTAGTTCAATTTCAGTATCTCTTTACCTAATATATTCAATACTTATTTTAACGCAGTTTGGAAAGGACATGACAACGTACATCCAAAACGAGTTGGAGGCTCTCGAGAGAGAGCAGAATCAGATAGACGTACAGGCTGGAAAGTTGGAAAAGCAGCTTAGAGCAGCGATGGAAAGCGATAACGAAGAAGAAACGGAAAGATTGATGTCTCTGTGGTTCACTCTAGTCAACAAGAAGAATGCTCTTCTTAGAAGGCAGATGCAACTGAATATTTTGTAAGCACAGACGAAAGAAAGACGCCTAACGCATTTATACGCATCCTGATTCATGTTCTATTCAATATTTATAATTTTCTATTTTCCTTTCTCTTTTCACGCCTGCAGAGAAAAAGAAGATGATCTGGAACGTCGTTCAGAACTGTTGAACCGAGAACTTCGCAGCATCTTGGACGTTTGTGATTGGCAAAAAACGCCAGAGCAAAAGATTCGCGAGAATCTTCTTTTGGAAGAATTGGTATCGATAGTAAACAAGAGAGACGAACTTGTGCATCACCTTGATAATCAGGAACGAGCGTAAGTGCTTTTAATATTATTTTTCATCAAACATAATTTTCACTGGTATTATGTGACAATGATTTACACGTGAAATATCATTTTAAGTATCCTGAAATAATAGGATTATTGACCTGATTATTTCTTAATAAAAACATTTGCATAAGTTTATGCTTTAGTCTTCAGAGTTTTTGGTACAATCAAGAAAATTACTATCTGTTGTAATATTTATTTGTAACATTTGTGTCGTATTTTTTCTCAACACAGCATCGAGGATGACGATGAGATCGAGCGTGATCTTTCGCGAGCTGGATTGGCTCAACGTAACAAAAACTGCGTCGTCCAGTGAGAATGCCTATACTGCTTGTCAAAGATTATTTCAAGAATGACGATACGTCATGTGGTCAAGGTCTGTCAGTAGTTTTGATTTAATGAATTTTATTGACATTGCTGTGACGTTGTTAGTTTGTACTTTGAAAACATTTCCTAAAGATCATATATTCTGTATATACGTATTTTTTTACTTGAACAAACAGCTTTTACATATAAATCGAATTGTTTGTTAAGGTACGTCCAGTGTTGCTGTGGAGCTGCCAAAGAATGAATACACACTTAATCTGTCCTAATCAGCCTATTGATAATATAATATATGACAGTAGGAATTAAAAAAAAGAAAATGAAAACACAACGGTTAGTAAATAATTTACAATTAAATGTATAGGTTACACCTGTACAATAGATTCATATATTGATATCTTCAACGCGTGTAAATTTCAGATATTGATGATTTCTTAAATAGAAAGTTTTATTATTGTATTGACGCATTGATTTATTATTACAGTTTAAAAATTTTTAAAATTGAATAGTCTATTTGAGGAAAACAGAATTTGTCGATTTGTGCAACACCCCTATTCATGTTCGCAATCTGCAACTCGTAAACATGAAGAAAAAAAAGAAAAGCAATTTATTGATTAGTTATAATAGTTGGCTACTGAATTATAAATAATTTATGTTTATTAAGTTTATATCTATGGCATAACTAGCTGTTAATTCCTAATTGTTTGAAATTCTGAAGGTTGTCTTTTCGTGTGTGCTGTATTCTTGTTTATACCCTCGTTTTTCTCTCTAGTTACTTATTGTTATTGTTACTCATTCTTTTCTTTTTTTTGTATTATTATAAAAATATCAGAAGCATACTCAAGTACGGTGCCATAGTGTATAATGTATTATACATACATACATACATACATACATACATACATACGTAAGTTGATTAGTCTTTTCTTTTTCTTTTTTCTATTACTTTTTACTCTGATTCATCTCTAATACTATTCTAATATTTGAGTCGATGTCTTGAATACCATAGTTTTCATTAGTTACTCATATCTCACCAGAACACAAGACTATCTTGTATTATATACAGATCATCGTCGTGTTCTTCTAGCTGTAATGCTGACAGAAAGAGCAAAAAAAAATTTACGAAACAGACAAAAATTTATCCGGTTTTTAAATATATTATTTACATCAAATAACGACGCAACTCTGTTACATAGGTATTATACTTCTTACTACTTATATACATAAATAAATGATGAGCTTTAAATTAACGGTGCTCTGTTACTAAGGGCATACTTATAAACGTCGCTACGACGATATTTTAATTGACTGGCAATATAATAACGAATGATCCAAGGCAGAACCAAATATATGGTGAATATGACGAACGAGTCACGAAAGAAAAGTTTTGAAAAGCAAAGAAAAATAATAAACACGTACAATCAATTACAGTCACGCTTCACTATTTGAAACGGAGAAAGAATACCTATATATTACACGAATATCTTGGCAATCATAGTTTCAGAAAATATTTATTAACATTGTGTATTGTACATACAAAATAGTATAATAATTACAATTGAGTACAGTTTTTTGTAACAAAAATTACATCACGCATTTTAAACTACTTCTGAATTTTACAATCACACAAAGATTAAACAATAATATTTATCTCTTCGTTATTCATGCTATCACTAGTAACACCAGTTCTAAAAGTACGCGACATGCCTCCATGTTATTTAAATGTGAATCGATTTACTTACTCAAATAAGAATTTAATGAAATCGTGTGAAAGAATGAAAAACTGTGAAAAATAGCATTGTTTCTACACTGATCGTTTCCTTGACATGTATTTATAGCGAGTTGGGTGGTCTGAAAAATTCTATTGAATCAACTTTTGTTTTTTAATTGATCCACTCAATTTCTAACTCCACATGAAATTTGGCAAGAGAGATCGTAAATCAGCGAGCTCACATGTGATTATTTAAATAACATTTATTATAGCGGCATTGTAATACTGTATCAATGTAATTTTTTGGTTATCAAAGCATACTGTTTAAACTATAATATCCATTCGTTCATCGCTCAGACAAATTTTTATTTATGTCATCATACAAGGACATCGTGAATGTCTACTCATGTGTTTGTATACAAAAAATACAAGAAATATACTTATTCTTGCCAACAATGTGTAACCCATTGTTACAGTTATCTATGTTAGCTAAAGAATTAATCTCCATGAATTGCTACCTGTGATATATGTACGTATGTGTAATTATGATTCATAATTTACTCTTAGTAGAAATTCACGCATTATCTTTGTTTACATATATATATATGACATATATATCTATAAAACATTGGTAATAAAGCACAATGATGATGCATCCTGGACTATTTGGCGTTATTTACAGTGTGTTAACATTTCTATTTTCTCATTGATATTCGTCTTGGGACAAACAATTTTGATCAATTGACTGTACAAAAGTATTGAACCGGTCAATGGTGACTGCTGCACGTTTCTGTCGGTCTGCACCCAATTATCTTAGATGATTGAATCATTAGTACGTTTAGTTTTATCCTTACGGCAATGCGGGACAGTTTGTATACAACGCTTCAGTCGAGAGAAACTCGAAACATGTCAATGCTTGCAATGTCTTAGCTTGCTGGAGGCGAGATTCATTCCTTTTGAACGATATACAGAAGTTGAAACAATATCATACTAAACTTATGAAAGGCAAAAATTCTCAGATGTGTCTCAAGAGTTGCGGCAACTCGATATTCAAAGAAGAATAATTGCTCGTGGTCTTGGAACGAAACAATAAACCGCTGAAAGGAGGCGACGTGAGATTGCGAAAATAGTAGCGACGTTGAGCAGCTATATCAGTAGACACGTACATCTGAAAGAGGAGAGATTTGGACCGTAATAACTCTGCTGTTGGTCCTAGGCTCTTTGCTCGTTTGCATTTTTGCGAAAATTTTCGCCAATTTGAAAAGTGCTGGAATAAATTAATTGCGGCACTATTCGGACGTAATTTTGCAGGAGAAATCGATTGGGCGCAGTCCCGATACGCTGCGATCAACGCATCAAAAGTTACAGCCAAAAAACGAAAACCTGTGTTTTCGACATTTTTCAGCAGGTGCATTTTCCTTCGTAATTTCTCTCCTGTTGATCCCACGCTCTTTTCGCTGCGTTTTCTGAGTTCCTGAGGGTCCAATTAGTCGGAAAAGGGTCATACAAAACGAATCTGAGACCCAAAATTTTTGGTCGGAAAATGAAGAAAAAGTAGGGCTAACCCCTTTGCATTTTTGGCGAAAATTTTCGCGATTTTGAAAAGTGCTGGAATAAATTAATTGCGGCACTATTCGGACGTAATTTTGCAGGAGAAATCAATTGGGCGCAGTCTCGATACGCTGCGATCAACGCATCAAAAGTTACAGCCAAAAAACGAAAACCTGTGTTTTCGACATTTTTCAGCAGGTGCATTTTCCTTCGTAATTTCTCTCCTGTTGATCCCACGCTCTTTTCGCTGCGTTTTCTGAGTTCCTGAGGGTCCAATTAGTCGGAAAAGGGTCATACAAAACGAATCTGAGACCCAAAATTTTTGGTCGGAAAATGAAAAAAAAGTAAGGCTAACCCCTTTGCATTTTTGGCGAGAATTTTCGCGATTTTGAAAAGTGCTGGAATAAATTAATTGCGGCACTATTCGGACGTAATTTTGCAGGAGAAATCGATTGGGCGCAGTCCCGATACGCTGCGATCAACGCATCAAAAGTTACAGCCAAAAAACGAAAACCTGTGTTTTCGACATTTTTCAGCAGGTGCATTTTCCTTCGTAATTTCTCTCCCGTTGATCCCACGCTCTTTTCGCTGCGTTTTCTGAGTTCCTGAGGGTCCAATTAGTCGGAAAAGGGTCATATAAAACGATTCTGATACCCAAAATTTTTGGTCGAAAAATGAAGAAAAAGTAAGGCTAACCCCTTTGCATTTTTGGCGAAAATTTTCGCGATTTTGAAAAGTGCTGGAATAAATTAATTGCGGCACTATTCGAACGTAATTTTGCAGGAGAAATCGATTGGGCGCAGTCCCGATACGCTGCGATCAACGCATCAAAATTTACAGCCAAAAAACGAAAACCTGTGTTTTCGACATTTTTCAGCAGGTGCATTTTCCCTCGTAATTTCTCTCCTGTTGATCCCACGCTCTTTTCGCTGCGTTTTCTGAGTTCCTGAGGGTCCAATTAGTCGGAAAAGGGTCATATAAAACGAATCTGAGACCCAAAATTTTTGGTCGAAAAATGAAGAAAAAGTAAGGCTAACCCCTTTGCATTTTTGGCGAAAATTTTCGCGATTTTGAAAAGTGCTGGAATAAATTAATTGCGGCACTATTCGGACGTAATTTTGCAGGAGAAATCGATTGGGCGCAGTCCCGATACGCTGCGATCAACGCATCAAAATTTACAGCCAAAAAACGAAAACCTGTGTTTTCGACATTTTTCAGCAGGTGCATTTTCCCTCGTAATTTCTCTCCTGTTGATCCCACGCTCTTTTCGCTGCGTTTTCTGAGTTCCTGAGGGTCCAATTAGTCGGAAAAGGGTCATACAAAACGAATCTGAGACCCAAGATTTTTGGTCGGAAAATGAAAAAAAAGTAAGGCTAACCCCTTTGCATTTTTGGCGAGAATTTTCGCGATTTTGAAAAGTGCTGGAATAAATTAATTGCGGCACTATTCGGACGTAATTTTGCAGGAAAAATCGATTGGGCGCAGTCCCGATACGCTGCGATCAACGCATCAAAAGTTACAGCCAAAAAACGAAAACCTGTGTTTTCGACATTTTTCAGCAGGTGCATTTTCCTTCGTAATTTCTCTCCCGTTGATCCCACGCTCTTTTCGCTGCGTTTTCTGAGTTCCTGAGGGTCCAATTAGTCGGAAAAGGGTCATATAAAACGATTCTGATACCCAAAATTTTTGGTCGAAAAATGAAGAAAAAGTAAGGCTAACCCCTTTGCATTTTTGGCGAAAATTTTCGCGATTTTGAAAAGTGCTGGAATAAATTAATTGCGGCACTATTCGGACGTAATTTTGCAGGAGAAATCGATTGGGCGCAGTCCCGATACGCTGCGATCAACGCATCAAAATTTACAGCCAAAAAACGAAAACCTGTGTTTTCGACATTTTTCAGCAGGTGCATTTTCCCTCGTAATTTCTCTCCTGTTGATCCCACGCTCTTTTCGCTGCGTTTTCTGAGTTCCTGAGGGTCCAATTAGTCGGGAAAGGGTCATACAAAACGAATCTGAGACCCAAAATTTTTGGTCGAAAAATGAAGAAAAAGTAAGGCTAACCCCTTTGCATTTTTGGCGAAAATTTTCGCGATTTTGAAAAGTGCTGGAATAAATTAATTGCGGCACTATTCGAACGTAATTTTGCAGGAGAAATCGATTGAGCGCAGTCCCGATACGCTGCGATCAACGCATCAAAAGTTACAGCCAAAAAACGAAAACCTGTGTTTTCGACATTTTTCAGCAGGTGCATTCTCCTTCGTAATATCTCTCCCGTTGATCCCACGCTCTTTTCGCCGCGTTTTCTGAGTTCCTGAGGGTCCAATTAGTCGGAAAAGGGTCATATAAAACGAATCTGAGACGGAAAATTTTTGGTCGAAAAATGATGAAAAAGTAAGGCTAACCCCTTTGCATTTTTGGCGAAAATTTTCGCGATTTCGGAAAGTGCTGGAATAAATTAATTGCGGCTCTATTCGGACGTAATTTTGCAGGAGAAATCGATTGGGCGCAGTCCCGATACGCTGCGATCAACGCATCAAAAGTTACAGCCAAAAAACGAAAACCTGTGTTTTCGACATTTTTCAGCAGGTGCATTTTCCTTCGTAATTTCTCTCTTGTTGATCCCACGCTCTTTTTGCTGCGTTTTCTGAGTTCCTGAGGGTTCAATTAGTCGGAAAAGGGTCATATAAAACGAATCTGAGACCCAAAATTTTTGGTCGAAAAATGAAGAAAAAGTAAGGCTAACCCCTTTGCATTTTTGGCGAAAATTTCAGCGATTTTGAAAAGTGCTGGAATAAATTAATTGCGGCACTATTCAGACGTAATTTTGCAGGAGAAATCGATTGGGCGCAGTCCCGATACGCTGCGATCAACGCATCAAAAGTTACAGCCAAAAAACGAAAACCTGTGTTTTCGACATTTTTCAGCAGGTGCATTTTCCTTCGTAATTTCTCTCCCGTTGATCCCACGCTCTTTTTGCTGCGTTTTCTGAGTTCCTGAGGGTCCAATTAGTCGAAAAAGGGTCGTATAAAACGAATCTGAGACCGAAAATCTTTGGTCGAAAAATGAAGAAAAAGTAAGGCTAACCCCTTTGCATTTTTGGCGAAAATTTTCGCGATTTTGAAAAGTGCTGGAATAAATTAATTGCGGCACTATTCGGACGTAATTTTGCAGGAGAAATCGATTGAGCGCAGTCCCGATACGCTGCGATCAACGCATCAAAAGTTACAGCCAAAAAACGAAAACCTGTGTTTTCGACATTTTTCAGCAGGTGCATTTTCCTTCGTAATTTCTCTCCTGTTGATCCCACGCTCTTTTCGCTGCGTTTTCTGAGTTCCTGAGGGTCCAATTAGTCGGGAAAGGGTCATACAAAACGAATCTGAGACCCAAAATTTTTGGTCGAAAAATGAAGAAAAAGTAAGGCTAACCCCTTTGCATTTTTGGCGAAAATTTTCGCGATTTTGAAAAGTGCTGGAATAAATTAATTGCGGCACTATTCGGACGTAATTTTGCAGGAGAAATCGATTGTGCGCAGTCCCGATACGCTGCGATCAACGCATCAAAAGTTACAGCTAAAAAACGAAAACCTGTGTTTTCGACATTTTTCAGCAGGTGCATTTTCCTTCGTAATTTCTCTTCCGTTGATCCCACGCTCTTTTCGCTGCGTTTTCTGAGTTCCTGAGGGTCCATATAACTCGGAAAAGGGTCATATAAAACGAATCTGAGACCGAAAATTTTCGGTCGAAAAATGAAGAAAAAGTAAGGCTAACCCCTTTGCATTTTTGGCGAAAATTTTCGCGATTTTGAAAAGTGCTGGAATGAATTAATTGCGGCACTATTCGGACGTAATTTTGCAGGAGAAATCGATTGGGCGCAGTCCCGATGCGCTGCGATCAACGCATCAAAAGTTACAGCCAAAAAACGAAAACCTGTGTTTTCGACATTTTTCAGCAGGTGCATTTTCCTTCGTAATTTCTCTCCTGTTGATCCCACGCTCTTTTCGCTGCGTTTTCTGAGTTCCTGAGGGTCCAATTAGTCGGAAAAGGGTCATATAAAACGAATCTAAGACCGAAAATTTTTGGTCGAAAAATGAAGAAAAAGTAGGGCTAACCCCTTTGCATTTTTGGCGAAAATTTTCGCGATTTTGAAAAGTGCTGGAATAAATTAATTGCGGCACTATTCGGACGTAATTTTGCAGGAGAAATCGATTGGGCGCAGTCCCGATACGCTGCGATCAACGCATCAAAAGTTACAGCCAAAAAACGAAAACCTGTGTTTTCGACATTTTTCAGCAGGTGCATTTTCCTTCGTAATTTCTTTCCCGTTGATCCCACGCTCTTCTTGCTGCGTTTTCTGAGTTCCTGAGGGTCCAATTAGTCGGAAAAGAGTCATATAAAACAAATCTGAGACCCAAAATTTTTGGTCGAAAAATGAAGAAAAAGTAAGGCTAACCCCTTTGCATTTTTAGCGAAAATTTTCGCGATTTTGAAAAGTGCTGAAATAAATTAATTGCGGCACTATTCGGACGTAATTTTGCAGGAGAAATCGATTGGGCGCAGTCCCGATACGCTGCGATCAACGCATCAAAAGTTACAGCCAAAAAACGAAAACCTGTGTTTTCGACATTTTTCAGCAGGTGCATTTTCCTTCGTAATTTCTCTCCCGTTGATCCCACGCTCTTTTTGCTGCGTTTTCTGAGTTCCTGAGGGTCCAATTAGTCGGAAAAGAGTCATATAAAACGAATCTGAGACCCAAAATTTTTGGTCGAAAAATGAAGAAAAAGTAAGGCTAACCCCTTTGCATTTTTAGCGAAAATTTTCGCGATTTTGAAAAGTGCTGAAATAAATTAATTGCGGCACTATTCGGACGTAATTTTGCAGGAGAAATCGATTGGGCGCAGTCCCGATACGCTGCGATCAACGCATCAAAAGTTACAGCCAAAAAACGAAAACCTGTGTTTTCGACATTTTTCAGCAGGTGCATTTTCCTTCGTAATTTTTCTCCCGTTGATCTCACGCTCTTTTTGCTGCGTTTTCTGAGTTCCTGAGGGTCCGATTAGTCGGAAAAGGGTCATATAAAACGAATCTGAGACCCAAATCTTTTGGTCGAAAAATGAAGAAAAAGTAAGGCTAACCCCTTTGCATTTTTGGCGAAAATTTTCGCGATTTTGAAAAGTGCTGGAATAAATTAATTGCGGCACTATTCGGACGTAATTTTGCAGGAGAAATCGATTGTGCGCAGTCCCGATACGCTGCGATCAACGCATCAAAAGTTACAGCCAAAAATTGAAAACCTGTGTTTTCGACATTTTTCAGCAGGTGCACTTTCCTTCGTAATTTCTCTCCCGTTGATCCCACGCTCTTTTCGCTGCGTTATCTGAGTTCCTGAGGGTCCAATTAGTCGGAAAAGGGTCATATAAAACGAATCTGAGACCCAAAATTTTTGGTCGAAAAATGAAGAAAAAGTAAGGCTAACCCCTTTGCATTTTTGGCGAAAATTTTCGCGATTTTGAAAAGTGCTGGAATAAATTAATTGCGGCACTATTCAGACGTAATTTTGCAGGCGAAATCGATTGGGCGCAGTCCCGATACGCTGCGATCAACGCATCAAAAGTTACAGCCAAAAAACGAAAACCTGTGTTTTCGACATTTTTCGGCAGGTGCATTTTCCCTCGTAATTTCTCTCCTGTTGATCCCACGCTCTTTTCGCTGCGTTTGCTGAGTTCCTGAGGGTCCAATTAGTCGGAAAAGGGTCATATCAAACGAATCTGAGACCGAAAATTTTTGGTCGAAAAATGAAGAAAAAGTAAGGCTAACCCCTTCGCATTTTTGACGAAAATTTTCGCGATCTTGAAAAGTGCTGGAATAAATTAATTCCGGCACTATTCGAACGTAATTTTGCAGGAGAAATCGATTGAGCGCAGTCCCGATACGCTGCGATCAACGCATCAAAAGTTACAGCCAAAAAACGAAAACCTGTGTTTTCGACATTTTTCAGCAGGTGCATTTTCCTTCGTAATTTCTCTCCTGTTGATCCCACGCTCTTTTCGCTGCGTTTTCTGAGTTTCTGAGGGTCCAATTAGTCGGAAAAGGGTCATATAAAACGATTCTGAGACCGAAAATTTTTGGTCGAAAAATGAAGAAAAAGTAAGGCTAACCCCTTTGCATTTTTGGCGAAAATTTTCGCGATTTTGAAAAGTGTTGGAATAAATTAATTGCGGCACTATTCGGACGTAATTTTGCAGGAGAAATCGATTGGGCGCAGTCCCGATACGCTGCGATCAACGCATCAAAAGTTACAGCCAAAAAACGAAAACCTGTGTTTTCGACATTTTTCAGCAGGTGCATTTTCCTTCGTAATATCTCTCCCGTTGATCCCACGCTCTTTTCGCTGCGTTTTCTGAGATCCTGAGGGTCCAATTAGTCGGAAAAGGGTCATATAAAACGATTCTGAGACCCAAAATTTTTGGTCGAAAAATGAAGAAAAAGTAAGGCTAACCCCTTTGCATTTTTGGCGAAAATTTTCGCGATTTTGAAAAGTGCTGGAATAAATTAATTGCGGCACTATTCGGACGTAATTTTGCAGGAGAAATCGATTGGGCGCAGTCCCGATACGCTGCGATCAACGCATCAAAAGTTACAGCCAAAAAACGAAAACCTGTGTTTTCGACATTTTTCAGCAGGTGCATTTTCCTTCGTAATTTCTCTCCCGTTGATCCCACGCTCTTTTTGCTGCGTTTTCTGAGTTCCTGAGGGTCCAATTAGTCGAAAAAGGGTCATATAAAACGAATCTGAGACCGAAAATTTTTGGTCGAAAAATGAAGAAAAAGTAAGGCTAACCCCTTTGCATTTTTGGCGAAAATTTTCGCGATTTTGAAAAGTGCTGGAATAAATTAATTGCGGCACTATTCGGACGTAATTTTGCAGGAGAAATCGATTGGGCGCAGTCCCGATACGCTGCGATCAACGCATCAAAAGTTACAGCCAAAAAACGAAAACCTGTGTTTTCGACATTTTTCGGCAGGTGCATTTTCCCTCGTAATTTCTCTCCTGTTGATCCCACGCTCTTTTCGCTGCGTTTGCTGAGTTCCTAAGGGTCCAATTAGTCGGAAAAGGGTCATATCAAACGAATCTAAGACCGAAAATTTTTGGTCGAAAAATGAAGAAAAAGTAAGGCTAACCCCTTTGCATTTTTGACGAAAATTTTCGCGATCTTGAAAAGTGCTGGAATAAATTAATTCCGGCACTATTCGAACGTAATTTTGCAGGAGAAATCGATTGAGCGCAGTCCCGATACGCTGCGATCAACGCATCAAAAGTTACAGCCAAAAAACGAAAACATGTGTTTTCGACATTTTTCAGCAGGTGCATTTTCCTTCGTAATTTCTCTCCTGTTGATCCCACGCTCTTTTCGCTGCGTTTTCTGAGTTTCTGAGGGTCCAATTAGTCGGAAAAGGGTCATATAAAACGATTCTGAGACCGAAAATTTTTGGTCGAAAAATGAAGAAAAAGTAAGGCTAACCCCTTTGCATTTTTGGCGAAAATTGTCGCGATTTTGAAAAGTGTTGGAATAAATTAATTGCGGCACTATTCGGACGTAATTTTGCAGGAGAAATCGATTGGGCGCAGTCCCGATACGCTGCGATCAACGCATCAAAAGTTACAGCCAAAAAACGAAAACCTGTGTTTTCGACATTTTTCAGCAGGTGCATTTTCCTTCGTAATATCTCTCCCGTTGATCCCACGCTCTTTTCGCTGCGTTTTCTGAGTTCCTGAGGGTCCAATTAGTCGGAAAAGGGTCATATAAAACGATTCTGAGACCCAAAATTTTTGGTCGAAAAATGAAGAAAAAGTAAGGCTAACCCCTTTGCATTTTTGGCGAAAATTTTCGCGATTTTGAAAAGTGCTGGAATAAATTAATTGCGGCACTATTCGGACGTAATTTTGCAGGAGAAATCGATTGGGCGCAGTCCCGATACGCTGCGATCAACGCATCAAAAGTTACAGCCAAAAAACGAAAACCTGTGTTTTCGACATTTTTCAGCAGGTGCATTTTCCTTCGTAATTTCTCTCCTGTTGATCCCACGCTCTTTTCGCTGCGTTTCCTGAGTTCCTGAGGGTCCAATTAGTCGGAAAAGGGTCATATAAAACGAATCTGAAACCGAAAATTTTTGGTCGAGAAATGAAGAAAAAGTAAGGCTAACCCCTTTGCATTTTCGGCGAAAATTTTCGCGATTTTGAAAAGTGCTCGAATAAATTAATTGCGGCACTATTCGGACGTAATTTTGCAGGAGAAATCGATTGGGCGCAGTCCCGATACGCTGCGATCAACGCATCAAAAGTTACAGCCAAAAAACGAAAACCTGTGTTTTCGACATTTTTCAGCAGGTGCATTTTCCTTCGTAATTTCTCTCCTGTTGATCCCACGCTCTTTTCGCTGCGTTTTCTGAGTTCCTGAGGGTCCGATTAGTCGGGAAAGGGTCATATAAAACGAATCTAAGACCGAAAATTTTCGGGCGGAAAATGAAAAAAAAGTAAGGCTAACCCCTTTGCATTTTTGGCGAAAATTTTCGCGATTTTGAAAAGTGCTGGAATAAATTAATTGCGGCACTATTCGGACGTAATTTTGAAGGAGAAATCGATTGGGCGCAGTCCCGATACGCTGCGATCAACGCATCAAAAGTTACAGCCAAAAAACGAAAACCTGTGTTTTCGACATTTTTCAGCAGGTGCATTTTCGTTCGTAATTTCTCTCCCGTTGATCCCACGCTCTTTTTGCTGCGTTTTCTGAGTTCCTGAGGGTCCAATTAGTCGGAAAAGGGTCATATAAAACGAATCTGAGACCGAAAATTTTTGGTCGAAAAATGAAGAAAAAGTAAGGCTAACCCCTTTGCATTTTTGGCGAAAATTTTCGCGATTTTGAAAAGTGCTGAAATAAATTAATTGCGGCACTATTCGGACGTAATTTTGCAGGAGAAATCGGTCGGGCGCAGTCCCGATACGCTGCGATCAACGCATCAAAAGTTACAGCCAAAAAACGAAAACCTGTTTTTTCGACATTTTCAGCAGGTGCATTTTCCTTCGTAATTTCTCTTCTGTTGATCCCACGCTCTTTTCGCTGCGTTTTCTGAGTTCCTGAGGGTCCAATTAGTCGGAAAAGAGTCATATAAAACGAATCTGAGACCCAAAATTTTTGGTCGAAAAATGAAGAAAAAGTAAGGCTAACCCCTTTGCATTTTTGACGAAAATTTTCGCGATCTTGAAAAGTGCTGGAATAAATTAATTCCGGCACTATTCGAACGTAATTTTGCAGGAGAAATCGATTGAGCGCAGTCCCGATACGCTGCGATCAACGCATCAAAAGTTACAGCCAAAAAACGAAAACATGTGTTTTCGACATTTTTCAGCAGGTGCATTTTCCTTCGTAATTTCTCTCCTGTTGATCCCACGCTCTTTTCGCTGCGTTTTCTGAGTTTCTGAGGGTCCAATTAGTCGGAAAAGGGTCATATAAAACGATTCTGAGACCGAAAATTTTTGGTCGAAAAATGAAGAAAAAGTAAGGCTAACCCCTTTGCATTTTTGGCGAAAATTGTCGCGATTTTGAAAAGTGTTGGAATAAATTAATTGCGGCACTATTCGGACGTAATTTTGCAGGAGAAATCGATTGGGCGCAGTCCCGATACGCTGCGATCAACGCATCAAAAGTTACAGCCAAAAAACGAAAACCTGTGTTTTCGACATTTTTCAGCAGGTGCATTTTCCTTCGTAATATCTCTCCCGTTGATCCCACGCTCTTTTCGCTGCGTTTTCTGAGTTCCTGAGGGTCCAATTAGTCGGAAAAGGGTCATATAAAACGATTCTGAGACCCAAAATTTTTGGTCGAAAAATGAAGAAAAAGTAAGGCTAACCCCTTTGCATTTTTGGCGAAAATTTTCGCGATTTTGAAAAGTGCTGGAATAAATTAATTGCGGCACTATTCGGACGTAATTTTGCAGGAGAAATCGATTGGGCGCAGTCCCGATACGCTGCGATCAACGCATCAAAAGTTACAGCCAAAAAACGAAAACCTGTGTTTTCGACATTTTTCAGCAGGTGCATTTTCCTTCGTAATTTCTCTCCTGTTGATCCCACGCTCTTTTCGCTGCGTTTCCTGAGTTCCTGAGGGTCCAATTAGTCGGAAAAGGGTCATATAAAACGAATCTGAAACCGAAAATTTTTGGTCGAGAAATGAAGAAACAGTAAGGCTAACCCCTTTGCATTTTCGGCGAAAATTTTCGCGATTTTGAAAAGTGCTGGAATAAATTAATTGCGGCACTATTCGGACGTAATTTTGCAGGAGAAATCGATTGGGCGCAGTCCCGATACGCTGCGATCAACGCATCAAAAGTTACAGCCAAAAAACGAAAACCTGTGTTTTCGACATTTTTCAGCAAGTGCATTTTCCTTCGTAATTTCTCTCCCGTTGATCCCACGCTCTTTTTGCTGCGTTTTCTGAGTTCCTGAGGGTCCAATTAGTCGAAAAAGGGTCATATAAAACGAATCTGAGACCGAAAATTTTTGGTCGAAAAATGAAGAAAAAGTAAGGCTAACCCCTTTTCATTTTTGGCGAAAATTTTCGCGATTTTGAAAAGTGCTGGAATAAATTGATTGCGGCACTATTCGGACGTAATTTTGCAGGAGAAATCGATTGAGCGCAGTCCCGATACGCTGCGATCAACGCATCAAAAGTTACAGCCAAAAAACGAAAACCTGTGTTTTCGACATTTTTCAGCAGGTGCATTTTCCTTCGTAATTTCTCTCCTGTTGATCCCACGCTCTTTTCGCTGCGTTTTCTGAGTTCCTGAGGGTCCAATTAGTCGGAAAAAGGTCATATAAAACGATTCTGAGACCCAAAATTTTTGGTCGGAAAATGAAGAAAAAGTAAGGCTAACCCCTTTGCATTTTTGGCGAAAATTTTCGCGATTTTGAAAAGTGCTGGAATAAATTAATTGCGGCACTATTCGGACGTAATTTTGCAGGAGAAATCGATTGGGCGCAGTCCCGATACGCTGCGATCAACGCATCAAAAGTTACAGCCAAAAAACGAAAACCTGTGTTTTCGACATTTTTCAGCAGGTGCATTTTCCTTCGTAATTTCTCCACCGTTGATCCCACGCTTTTTTCGCTGCGTTTTCTGATTTCCTGAGGGTCCAATTAGTCGGGAAAGGGTCATACAAAACGAATCTGAGACCCAAAATTTACGGTCGAAAAATGAAGAAAAAGTAAGGCTAACCCCTTAGCATTTTTGGCGAAAATTTTCGCGATTTTGAAAAGTGCTGGAATAAATTAATTGCGGCACTATTCAGACGCAATTTTGCAGGAGAAATCGATTGGGCGCAGTCCCGATACGCTGCGATCAACGCATCAAAAGTTACAGCCAAAAATTGAAAACCTGTGTTTTCGACATTTTTCAGCAGGTGCATTTTCCTTCGTAATTTCTCTCCTGTTGATCCCACGCTCTTTTCGCTGCGTTTTCTGAGTTCCTGAGGGTCCAATAAGTCGGAAAAGGGTCATATAAAACGAATCTAGGACCGAAAATTTTTGTTTGAAAAATGAAGAAAAAGTAGGGCTAACCCCTTTGCATTTTTGGCGAAAATTTTCGCGATTTTGAAAAGTGCTGGAATAAATTAATTGCGGCACTATTCGGACGTAATTTTGCAGGAGAAATCGATTGGGCGCAGTCCCGATACGCTGCGATCAACGCATCAAAAGTTACAGCCAAAAAACGAAAACCCGTGTTTTCGACATTTTTCAGCAGGTGCATTTTCCTTCGTAATTTCTCCACCGTTGATCCCACGCTTTTTTCGCTGCGTTTTCTGATTTCCTGAGGGTCCAATTGGTCGGGAAAGGGTCATACAAAACGAATCTGAGACCCAAAATTTACGGTCGAAAAATGAAGAAAAAGTAAGGCTAACCCCTTAGCATTTTTGGCGAAAATTTTCGCGATTTTGAAAAGTGCTGGAATAAATTAATTGCGGCACTATTCGGACGTAATTTTGAAGGAGAAATCGATTGGGCGCAGTCCCGATACGCTGCGATCAACGCATCAAAAGTTACAGCCAAAAAACGAAAACCTGTGTTTTCGACATTTTTCAGCAGGTGCATTTTCGTTCGTAATTTCTCTCCCGTTGATCCCACGCTCTTTTTGCTGCGTTTTCTGAGTTCCTGAGGGTCCAATTAGTCGGAAAAGGGTCATATAAAACGAATCTGAGACCGAAAATTTTTGGTCGAAAAATGAAGAAAAAGTAAGGCTAACCCCTTTGCATTTTTGGCGAAAATTTTCGCGATTTTGAAAAGTGCTGAAATAAATTAATTGCGGCACTATTCGGACGTAATTTTGCAGGAGAAATCGATCGGGCGCAGTCCCGATACGCTGCGATCAACGCATCAAAAGTTACAGCCAAAAAACGAAAACCTGTGTTTTCGACATTTTCAGCAGGTGCATTTACCTCCGTAATTTCTCTCCTGTTGATCCCACGCTCTTTTTGCTGCGTTTTCTGAGTTCCTGAGGGTCCAATTAGTCGGAAAAGAGTCATATAAAACGAATCTGAGACCCAAAATTTTTGGTCGAAAAATGAAGAAAAAGTAAGGCTAACCCCTTCGCATTTTTAGCGAAAATTTTCGCGATTTTGAAAAGTGCTGGAATAAATTAATTGCGGCACTATTCGGACGTAATTTTGCAGGAGAAATCGATTGGGCGCAGTCCCGATACGCTGCGATCAACGCATCAAAAGTTACAGCCAAGAAACGAAAACCTGTGTTTTCGACATTTTTCAGCAGGTGCATTTTCCTTCGTAATTTTTCTTCCGTTGATCTCACGCTCTTTTTGCTGCGTTTTCTGAGTTCCTGAGGGTCCAATTAGTCGGAAAAGGGTCATATAAAACGAATCTGAGACCCAAATCTTTTGGTCGAAAAATGAAGAAAAAGTAAGGCTAACCCCTTTGCATTTTTGGCGAAAATTTTCGCGATTTTGAAAAGTGCTGGAATAAATTAATTGCGGCACTATTCGGACGTAATTTTGCAGGAGAAATCGATTGGGCGCAGTCCCGATACGCTGCGATCAACGCATCAAAAGTTACAGCCAAAAAACGAAAACCTGTGTTTTCGACATTTTCAGCAGGTGCATTTTCCTTCGTAATTTCTCTCCTGTTGATCCCACGCTCTTTTCGCTGCGTTTTCTGAGTTCCTGAGGGTCCAATTAGTCGGAAAAGGGTCATACAAAACGAATCTGAGACCGAAAATTTCTGGTCGAAAAATGAAGAAAAAGTAAGGCTAACCCCTTTGCATTTTTGGCAAAAATTTTCGCGATTTCGAAAAGTGCTGGAATAAATCATTTGCGGCACTATTCGGACGTAATTTTGCAGGAGAAATCGATTGGGCGCAGTCCCGATGCGCTGCGATCAACGCATCAAAAGTTACAGCCAAAAAACGAAAACCTGTGTTTTCGACATTTTTCAGCAGGTGCATTTTCCTTCGTAATTTCTCTCCTGTTGATCCCACGCTCTTTTCGCTGCGTTTTCTGAGTTCCTGAGGGTCCAATTAGTCGGAAAAGGGTCATATAAAACGAATCTAGGACCGAAAATTTTTGTTTGAAAAATGAAGAAAAAGTAGGGCTAACCCCTTTGCATTTTTGGCGAAAATTTTCGCGATTTTGAAAAGTGCTGGAATAAATTAATTGCGGCACTATTCGGACGTAATTTTGCAGGAAAAATCGATTGGGCGCAGTCCCGATACGCTGCGATCAACGCATCAAAAGTTACAGCCAAAAAACGAAAACCAGTGTTTTCGACATTCTTCAGCAGGTGCATTTTCCTTCGTAATTTCTCCACCGTTGATCCCACGCTTTTTTCGCTGCGTTTTCTGATTTCCTGAGGGTCCAATTAGTCGGGAAAGGGTCATACAAAACGAATCTGAGACCCAAAATTTACGGTCGAAAAATGAAGAAAAAGTAAGGCTAACCCCTTAGCATTTTTGGCGAAAATTTTCGCGATTTTGAAAAGTGCTGGAATAAATTAATTGCGGCACTATTCGGACGTAATTTTGAAGGAGAAATCGATTGGGCGCAGTCCCGATACGCTGCGATCAACGCATCAAAAGTTACAGCCAAAAAACGAAAACCTGTGTTTTCGACATTTTCAGCAGGTGCATTTTCCTCCGTAATTTCTCTCCTGTTGATCCCACGCTCTTTTTGCTGCGTTTTCTGAGTTCCTGAGGGTCCAATTAGTCGGAAAAGAGTCATATAAAACGAATCTGAGACCCAAAATTTTTGGTCGAAAAATGAAGAAAAAGTAAGGCTAACCCCTTTGCATTTTTGGCGAAAATTGTCGCGATTTTGAAAAGTGTTGGAATAAATTAATTGCGGCACTATTCGGACGTAATTTTGCAGGAGAAATCGATTGGGCGCAGTCCCGATACGCTGCGATCAACGCATCAAAAGTTACAGCCAAAAAACGAAAACCTGTGTTTTCGACATTTTTCAGCAGGTGCATTTTCCTTCGTAATTTCTCTCCTGTTGATCCCACGCTCTTTTCGCTGCGTTTCCTGAGTTCCTGAGGGTCCAATTAGTCGGAAAAGGGTCATATAAAACGAATCTGAAACCGAAAATTTTTGGTCGAGAAATGAAGAAAAAGTAAGGCTAACCCCTTTGCATTTTCGGCGAAAATTTTCGCGATTTTGAAAAGTGCTGGAATAAATTAATTGCGGCACTATTCGGACGTAATTTTGCAGGAGAAATCGATTGGGCGCAGTCCCGATACGCTGCGATCAACGCATCAAAAGTTACAGCCAAAAAACGAAAACCTGTGTTTTCGACATTTTTCAGCAAGTGCATTTTCCTTCGTAATTTCTCTCCCGTTGATCCCACGCTCTTTTTGCTGCGTTTTCTGAGTTCCTGAGGGTCCAATTAGTCGAAAAAGGGTCATATAAAACGAATCTGAGACCGAAAATTTTTGGTCGAAAAATGAAGAAAAAGTAAGGCTAACCCCTTTTCATTTTTGGCGAAAATTTTCGCGATTTTGAAAAGTGCTGGAATAAATTGATTGCGGCACTATTCGGACGTAATTTTGCAGGAGAAATCGATTGAGCGCAGTCCCGATACGCTGCGATCAACGCATCAAAAGTTACAGCCAAAAAACGAAAACCTGTGTTTTCGACATTTTTCAGCAGGTGCATTTTCCTTCGTAATTTCTCTCCTGTTGATCCCACGCTCTTTTCGCTGCGTTTTCTGAGTTCCTGAGGGTCCAATTAGTCGGAAAAAGGTCATATAAAACGATTCTGAGACCCAAAATTTTTGGTCGGAAAATGAAGAAAAAGTAAGGCTAACCCCTTTGCATTTTTGGCGAAAATTTTCGCGATTTTGAAAAGTGCTGGAATAAATTAATTGCGGCACTATTCGGACGTAATTTTGCAGGAGAAATCGATTGGGCGCAGTCCCGATACGCTGCGATCAACGCATCAAAAGTTACAGCCAAAAAACGAAAACCTGTGTTTTCGACATTTTTCAGCAGGTGCATTTTCCTTCGTAATTTCTCCACCGTTGATCCCACGCTTTTTTCGCTGCGTTTTCTGATTTCCTAAGGGTCCAATTAGTCGGGAAAGGGTCATACAAAACGAATCTGAGACCCAAAATTAACGGTCGAAAAATGAAGAAAAAGTAAGGCTAACCCCTTAGCATTTTTGGCGAAAATTTTCGCGATTTTGAAAAGTGCTGGAATAAATTAATTGCGGCACTATTCAGACGCAATTTTGCAGGAGAAATCGATTGGGCGCAGTCCCGATACGCTGCGATCAACGCATCAAAAGTTACAGCCAAAAATTGAAAACCTGTGTTTTCGACATTTTTCAGCAGGTGCATTTTCCTTCGTAATTTCTCTCCTGTTGATCCCACGCTCTTTTCGCTGCGTTTTCTGAGTTCCTGAGGGTCCAATTAGTCGGAAAAGGGTCATATAAAACGAATCTAGGACCGAAAATTTTTGTTTGAAAAATGAAGAAAAAGTAGGGCTAACCCCTTTGCATTTTTGGCGAAAATTTTCGCGATTTTGAAAAGTGCTGGAATAAATTAATTGCGGCACTATTCGGACGTAATTTTGCAGGAGAAATCGATTGGGCGCAGTCCCGATACGCTGCGATCAACGCATCAAAAGTTACAGCCAAAAAACGAAAACCTGTGTTTTCGACATTTTTCAGCAGGTGCATTTTCCTTCGTAATTTCTCCACCGTTGATCCCACGCTTTTTTCGCTGCGTTTTCTGATTTCCTGAGGGTCCAATTGGTCGGGAAAGGGTCATACAAAACGAATCTGAGACCCAAAATTTACGGTCGAAAAATGAAGAAAAAGTAAGGCTAACCCCTTAGCATTTTTAGCGAAAATTTTCGCGATTTTGAAAAGTGCTGGAATAAATTAATTGCGGCACTATTCGGACGTAATTTTGAAGGAGAAATCGATTGGGCGCAGTCCCGATACGCTGCGATCAACGCATCAAAAGTTACAGCCAAAAAACGAAAACCTGTGTTTTCGACATTTTTCAGCAGGTGCATTTTCGTTCGTAATTTCTCTCCCGTTGATCCCACGCTCTTTTTGCTGCGTTTTCTGAGTTCCTGAGGGTCCAATTAGTCGGAAAAGGGTCATATAAAACGAATCTGAGACCGAAAATTTTTGGTCGAAAAATGAAGAAAAAGTAAGGCTAACCCCTTTGCATTTTTGGCGAAAATTTTCGCGATTTTGAAAAGTGCTGAAATAAATTAATTGCGGCACTATTCGGACGTAATTTTGCAGGAGAAATCGATCGGGCGCAGTCCCGATACGCTGCGATCAACGCATCAAAAGTTACAGCCAAAAAACGAAAACCTGTGTTTTCGACATTTTCAGCAGGTGCATTTACCTCCGTAATTTCTCTCCTGTTGATCCCACGCTCTTTTTGCTGCGTTTTCTGAGTTCCTGAGGGTCCAATTAGTCGGAAAAGAGTCATATAAAACGAATCTGAGACCCAAAATTTTTGGTCGAAAAATGAGGAAAAAGTAAGGCTAACCCCTTCGCATTTTTAGCGAAAATTTTCGCGATTTTGAAAAGTGCTGGAATAAATTAATTGCGGCACTATTCGGACGTAATTTTGCAGGAGAAATCGATCGGGCGCAGTCCCGATACGCTGCGATCAACGCATCAAAAGTTACAGCCAAGAAACGAAAACCTGTGTTTTCGACATTTTTCAGCAGGTGCATTTTCCTTCGTAATTTTTCTTCCGTTGATCTCACGCTCTTTTTGCTGCGTTTTCTGAGTTCCTGAGGGTCCAATTAGTCGGAAAAGGGTCATATAAAACGAATCTGAGACCCAAATCTTTTGGTCGAAAAATGAAGAAAAAGTAAGGCTAACCCCTTTGCATTTTTGGCGAAAATTTTCGCGATTTTGAAAAGTGCTGGAATAAATTAATTGCGGCACTATTCGGACGTAATTTTGCAGGAGAAATCGATTGGGCGCAGTCCCGATACGCTGCGATCAACGCATCAAAAGTTACAGCCAAAAAACGAAAACCTGTGTTTTCGACATTTTCAGCAGGTGCATTTTCCTTCGTAATTTCTCTCCTGTTGATCCCACGCTCTTTTCGCTGCGTTTTCTGAGTTCCTGAGGGTCCAATTAGTCGGAAAAGGGTCATACAAAACGAATCTGAGACCGAAAATTTCTGGTCGAAAAATGAAGAAAAAGTAAGGCTAACCCCTTTGCATTTTTGGCAAAAATTTTCGCGATTTCGAAAAGTGCTGGAATAAATCATTTGCGGCACTATTCGGACGTAATTTTGCAGGAGAAATCGATTGGGCGCAGTCCCGATGCGCTGCGATCAACGCATCAAAAGTTACAGCCAAAAAACGAAAACCTGTGTTTTCGACATTTTTCAGCAGGTGCATTTTCCTTCGTAATTTCTCTCCTGTTGATCCCACGCTCTTTTCGCTGCGTTTTCTGAGTTCCTGAGGGTCCAATTAGTCGGAAAAGGGTCATATAAAACGAATCTAGGACCGAAAATTTTTGTTTGAAAAATGAAGAAAAAGTAGGGCTAACCCCTTTGCATTTTTGGCGAAAATTTTCGCGATTTTGAAAAGTGCTGGAATAAATTAATTGCGGCACTATTCGGACGTAATTTTGCAGGAAAAATCGATTGGGCGCAGTCCCGATACGCTGCGATCAACGCATCAAAAGTTACAGCCAAAAAACGAAAACCAGTGTTTTCGACATTTTCAGCAGGTGCATTTTCCTTCGTAATTTCTCTCCTGTTGATCCCACGCTCTTTTCGCTGCGTTTTCTGAGTTCCTGAGGGTCCAATTAGTCGGAAAAGGGTCATACAAAACGAATCTGAGACCGAAAATTTCTGGTCGAAAAATGAAGAAAAAGTAAGGCTAACCCCTTTGCATTTTTGGCAAAAATTTTCGCGATTTCGAAAAGTGCTGGAATAAATCATTTGCGGCACTATTCGGACGTAATTTTGCAGGAGAAATCGATTGGGCGCAGTCCCGATGCGCTGCGATCAACGCATCAAAAGTTACAGCCAAAAAACGAAAACCTGTGTTTTCGACATTTTTCAGCAGGTGCATTTTCCTTCGTAATTTCTCTCCTGTTGATCCCACGCTCTTTTCGCTGCGTTTTCTGAGTTCCTGAGGGTCCAATTAGTCGGAAAAAGGTCATATAAAACGATTCTGAGACCCAAAATTTTTGGTCGGAAAATGAAGAAAAAGTAAGGCTAACCCCTTTGCATTTTTGGCGAAAATTTTCGCGATTTTGAAAAGTGCTGGAATAAATTAATTGCGGCACTATTCGGACGTAATTTTGCAGGAGAAATCGATTGGGCGCAGTCCCGATACGCTGCGATCAACGCATCAAAAGTTACAGCCAAAAAACGAAAACCTGTGTTTTCGACATTTTTCAGCAGGTGCATTTTCCTTCGTAATTTCTCCACCGTTGATCCCACGCTTTTTTCGCTGCGTTTTCTGATTTCCTGAGGGTCCAATTAGTCGGGAAAGGGTCATACAAAACGAATCTGAGACCCAAAATTAACGGTCGAAAAATGAAGAAAAAGTAAGGCTAACCCCTTAGCATTTTTGGCGAAAATTTTCGCGATTTTGAAAAGTGCTGGAATAAATTAATTGCGGCACTATTCAGACGCAATTTTGCAGGAGAAATCGATTGGGCGCAGTCCCGATACGCTGCGATCAACGCATCAAAAGTTACAGCCAAAAATTGAAAACCTGTGTTTTCGACATTTTTCAGCAGGTGCATTTTCCTTCGTAATTTCTCTCCTGTTGATCCCACGCTCTTTTCGCTGCGTTTTCTGAGTTCCTGAGGGTCCAATTAGTCGGAAAAGGGTCATATAAAACGAATCTAGGACCGAAAATTTTTGTTTGAAAAATGAAGAAAAAGTAGGGCTAACCCCTTTGCATTTTTGGCGAAAATTTTCGCGATTTTGAAAAGTGCTCGAATAAATTAATTGCGGCACTATTCGGACGTAATTTTGCAGGAGAAATCGATTGGGCGCAGTCCCGATACGCTGCGATCAACGCATCAAAAGTTACAGCCAAAAAACGAAAACCTGTGTTTTCGACATTTTTCAGCAGGTGCATTTTCCTTCGTAATTTCTCCACCGTTGATCCCACGCTTTTTTCGCTGCGTTTTCTGATTTCCTGAGGGTCCAATTGGTCGGGAAAGGGTCATACAAAACGAATCTGAGACCCAAAATTTACGGTCGAAAAATGAAGAAAAAGTAAGGCTAACCCCTTAGCATTTTTGGCGAAAATTTTCGCGATTTTGAAAAGTGCTGGAATAAATTAATTGCGGCACTATTCGGACGTAATTTTGAAGGAGAAATCGATTGGGCGCAGTCCCGATACGCTGCGATCAACGCATCAAAAGTTACAGCCAAAAAACGAAAACCTGTGTTTTCGACATTTTTCAGCAGGTGCATTTTCGTTCGTAATTTCTCTCCCGTTGATCCCACGCTCTTTTTGCTGCGTTTTCTGAGTTCCTGAGGGTCCAATTAGTCGGAAAAGGGTCATATAAAACGAATCTGAGACCGAAAATTTTTGGTCGAAAAATGAAGAAAAAGTAAGGCTAACCCCTTTGCATTTTTGGCGAAAATTTTCGCGATTTTGAAAAGTGCTGAAATAAATTAATTGCGGCACTATTCGGACGTAATTTTGCAGGAGAAATCGATCGGGCGCAGTCCCGATACGCTGCGATCAACGCATCAAAAGTTACAGCCAAAAAACGAAAACCTGTGTTTTCGACATTTTCAGCAGGTGCATTTACCTCCGTAATTTCTCTCCTGTTGATCCCACGCTCTTTTTGCTGCGTTTTCTGAGTTCCTGAGGGTCCAATTAGTCGGAAAAGAGTCATATAAAACGAATCTGAGACCCAAAATTTTTGGTCGAAAAATGAAGAAAAAGTAAGGCTAACCCCTTCGCATTTTTAGCGAAAATTTTCGCGATTTTGAAAAGTGCTGGAATAAATTAATTGCGGCACTATTCGGACGTAATTTTGCAGGAGAAATCGATTGGGCGCAGTCCCGATACGCTGCGATCAACGCATCAAAAGTTACAGCCAAGAAACGAAAACCTGTGTTTTCGACATTTTTCAGCAGGTGCATTTTCCTTCGTAATTTTTCTTCCGTTGATCTCACGCTCTTTTTGCTGCGTTTTCTGAGTTCCTGAGGGTCCAATTAGTCGGAAAAGGGTCATATAAAACGAATCTGAGACCCAAATCTTTTGGTCGAAAAATGAAAAAAAAGTAAGGCTAACCCCTTTGCATTTTTGGCGAAAATTTTCGCGATTTTGAAAAGTGCTGGAATAAATTAATTGCGGCACTATTCGGACGTAATTTTGCAGGAGAAATCGATTGGGCGCAGTCCCGATACGCTGCGATCAACGCATCAAAAGTTACAGCCAAAAAACGAAAACCTGTGTTTTCGACATTTTCAGCAGGTGCATTTTCCTTCGTAATTTCTCTCCTGTTGATCCCACGCTCTTTTCGCTGCGTTTTCTGAGTTCCTGAGGGTCCAATTAGTCGGAAAAGGGTCATACAAAACGAATCTGAGACCGAAAATTTCTGGTCGAAAAATGAAGAAAAAGTAAGGCTAACCCCTTTGCATTTTTGGCAAAAATTTTCGCGATTTCGAAAAGTGCTGGAATAAATCATTTGCGGCACTATTCGGACGTAATTTTGCAGGAGAAATCGATTGGGCGCAGTCCCGATGCGCTGCGATCAACGCATCAAAAGTTACAGCCAAAAAACGAAAACCTGTGTTTTCGACATTTTTCAGCAGGTGCATTTTCCTTCGTAATTTCTCTCCTGTTGATCCCACGCTCTTTTCGCTGCGTTTTCTGAGTTCCTGAGGGTCCAATTAGTCGGAAAAGGGTCATATAAAACGAATCTAGGACCGAAAATTTTTGTTTGAAAAATGAAGAAAAAGTAGGGCTAACCCCTTTGCATTTTTGGCGAAAATTTTCGCGATTTTGAAAAGTGCTGGAATAAATTAATTGCGGCACTATTCGGACGTAATTTTGCAGGAAAAATCGATTGGGCGCAGTCCCGATACGCTGCGATCAACGCATCAAAAGTTACAGCCAAAAAACGAAAACCAGTGTTTTCGACATTTTTCAGCAGGTGCATTTTCCTTCGTAATTTCTCCACCGTTGATCCCACGCTTTTTTCGCTGCGTTTTCTGATTTCCTGAGGGTCCAATTAGTCGGGAAAGGGTCATACAAAACGAATCTGAGACCCAAAATTTACGGTCGAAAAATGAAGAAAAAGTAAGGCTAACCCCTTAGCATTTTTGGCGAAAATTTTCGCGATTTTGAAAAGTGCTGGAATAAATTAATTGCGGCACTATTCGGACGTAATTTTGAAGGAGAAATCGATTGGGCGCAGTCCCGATACGCTGCGATCAACGCATCAAAAGTTACAGCCAAAAAACGAAAACCTGTGTTTTCGACATTTTTCAGCAGGTGCATTTTCGTTCGTAATTTCTCTCCCGTTGATCCCACGCTCTTTTTGCTGCGTTTTCTGAGTTCCTGAGGGTCCAATTAGTCGGAAAAGGGTCATATAAAACGAATCTGAGACCGAAAATTTTTGGTCGAAAAATGAAGAAAAAGTAAGGCTAACCCCTTTGCATTTTTGGCGAAAATTTTCGCGATTTTGAAAAGTGCTGAAATAAATTAATTGCGGCACTATTCGGACGTAATTTTGCAGGAGAAATCGATTGGGCGCAGTCCCGATACGCTGCGATCAACGCATCAAAAGTTACAGCCAAAAAACGAAAACCTGTGTTTTCGACATTTTCAGCAGGTGCATTTTTCTCCGTAATTTCTCTCCTGTTGATCCCACGCTCTTTTTGCTGCGTTTTCTGAGTTCCTGAGGGTCCAATTAGTCGGAAAAGAGTCATATAAAACGAATCTGAGACCCAAAATTTTTGGTCGAAAAATGAAGAAAAAGTAAGGCTAACCCCTTCGCATTTTTAGCGAAAATTTTCGCGATTTTGAAAAGCGCTGGAATAAATTAATTGCGGCACTATTCGGACGTAATTTTGCAGGAGAAATCGATAGGGCGCAGTCCCGATACGCTGCGATCAACGCATCAAAAGTTACAGCCAAAAAACGAAAACCTGTGTTTTCGACATTTTTCAGCAGGTGCATTTTCCTTCGTAATTTTTCTCCCGTTGATCTCACGCTCTTTTTGCTGCGTTTTCTGAGTTCCTGAGGGTCCAATTAGTCGGAAAAGGGTCATATAAAACGAATCTGAGACCCAAATCTTTTGGTCGAAAAATGAAGAAAAAGTAAGGCTAACCCCTTTGCATTTTTGGCGAAAATTTTCGCGATTTTGAAAAGTGCTGGAATAAATTAATTGCGGCACTATTCGGACGTAATTTTGCAGGAGAAATCGATTGGGCGCAGTCCCGATACGCTGCGATCAACGCATCAGAAGTTACAGCCAAAAAACGAAAACCTGTGTTTTCGACATTTTTCAGCAGGTGCATTTTCCTTCGTAATTTCTCCACCGTTGATCCCACGCTTTTTTCGCTGCGTTTTCTGATTTCCTGAGGGTCCAATTAGTCGGGAAAGGGTCATACAAAACGAATCTGAGACCCAAAATTTACGGTCGAAAAATGAAGAAAAAGTAAGGCTAACCCCTTAGCATTTTTGGCGAAAATTTTTGCGATTTTGAAAAGTGCTGGAATAAATTAATTGCGGCACTATTCGGACGTAATTTTGCAGGAGAAATCGATTGGGCGCAGTCCCGATACGCTGCGATCAACGCATCAAAAGTTACAGCCAAAAAACGAAAACCTGTGTTTTCGACATTTTCAGCAGGTGCATTTTCCTTCGTAATTTCTCTCCTGTTGATCCCACGCTCTTTTCGCTGCGTTTTCTGAGTTCCTGAGGGTCCAATTAGTCGGAAAAGGGTCATACAAAACGAATCTGAGACCGAAAATTTTTGGTCGAAAAATAAAGAAAAAGTAAGGCTAACCCCTTTGCATTTTTGGCGAAAATGTTCGCGATTTTGAAAAGTGCTGGAATAAATTAATTGCGACACTATTCGGAGGTAATCTTGCAGGAGAAATCGATTGGGCGCAGTCCCGATACGCTGCGATCAACGCATCAAAAGTTACAGCCAAAAAACGAAAACCTGTGTTTTCGACATTTTTCAGCAGGTGCATTTTCCTTCGTAATTTCTCTCCTGTTGATCCCACGCTCTTTTCGCTGCGTTTTCTGAGTTCCTGAGGGTCCAATTAGTCGGAAAAGGGTCATACAAAACGAATCTGAGACCCAAAATTTTTGGTCGAAAAATGAAGAAAAAGTAAGGCTAACCCCTTTGCATTTTTAGCGAAAATTTCCGCGATTTTGAAAAGTGCTGGAATAAATTAATGACGGCACTATTCGGACGTAATTTTGCAGGAGAAATCGATTGAGCGCAGTCCCGATACGCTGCGATCAACGCATCAAAAGTTACAGCCAAAAAACGAAAACCTGTGTTTTTGACATTTTTCAGCAGGTGCATTTTCCTTCGTAATTTCTCCACCGTTGATCCCACGCTTTTTTCGCTGCGTTTTCTGATTTCCTGAGGGTCCAATTAGTCGGGAAAGGGTCATACAAAACGAATCTGAGACCCAAAATTTACGGTCGAAAAATGAAGAAAAAGTAAGGCTAACCCCTTAGCATTTTTGGCGAAAATTTTTGCGATTTTGAAAAGTGCTGGAATAAATTAATTGCGGCACTATTCGGACGTAATTTTGCAGGAGAAATCGATTGGGCGCAGTCCCGATACGCTGCGATCAACGCATCAAAAGTTACAGCCAAAAAACGAAAACCTGTGTTTTCGACATTTTCAGCAGGTGCATTTTCCTTCGTAATTTCTCTCCTGTTGATCCCACGCTCTTTTCGCTGCGTTTTCTGAGTTCCTGAGGGTCCAATTAGTCGGAAAAGGGTCATACAAAACGAATCTGAGACCGAAAATTTTTGGTCGAAAAATAAAGAAAAAGTAAGGCTAACCCCTTTGCATTTTTGGCGAAAATGTTCGCGATTTTGAAAAGTGCTGGAATAAATTAATTGCGGCACTATTCGGACGTAATTTTGCAGGAGAAATCGATTGGGCGCAGTCCCGATACGCTGCGATCAACGCATCAAAAGTTACAGCCAAAAAACGAAAACCTGTGTTTTCGACATTTTTCAGCAGGTGCATTTTCCTTCGTAATTTCTCTCCTGTTGATCCCACGCTCTTTTCGCTGCGTTTTCTGAGTTCCTGAGGGTCCAATTAGTCGGGAAAAGGTCATATAAAACGATTCTGAGACCCAAAATTTTTGGTCGGAAAATGAAGAAAAAGTAAGGCTAACCCCTTTGCATTTTTGGCGAAAATTTTCGCGATTTTGAAAAGTGCTGGAATAAATTAATTGCGGCACTATTCGGACGTAATTTTGCAGGAGAAATCGATTGGGCGCAGTCCCGATACGCTGCGATCAACGCATCAAAAGTTACAGCCAAAAAACGAAAACCTGTGTTTTCGACATTTTTCAGCAGGTGCATTTTCCTTCGTAATTTCTCTCCTGTTGATCCCACGCTCTTTTCGCTGCGTTTTCTGAGTTCCTGAGGGTCCAATTAGTCGGAAAAAGGTCATATAAAACGATTCTGAGACCCAAAATTTTTGGTCGGAAAATGAAGAAAAAGTAAGGCTAACCCCTTTGCATTTTTGGCGAAAATTTTCGCGATTTTGAAAAGTGCTGGAATAAATTAATTGCGGCACTATTCGGACGTAATTTTGCAGGAGAAATCGATTGGGCGCAGTCCCGATACGCTGCGATCAACGCATCAAAAGTTACAGCCAAAAATTGAAAACCTGTGTTTTCGACATTTTTCAGCAGGTGCATTTTCCTTCGTAATTTCTCTCCTGTTGATCCCACGCTCTTTTCGCTGCGTTTTCTGAGTTCCTGAGGGTCCAATTAGTCGGAAAAGGGTCATATAAAACGAATCTAGGACCGAAAATTTTTGTTTGAAAAATGAAGAAAAAGTAGGGCTAACCCCTTTGCATTTTTGGCGAAAATTTTCGCGATTTTGGAAAGTGCTGGAATAAATTAATTGCGGCACTATTCGGACGTAATTTTGCAGGAGAAATCGATTGGGCGCAGTCCCGATACGCTGCGATCAACGCATCAAAAGTTACAGCCAAAAAACGAAAACCTGTGTTTTCGACATTTTTCAGCAGGTGCATTTTCCTTCGTAATTTCTCCACCGTTGATCCCACGCTTTTTTCGCTGCGTTTTCTGATTTCCTGAGGGTCCAATTGGTCGGGAAAGGGTCATACAAAACGAATCTGAGACCCAAAATTTACGGTCGAAAAATGAAGAAAAAGTAAGGCTAACCCCTTAGCATTTTTGGCGAAAATTTTCGCGATTTTGAAAAGTGCTGGAATAAATTAATTGCGGCACTATTCGGACGTAATTTTGAAGGAGAAATCGATTGGGCGCAGTCCCGATACGCTGCGATCAACGCATCAAAAGTTACAGCCAAAAAACGAAAACCTGTGTTTTCGACATTTTTCAGCAGGTGCATTTTCGTTCGTAATTTCTCTCCCGTTGATCCCACGCTCTTTTTGCTGCGTTTTCTGAGTTCCTGAGGGTCCAATTAGTCGGAAAAGGGTCATATAAAACGAATCGGAGACCGAAAATTTTTGGTCGAAAAATGAAGAAAAAGTAAGGCTAACCCCTTCGCATTTTTAGCGAAAATTTTCGCGATTTTGAAAAGTGCTGGAATAAATTAATTGCGGCACTATTCGGACGTAATTTTGCAGGAGAAATCGATTGGGCGCAGTCCCGATACGCTGCGATCAACGCATCAAAAGTTACAGCCAAGAAACGAAAACCTGTGTTTTCGACATTTTTCAGCAGGTGCATTTTCCTTCGTAATTTTTCTTCCGTTGATCTCACGCTCTTTTTGCTGCGTTTTCTGAGTTCCTGAGGGTCCAATTAGTCGGAAAAGGGTCATATAAAACGAATCTGAGACCCAAATCTTTTGGTCGAAAAATGAAGAAAAAGTAAGGCTAACCCCTTTGCATTTTTGGCGAAAATTTTCGCGATTTTGAAAAGTGCTGGAATAAATTAATTGCGGCACTATTCGGACGTAATTTTGCAGGAGAAATCGATTGGGCGCAGTCCCGATACGCTGCGATCAACGCATCAAAAGTTACAGCCAAAAAACGAAAACCTGTGTTTTCGACATTTTCAGCAGGTGCATTTTCCTTCGTAATTTCTCTCCTGTTGATCCCACGCTCTTTTCGCTGCGTTTTCTGAGTTCCTGAGGGTCCAATTAGTCGGAAAAGGGTCATACAAAACGAATCTGAGACCGAAAATTTCTGGTCGAAAAATGAAGAAAAAGTAAGGCTAACCCCTTTGCATTTTTGGCAAAAATTTTCGCGATTTCGAAAAGTGCTGGAATAAATCATTTGCGGCACTATTCGGACGTAATTTTGCAGGAGAAATCGATTGGGCGCAGTCCCGATGCGCTGCGATCAACGCATCAAAAGTTACAGCCAAAAAACGAAAACCTGTGTTTTCGACATTTTTCAGCAGGTGCATTTTCCTTCGTAATTTCTCTCCTGTTGATCCCACGCTCTTTTCGCTGCGTTTTCTGAGTTCCTGAGGGTCCAATTAGTCGGAAAAGGGTCATATAAAACGAATCTAGGACCGAAAATTTTTGTTTGAAAAATGAAGAAAAAGTAGGGCTAACCCCTTTGCATTTTTGGCGAAAATTTTCGCGATTTTGAAAAGTGCTGGAATAAATTAATTGCGGCACTATTCGGACGTAATTTTGCAGGAAAAATCGATTGGGCGCAGTCCCGATACGCTGCGATCAACGCATCAAAAGTTACAGCCAAAAAACGAAAACCAGTGTTTTCGACATTTTTCAGCAGGTGCATTTTCCTTCGTAATTTCTCCACCGTTGATCCCACGCTTTTTTCGCTGCGTTTTCTGATTTCCTGAGGGTCCAATTAGTCGGGAAAGGGTCATACAAAACGAATCTGAGACCCAAAATTTACGGTCGAAAAATGAAGAAAAAGTAAGGCTAACCCCTTAGCATTTTTGGCGAAAATTTTCGCGATTTTGAAAAGTGCTGGAATAAATTAATTGCGGCACTATTCGGACGTAATTTTGAAGGAGAAATCGATTGGGCGCAGTCCCGATACGCTGCGATCAACGCATCAAAAGTTACAGCCAAAAAACGAAAACCTGTGTTTTCGACATTTTTCAGCAGGTGCATTTTCGTTCGTAATTTCTCTCCCGTTGATCCCACGCTCTTTTTGCTGCGTTTTCTGAGTTCCTGAGGGTCCAATTAGTCGGAAAAGGGTCATATAAAACGAATCTGAGACCGAAAATTTTTGGTCGAAAAATGAAGAAAAAGTAAGGCTAACCCCTTTGCATTTTTGGCGAAAATTTTCGCGATTTTGAAAAGTGCTGAAATAAATTAATTGCGGCACTATTCGGACGTAATTTTGCAGGAGAAATCGATCGGGCGCAGTCCCGATACGCTGCGATCAACGCATCAAAAGTTACAGCCAAAAAACGAAAACCTGTGTTTTCGACATTTTCAGCAGGTGCATTTTCCTCCGTAATTTCTCTCCTGTTGATCCCACGCTCTTTTTGCTGCGTTTTCTGAGTTCCTGAGGGTCCAATTAGTCGGAAAAGAGTCATATAAAACGAATCTGAGACCCAAAATTTTTGGTCGAAAAATGAAGAAAAAGTAAGGCTAACCCCTTCGCATTTTTAGCGAAAATTTTCGCGATTTTGAAAAGCGCTGGAATAAATTAATTGCGGCACTATTCGGACGTAATTTTGCAGGAGAAATCGATAGGGCGCAGTCCCGATACGCTGCGATCAACGCATCAAAAGTTACAGCCAAAAAACGAAAACCTGTGTTTTCGACATTTTTCAGCAGGTGCATTTTCCTTCGTAATTTTTCTCCCGTTGATCTCACGCTCTTTTTGCTGCGTTTGCTGAGTTCCTGAGGGTCCAATTAGTCGGAAAAGGGTCATATAAAACGAATCTGAGACCCAAATCTTTTGGTCGAAAAATGAAGAAAAAGTAAGGCTAACCCCTTTGCATTTCTGGCGAAAATTTTCGCGATTTTGAAAAGTGCTGGAATAAATTAATTGCGGCACTATTCGGACGTAATTTTGCAGGAGAAATCGATTGGGCGCAGTCCCGATACGCTGCGATCAACGCATCAAAAGTTACAGCCAAAAAACGAAAACCTGTGTTTTCGACATTTTCAGCAGGTGCATTTTCCTTCGTAATTTCTCTCCTGTTGATCCCACGCTCTTTTCGCTGCGTTTTCTGAGTTCCTGAGGGTCCAATTAGTCGGAAAAGGGTCATACAAAACGAATCTGAGACCGAAAATTTCTGGTCGAAAAATGAAGAAAAAGTAAGGCTAACCCCTTTGCATTTTTGGCAAAAATTTTCGCGATTTCGAAAAGTGCTGGAATAAATCATTTGCGGCACTATTCGGACGTAATTTTGCAGGAGAAATCGATTGGGCGCAGTCCCGATACGCTGCGATCAACGCATCAGAAGTTACAGCCAAAAAACGAAAACCTGTGTTTTCGACATTTTTCAGCAGGTGCATTTTCCTTCGTAATTTCTCTCCTGTTGATCCCACGCTCTTTTCGCTGCGTTTTCTGAGTTCCTGAGGGTCCAATTAGTCGGAAAAGGGTCATATAAAACGAATCTAGGACCGAAAATTTTTGTTCGAAAAATGAAGAAAAAGTAGGGCTAACCCCTTTGCATTTTTGGCGAAAATTTTCGCGATTTTGAAAAGTGCTGGAATAAATTAATTGCGGCACTATTCGGACGTAATTTTGCAGGAGAAATCGATTGGGCGCAGTCCCGATACGCTGCGATCAACGCATCAAAAGTTACAGCCAAAAAACGAAAACCTGTGTTTTCGACATTTTCAGCAGGTGCATTTTCCTTCGTAATTTCTCTCCTGTTGATCCCACGCTCTTTTCGCTGCGTTTTCTGAGTTCCTGAGGGTCCAATTAGTCGGAAAAGGGTCATACAAAACGAATCTGAGACCGAAAATTTTTGGTCGAAAAATAAAGAAAAAGTAAGGCTAACCCCTTTGCATTTTTGGCGAAAATGTTCGCGATTTTGAAAAGTGCTGGAATAAATTAATTGCGACACTATTCGGAGGTAATCTTGCAGGAGAAATCGATTGGGCGCAGTCCCGATACGCTGCGATCAACGCATCAAAAGTTACAGCCAAAAAACGAAAACCTGTGTTTTCGACATTTTTCAGCAGGTGCATTTTCCTTCGTAATTTCTCTCCTGTTGATCCCACGCTCTTTTCGCTGCGTTTTCTGAGTTCCTGAGGGTCCAATTAGTCGGAAAAGGGTCATACAAAACGAATCTGAGACCCAAAATTTTTGGTCGAAAAATGAAGAAAAAGTAAGGCTAACCCCTTTGCATTTTTAGCGAAAATTTCCGCGATTTTGAAAAGTGCTGGAATAAATTAATGACGGCACTATTCGGACGTAATTTTGCAGGAGAAATCGATTGAGCGCAGTCCCGATACGCTGCGATCAACGCATCAAAAGTTACAGCCAAAAAACGAAAACCTGTGTTTTTGACATTTTTCAGCAGGTGCATTTTCCTTCGTAATTTCTCCACCGTTGATCCCACGCTTTTTTCGCTGCGTTTTCTGATTTCCTGAGGGTCCAATTAGTCGGGAAAGGGTCATACAAAACGAATCTGAGACCCAAAATTTACGGTCGAAAAATGAAGAAAAAGTAAGGCTAACCCCTTAGCATTTTTGGCGAAAATTTTTGCGATTTTGAAAAGTGCTGGAATAAATTAATTGCGGCACTATTCGGACGTAATTTTGCAGGAGAAATCGATTGGGCGCAGTCCCGATACGCTGCGATCAACGCATCAAAAGTTACAGCCAAAAAACGAAAACCTGTGTTTTCGACATTTTCAGCAGGTGCATTTTCCTTCGTAATTTCTCTCCTGTTGATCCCACGCTCTTTTCGCTGCGTTTTCTGAGTTCCTGAGGGTCCAATTAGTCGGAAAAGGGTCATACAAAACGAATCTGAGACCGAAAATTTTTGGTCGAAAAATAAAGAAAAAGTAAGGCTAACCCCTTTGCATTTTTGGCGAAAATGTTCGCGATTTTGAAAAGTGCTGGAATAAATTAATTGCGACACTATTCGGAGGTAATCTTGCAGGAGAAATCGATTGGGCGCAGTCCCGATACGCTGCGATCAACGCATCAAAAGTTACAGCCAAAAAACGAAAACCTGTGTTTTCGACATTTTTCAGCAGGTGCATTTTCCTTCGTAATTTCTCTCCTGTTGATCCCACGCTCTTTTCGCTGCGTTTTCTGAGTTCCTGAGGGTCCAATTAGTCGGAAAAGGGTCATACAAAACGAATCTGAGACCCAAAATTTTTGGTCGAAAAATGAAGAAAAAGTAAGGCTAACCCCTTTGCATTTTTAGCGAAAATTTCCGCGATTTTGAAAAGTGCTGGAATAAATTAATTGCGGCACTATTCGGACGTAATTTTGCAGGAGAAATCGATTGGGCGCAGTCCCGATACGCTGCGATCAACGCATCAAAAGTTACAGCCAAAAAACGAAAACCTGTGTTTTCGACATTTTCAGCAGGTGCATTTTCCTTCGTAATTTCTCTCCTGTTGATCCCACGCTCTTTTCGCTGCGTTTTCTGAGTTCCTGAGGGTCCAATTAGTCGGAAAAGGGTCATACAAAACGAATCTGAGACCGAAAATTTTTGGTCGAAAAATAAAGAAAAAGTAAGGCTAACCCCTTTGCATTTTTGGCGAAAATGTTCGCGATTTTGAAAAGTGCTGGAATAAATTAATTGCGACACTATTCGGAGGTAATCTTGCAGGAGAAATCGATTGGGCGCAGTCCCGATACGCTGCGATCAACGCATCAAAAGTTACAGCCAAAAAACGAAAACCTGTGTTTTCGACATTTTTCAGCAGGTGCATTTTCCTTCGTAATTTCTCTCCTGTTGATCCCACGCTCTTTTCGCTGCGTTTTCTGAGTTCCTGAGGGTCCAATTAGTCGGAAAAGGGTCATACAAAACGAATCTGAGACCCAAAATTTTTGGTCGAAAAATGAAGAAAAAGTAAGGCTAACCCCTTTGCATTTTTAGCGAAAATTTCCGCGATTTTGAAAAGTGCTGGAATAAATTAATGACGGCACTATTCGGACGTAATTTTGCAGGAGAAATCGATTGAGCGCAGTCCCGATACGCTGCGATCAACGCATCAAAAGTTACAGCCAAAAAACGAAAACCTGTGTTTTTGACATTTTTCAGCAGGTGCATTTTCCTTTGTAATTTCTCTCCAGTTGATCCCACGCTCTTTTCGCTGCGTTTTCTAAGTCCCCTGGGGTCCAATTAGTCAGGAAAGGGTCATACGAAACGAATCTGAGACCGAAAGTTTTCGGTCAAAAATCGGCAAAAAACTAACCGTAACACCCTTGCATTTTCCGCTGAAATATTAGGCCATTTTGAAAAGTGGTCAAATAAACTATTCGACGCTCGATTTTGACGTAATTTCGTCCAGAGAAATAGATTGGGCACAGGCCGAACGCACCTCTCGAATTGTATCCAGATCCACAAGTCGGAGCAACACGAACTCCGCCACACGTCTTCGGTAAGGATCGGAAGGTAAATCACAAATGTATAGCTACAACACTTCATTTTTATTTTAGTACCACTTCGTTTATTATGCCTCACTGTTAATACAAGTTCTACAGCTGTCAGTGTATAGTACTTGAACAAGTTGCATAATGCTGTTCAATTGAAAACTTAGACTATACAGGAAATCGTCATGAAACATCAGATTTTTGAGTATTGTATGAAGCATCAGAATTGCAGTACATATCGCTCCATGCAGCGTATAAAAAAGGTCGTTTGAGAGAGTCATCATCAGGAAAAAGTCGTCATAGTATCACAGTAGTGTGTCAGCGTAGTTCAAGATCAGACGTGCTTACTGGTGCAATGCAATTCTACAAGATACGATAAGTGTGACTCAGTAATGTTATTACCCAGTGAACACATGACCTCCATATGACGTCATAGATAGGTCACATAGAGATCATCGACTTTTTACATAGATATGACATACAAATGACTTTATTGATGACTCTGATATGATGTCATGTAGTATGACATCATTATGACATAGTGCTGACATAAAATTTGACTTTTATATGACGTCATGATTGTGACTTAAATATTACGTAAATATTATGTCTTATCCCTATCATATGTGTGACGTCACATCAAAGTCATAAATTTATATATTATTTACGTAAGAAATAAATCATACAATTACATAAATTACAAGTCATATTCTGACGTCAAAAGGATATCATAATACCGTCATATTCTTACGTAAGAAACAACTCATACTTTTACGTAAAATTGATGTACGATGAACGTCATACTTAAGCATCAGCTTCCGGTCATTCTTTTACATACGAGTGACATAATACTAATGTCACGACGCGCGACGGTATAAAAAAAAACGATCAACGATACTTTTCTATTTATGTTCTATGTTGTATCATGTATTGATTTAATAATTCATAAGTGGAATTTCATATGACATTTCTTAATTTTTACTTTTATATTTAGTGTCCAAATTCAACTTACCGCAAATTCTCTTTAAATGCAAACATTAAATATATTTTCAACATTGAAAATATTAGGATATTGTCATGAATAAAATATATAAACTGATTTCAAAATAAATTATTATATTGTAATAGAGGTACAGTAACAAAATAATCACTATTTATAAATGAAAAATATAAACATTTTGACTTTACAAGGTCTGTTGTAACAGTTATATTATTATAAGCATTCTTAAATACTTTTTATCACTATGACATCAGAGTTATGTCATCGAGACGTCAGGTAAGTTATAATCATGTCAGCCAGACGTCACAATTTTGTAAGCAACTTTACATCACTATTTTACCTCAAATTTAAGTCATCTTGACGTCAGCTAAATAACAAGTACGTCAGCTGGACGTCATATTTTTGTAAGCTTCCGGTACCGACTTTACTTCTCTATGACATCAGAGTTATGTCATTTTGACGTCAGTTAAGTCATAATGATGTCAATTGGAGGTCATATTTACGTCATTTATCTTACGTAAGAATCTTACGTCAGGAAGTGGGAAATTATGAGTCATATGTGACTCATATATGACTCACATCTTACGTAAATCATGACGTGACATGACGTCATTCTGACATCAGTTTGACATAATTGTGTTCACTGGGTATTTCAAGTGTTTTCCTTTGAAATGAATCAATAAATGCATTTCTCTATAACTTCTTCTTAATTTTTGCGTATGTTGGTCCTGAAGTGATCTTAATGTTTTTGGTTTTCTTGCAGTGGTTTTTATCAAATCGGTTCAGAAAGGGTCATTTGTATGGGATTTGAGACGAAAAGTTTTTCTCTCACCAAAACCGACAGTTATTCCATTCGGATAATTTTGGTCAACTCCCGGCGGATCTAGAAAAAATGCTACAACCGATTTATTCTGACCCCATATCGACGTAAATCGAAAGAAATGCATTGCGCACAGTCTTGAATCGTTAGAAACAACGAACTGAATGTTACGGTCAAAAAACATGACATTTCTTTTTGTCATTGACAGCAGCTGGTCCGACGATGCTTCAACGCCTGTTTTTCAATCCTTGCGGTCCAATTAGTCTAATAAGGGTCCTCTGATTCGATTTTGAGATGACAAATTTTTGTTTTCAAAAACCACAAAAAAAATCTAGGCTCACCCCTTTAAATTTTTCAGTCGTAATTTGGCTGGCTGCTAATGCTTCGCAATAAATTTCTCAATAGAGTATATCGACGTTATTTTGCGAGCTTAAATGATTGCGCACACTTCAGAGTCACCGTGAGCGAGGGATCAAAAGCGACAGAGAAACAGTAAGAAATGTCCTTGTATTCTCTACGTATCTTCTCAATTGTTAATTCCTATGTTTCCGCTCCCTTAGGATCCAATCGGACTCATAATGGAAGGTCCTTTGATTCCATTTCAAGAGGTTCAATTTTTTGCTCCTCAATTTGCACAAGTAGCAGGGCTTAACTCCTCCGGATTCGTGATTTCTACAAATTCAATTCGCAATTCCAGTCAAATAGTATTTTTCAAATATTCGTTATTGCAATAATTGATAAACACACATCCTTACAATGACATACAAATTTGAATAATTAAACCTAAACAACTCTATACTTATTAAGTAGATCATTCTTGTTCGATCAATCATTTCCGGATGATTTCATCATCGCGTGAGATCACAAAGTGTCTATCAATTACAATCGAGGATCAATCGATCACTCATTCTCATATTTAAACTTTGCTCATTGGCCTGCGTGACGAATCTTAACAGAAACCATCGTCGAGATGAAAATACTTTTGCAATATCCGGGTGCCAGTCAAATCGGCATTTCATTAAAAAGTTGTTGGGTACGGAATATTGGTTAACAGGAAAAGAATTTAATATTCCAAAACTCGTGAATTTCAGCGGATCCAATTAACGCCCTTCTCACCCTCTCACGCGCTCAGAGCTTACTTCGTCAAGCCATTATCTTCCTTTTCCACTTCCTGCGAGGAATGAAAGTTATAAGTATGAGACAATTTCACGGACGGCGTCTCCAACTCATAATTTCATAAGATTAAAAGTTTTCTCAGCAATTCGAGTGAGCCATTTCCCAAACAAAATATAACCTCGTTTTTACTCACCGACGGTGTACCGACGGTTTTCTTCCGCAAGATCGAAAAATACAGTTGCACGAGCAACATTTATAAATAATCCAGATTCCAGATTATAAGTAACGATTTATAAGAATCCTCACCATACATTATAATCTAACAAAATATCTACTAATTTTATTCGGCCTGTTTTTCAGGGTCAGTTTTGACATCATGTCTTATCAAATCTGGCTGTTATGCTTATGCTCGTATTTGATCTTACACAACGTCTTTAGATCTTATTCTATAGCTTAGTCTGAGCCTAGTTTACAGGGCGGAATTGAGTACTGTGAGATTACAATATCTTAAAAACAAATTCAGATAGTTTCGAATATGATAAAATATACCAGAATACCGTCCACAAGTTTGAATTGAAATTCTTGGGACTTTTTCGAGATACATATTGTTGTAACCACACGAAAAGATGTTGTTATATTAACGTTAACAAGACGTCCAATTAGTCGTTTCTAATATCGATCTACACACAATTTGAGAATAAAACAAACTTTGATCCATTCGAAATATTGATTGTCGAGGTATAAATTGTCAAAATTCACCTACTCTGTACCTTCTTATAAGCACAGTTATTTTCTATTACATGATACTGTACGTGTAAAATAAATATAATAAGGAAATATACAGTCCGATTACTTAATTTTTAGTCCAGCTACTCTCGCTTGGAGAAATCAGAATCGAAACTAGGCAAACCGCGTAGCACACAAACCTATGCATACCACTAAGCTCAACGGTGGCCGCAAAATCGTTCATTAGATTACAGGCCACGTTTATTCTGGTTTCTCGAGTAGGTAGATACCAGCTTTACCGTGAGGAAGAGAGAGACATCAAGAGAAAGAGGGGCGGGGGAGGGTTTCCGAGCCATCTCCCGTTTCTTGCGGTCCTCAGGGATCCGGGACGTTCCCATTCCCCAGCAATTATTTGCCCTGGACGAGGTTTACCCAGGCAATGGCAATGGGTAAGGCGGCAGTGCATATTCATACACTTGAGAGAAGGGAAAATCGTGTCAATGATGAATCGAACCGCAGATAAGCGCGGGTTCGACTTTTGGGTAGTCATAGATTATGATAGAAAAATGATGGTTCTTTCCTTCACATTCCTCTCGGATGATTATTTATTTATCCATTTATTTGGCATCGATCTTGTTCAGTCGTAATTCATGTAACGATTCATATTTCGTCATCATCCCGATCACTGCCTTCCGTCGTGCGTTCACACGACATGCATGCACAAATGAATACTTACGAACTATTAATGAAACTTGAAATAACGTTAAGTATATCACTTCGTCCTGACATGGCGAGACAATAACATGTTAAGCTCATAGGATCTTCAATAGTTATTGCCTGATAATGATTGGCCGTAGCCGATCGAAACGTCGCAACCTTTTGAACAATCGATAAAAAGATATTTTACCATGACTAATTTCGACGAATCAATTTCAATACTTAAATATATCGTTTTATTTAGAAGAGAATTCTTTTGCATCGAAATTACTACAATAATATTATAACGATTTATCTTTACTAGAAATGTTTCGTCGTTGAGTCGGCCACCTTTTATTGATGTATAAAATTTTCAACAGGGTTCGTTGATACTGGTATTCGATATAAGAATAATGAGTAATTAGAAAAATGGTGTTATTGAAATTTCGTACATTGCTTGGCCAAACGTGACAGCCACAGACTCTGTCATGCGTGTGAACACATTCGTATTTACCCTTACAATACACGGTATCTGAAATACTTACATCTCTCCATTCTCGACAAAATAGAGCCCGAAGAAGGCGTGTTTTTTTTTTTTATTTTTTTTTTATCTTATTTTTTTCATTTTTCATCCGCCGACTCGCGACGTGTGATGCGAAACCCTCCGAAATGAATTTGTAACGAGTTTCTCAGATCCCCTCATCAAACTTGGATATTTTCCTCCGCTTCGCCAGCCCGTTACCTTCCTCCAAAATCCATGCTTTTCAGAGCGTGGCCATCACTTTAGTTCGGAATCATCCCTCGCCTCGAGCAACTCGAGCAATACCTCATCCATTTCCGCCGCGGTTTATGCCCACATCATCTCTCTCTCTCTCTCTCTCTCTCTCTCTACGCTTCTTATTCACATGCCAGAAAAAAAAAGAAAGAAAGAAAATCCACTAAATGCGATTTATGATTTCTGTACTAACGGATCATCGCGAAGATCAGTCAAAAACCACTCATATTCAAATTAATGTTTTCCCTTAAAACCCGTAGATTTTGTTTATCCTGAAACGGTGTTCCGTACGTCACAATTTTGAAGGCGTTCCACGTTTTGAATTATACCTACTAAAATGCATCCGTTGATGAATTTCACCCCTTGTTCGCAGACTAGACGGCAAAACCTGACCAACGTCCTGCAGACGCTGTCCGCATCCAAACCAACCCCCCGATTCGCGATCCAGCTTCGATGCAATTTGCATTTCTATCTCTGATCCTCAGCGTATATCTTCGAGCCAGTGCAAATGTCACATGAAACCGACCGGATCTCCGAATGTATCGCTTCGTCCTTCGTACCAGGGCTCAGGTGCTGAATGGTGATGTGTTTCGATTTAACTTTGAGACGCGCATCGTTTTCCTTCATTTCATCTCAGCCAGTCCCTTTCTTTCAAAAATTATTCACTTTCAAAGACGTGTTTTTTTTTTTGGCTTTTTCTTTACCATTGCTTTCGGTCTCTTCTCGCAGACGACAGTTGGTAATGTACAAAGCGGTTGATTTACGGCCAGGTGTCTCATTCCACCCCTTTTTACGCTGCTTCGTTCCCCGTGGATGAAAAATTTCCGTTTTCCATTTACGGGAAAAAATCTTGCCAATAGTCGCAAAATCCTGTTACGTATATTATTATTATTAATGTTATTATTTTTGTTATTGTTATTATTATTATATCGGCGAGGTAAAAAAAATGGTTGAAAGAAAAATTGAAAGCTCTAAAAACGTCGTTGAAACTGCGGGAGTTCGTGGAGTCGAATTTTGTTCGATGAATCTCTTATCGATGTATGGAAGAAAAAAAAAAAATCGTATACCGTCGATTCGAAGGAATTAGGAAGTTTCAGTGATACGTTTCGTCAAACATTTTTGAATTCGATTATACAACGAGAGTTTTCAGAAACCGTTTTTTTTTTTTGTTTTTTTTTCTACTAATCATTTCGAATCGACTCTTCTAATTAATAATTTTTTTTCACTTAATCCATTAATCGGAGCCTGTGATAAATCATCTAACCGTAGAGCTCTAATTTAGACCTAATTCGATAGGCCTTGAGTTAAGGCCTTCTGACCTATGTTCCGACCGGTTTTTGTCCCGATAGTATACGAGGCATTCCACACGAAATCGACCTACGTCATAGACCTTCGTCATAGACGATTTTTTATTTATTTTTTTTACCTTCAAGTATGGTGTAGAGTGTGCAAAAAAACTTGCAGCTTCTAAAAAGCAAAAGCTTGCCGAATTTCATCTTGGTCGAAATGATGTTCATTTCTCAACAAAGAATTCATGAGAAAAATTCAAAGCCAATCGATTAGAGCTGTTCATTCGAAAATTGGGTCTTCGTATTTTTGGGAACTGTAAAAGTCAAACCTGTGTTGGAAAAAATCGTAAACTCGATAAAAGATGATTTTTGTATACTCTACAATTTACACTTTACACTGTGAAATTTGTTCTTTGCCTTTTTGGAAGTTTTAAAAGTCAAACCTGTGTTGGAAAAAATATTAAACTAGGTAAAAGATGATTTTTGTATACTCTACAATTTACACTTTACACTGTAGAATTTGTTCTTTGTCTTTTTGGGAGTTGTAATGAATTTTGTACATTCTACACCATAATTAAAAATGAATAAAATCACCGATGGTGAGGATTAGACGTAGGTCGGATTGGCGTGGAAAGCTGGGCGAAATGGCAATGCCATAAACATTCTGACGACTCGGAATCTGGCTCAGCTGTACATATGACAAGGCGTCACGGCGATGATTAGAAATTTAGCTAACTCTGGGAAAGCGGCGTCGAGTCGAGGGAGCGCGGAGATGAGCGAGGAGAGGAGAGGAGAGGAGAGGATATGTGCCCGTTGTGGGTGACAGGGTACATCCATCATCGCTGAACCCGGACCCCGTCTCATATCCCGCTCGCGCACTCCGTTAGCCCGAATTCCCCGGATTCAAATGAACCGTTCGAAATCCGTTTCGCACCCCCTTCAAGCGCATTCAGACTGCACGTACAGAAATGGACCGCGGAATAGGTAGAGATAGATGTATAGTACAGGATATTGAAATTCATGAGTTATGGTTCTCCACCTGGCCGATTCGGTCAGGCGAGTAAAAACCGCCCGGAATTGTCCAACTCGATTCTAATGCTCCGGAAAATTAAAGGGCTGCGCGTTATACGCGTTACGAGGTACTCAAAAATTTGCTGAATTTTCGAAATTCAAATATCTTTTGTTTTTATAGGAAGCATTGCTTTCAACAATAACGTGAACCATATATTTTATTCGATGAGATGTTTTGTGGTGACAACGATGTCTTAAAAAAAATATAGAAAATTGGTGCCGAGAGGTTTTTAGGGTCGCTGATTACGAATATAAACTCGTAGAGATCAGTAGACGGAGATTTTTGGGTCACTGACAACGATTCCAAGGTCAGAATTCCAAAATTTGTAATGGTGGATTCATGATACTGGTTTAAAAGTAAAAAAACGGTAATAATTTCGGGTAATATGGTATCCAAGGGCGTTTGAATGGTTAATCACGAATCTGAATTTGTAGTTCGTAATTCGAATTGGATATTAATATTTTTTTGTTCCGTGAACTTGGAACCTGCAGTGTGAAAACTTGAAAGGCAGCGTAAGGCCGCTTGTTTTTCAATGAAATAGCCACCGTTCGATGTTGAAATTCAATTTATCGTCGAGAATATATCACCTGTTTATTTGCTTAACAGAAAAATTATGACATTTGTAAACGAAATAAAATAAAATAAAATAAATGAAATAAAAATAGCGAGATGTAATTGCAAAGAAGATAAACTTTCCACCAATATCATTGTTACCATTCGCTGTTTCCATCAGCCGTCGCGTCTTGCGGTTCCACAAACGGCCCCCGGTCCGTTGCTTCACAAAGATAAACCGCGAAGCTAGCTTTTAACAACGACGATATCGACAGGGATGAAAAAGGAGAGAGGAAATCAGCTCCTCTTCTCGAAGCTCCGTCCCGCGAGTAAATGTAATATCATCGACCGGAAACGTCACTCGGTTATGTATATCAGGAAAATGGAGAGCGGAGCGCTGCTCAACTCGGATTGCAAAGGTATACCAGCCTACTGGGAACGGAATTTATTGTGCAAAGTTACGTTTCAACCTGGTTTGAATGCGCGTATTCATATCTAGCCAAAACGTTCGGGAGAGACGCGGGAAGTACAGAAAACGGGTTCTATAGAAATAGCAACACTGTTCTCCAGACTCGCGCCAGCGTTAATTAATATTGTTGCCACTAATGAGACCATTATAACGATATGTAAACAACTTTACTGATTTTGCAACTAGCCGGATTTTCCACCTGCAGAGTGAGAAATGGCCAATGAAGCCGTTTCAAACGCGTTTCACCTTCGCACAGTAAAGCTGCACGTCTCGCAGGATGAAAAGAAAAATACGGAATTTAAGAAGTCTGATTTCAGATTCGTAATCATCGACCCCGAAAACTTGTAAATTTTGTAAAACACGTATATATGCAGAGGGGTGACTTTCTCGTCGATGAATTATTTCTTCAATTTTCACGATTTTTTTCAATCAATTTGTTTCTAACAGTAATTACTTACATTATATCGCAGTAATTACTCTCCAGTATCGACAACCTATTAGTATACTATCAGAAATGGCAAAAATTCGCAAAGAAATATGTTGAAAAGTTCTCTAAATATATATAAAATGTGCGATAAGAATACTTACCACTATGACTCATGGGGTCGAATTCATAAATCTTCAATATGAACTTGTTCTCATTAAAACTCATCAATGCGAGCTTTTTCGTGTGAATTTCGGCATCATCTTCAGCGAAGCTTTGAAATGTCCTATAATTAAATCAATAAAGCCAATCGCAGACAACCGACTAATCGTTAATTCAATAATAAACAAAGGGGTGATTTTTAATATACCTTCGAGATATTCGAGTCGATTCGAATCACCGCAAGACTTTTAAATCCCTCTAAAAAATTTCACTCTCTTTTCTCTTTTTTTCTTTTTTTTTTTTTTATATACGATGCGTGGGCGCATCGCTGGGCATATTGAGTGGCTATTATGGCGATATTTATCGATAGGTTTTAGGGGTACGTTTATGGGGATGTGAAGAGGTTAGCGTGATGGGTATAAGATCCGACGCTAGGGAGCCGAGCGGAATAGAAAGAGAGAGAGAGAGAGAGGAAAAGAGAGGGAGAGAAATTCTTTTTCCAACCTTTAAAAATCATATGACCTACCGGTAGCCGGAACAAGAAGAATCCGCGGAGGGTGGAATATGGGGTGGTTAAACGTAACGGGAGGCGACGGAACGGGTCATGAAGAGCGGAGTTTTCATTTTTTTTTTTTTTTTTTTTTTTTTCGTTTTTATTTTCCTTATTCTTTCTTCCCGATGGGAACCACGATGAATAATGTATCCGTGCTCACCGGCAAACTGTTTTTCTTCGCAAACTCGTTCGCGAAGCGATTTAGATGGAGGGTAAAAAAAAAAAAAAAAAACAAAAAAAAAAAAAAGAAAAAGAAAGTAGAATAAACAACAAAGACTGGAATAAAAAAAAAAAATAAAAATAAAAATAAAAAAAAAATAAAGAAGAACAAGACCTCAAAATATGGGTATAAATCAAGCGGGAAACATAACCAACCGTCACTCGAAACTCTTTATCCAAGCTTCCTCGGATCCCGAATCGTAGCTGCTGCACCACGACGTCCCCACACACTCGGGCTGAACCGATCATCAAATTCAATCATAGATCTGCCGATCAAAACGGGGGTTTGTGAAACGAGCTGCGAAAACGCTTCGATAAACGTCGCGCTTACGGGGGTTGTTTTTTTTTTTTTTTTGTGTTTTTTTTTTTCTATCTCGACAGAACGAATGCACGGACTCAAATGTACGAATATAAATGTACAGAGTGATTCGATTGAAAATCCGAGAATGGGCGGAGCTTAGTTGATGAATCCTATCCCTCAGGCAAGTTCAGCATATATACACGTGAATAAACGAAACGTAAAAAATAAACGAAAGTAATTGTTGAAATTTCATGCTGTCGTCTTTTCTTTGTTGTCGCAGCTTCGTTAACATTCGCCAGATTGGCAGAGCGGTACGGGCTAATTATAATTAACTAAGCTCCTCCCATTCTCGGAGTGTAAATTGATTCACTCTGTACGAAGTGTGTCGGGTTGGTAAAAATCTAGGGCACGGAATTCGGACGTGTGTATTTTTCCCAACGGCGCATAGACACGGTGCTTCGATTTATTTTTCACGTCGTGCAATATTAGCTGTCGGTAGCAGGTTCCGCAACAACGGCTCTCTAGACTGCGAATAATAATACATAGACGACGGATGTATCGGAAAATAGAAGGAGAATGGAAATGTTGAATTTTCAATTTTCCAGAATTTTGAAATGCAGAATGTTGACGTGTGGAATAGACGAAATTCGTAAAACGTAAAATGTAGAAAGCCATAATATCGAAACGACAGAATATGAATAAGAATTTAGCAAAATTTTCATCGTTCTTCGTTTTGGTTTTCTATTGTATCGAAACCTTTCTACATTGTCACTTTTCTATATTAAACTTTGACATTCCGTGTTTTCAATGTTTTATAAAATGGATCTTCGCTTTTTTGTAAATTCGCTATTGTCACCCTTTTATTTTCTGAGCTTTCCACAGTTTCAACCCTCTCAAAGTTCTGAACCGTATATCTACTCTCGACCCCTTTTATTATACGCCTCGGAAAAATCTCGATTATTTCACGATTCTGAGGCTTTATAGAATACTCGGTTTTCGAACGAGGCTCAGACATCCGAAAAGACGAACCAAGGTTCTTGAACGGTAATTAATTCCTTGCGTAAGTAGTTGATTATACGCTTTCGCCCATCAAATCTTCCATTTCTCTGATATACACGGTGTTTCATTTCAAAATATATTCTGAAATATATCGAGAACTAAGCATTTTCAAATAGGCAATTTCGAATAAAGTTTTGGGCCTGTTTGATGACATGAACCAAAAAATGACTGAACGTAAAACTTACTCACTTTTCAATGGGAAATAAGAAGATACAATAAGAAGATGGGAAGGACCATTTGAAAAACAAAAGTTGGGCCACAATGGGCCCAGTAGAGGCCTCGGACCCAAAAACTGGTATGCTCGTCCGATGTCCCTCTTCGTACACAACAACTTTTGTCAAGAATATTTTTCAACGATATAAAAAATAGGACACCCTGTGTATAGTAAACAGAATTATGGATACGATCGTATTAATCTCCGTCCAAAACCTTAATTTATAAAATCAGATGATATCCAAAGTTTGTAATTATTCAAATACGTTATACATAATAAAGTATTTGCGGTGATGGATGGGAGTTTAAATAAGGAAAAATGGTTATAAATTGGAAGCTGGTTCATGATAACGAAGTTTCAAATATGCTGAAATATAATTCATGTAACTTGGAGAATATAAAAAAATCCGACGATTCCATACATGCTTCGGATTTTTACATTCTTACCCTACCGTCCATCGATTTATTTGTAATTAATTGACCTTCTACAGTTTGAGATTCTGAAAATTAGATTCATCAGCTTTCGATTATCCGATACTATTAATTACCAAATTTATTTGAACAAAAATCAGTGCAACAACTGCAAAAATTTTTTTTCTCACTGCCATCAAAGATTCCGCCAGAATGAAATTACTCCAAAAATCGATCCGCCCTCCTCGCGAGATTCTTTCGTAGGCGAGAGCTAGAGCTTTCGGTGTAAAGAAAATCGTCGCTGGTCGTTTCGCGGGCGAGTTTGTTATTTATCGGGATTTCGAGAGAGAGGAAACTTCGCAGCCATTTCCGGCTCTATTTCTCTCGCCACTAATGCACCGTAGCATTTCAGAGAAATTATTCGGAGCCCGAAGGTTCCCAGAGCTTTCGACCAGGTGTGCGCGAATTTACCGGGGGAAGAAATCACGGTACGAAGAAAGCTTTGAACCGATGTATTCAGGCTCGTTCCCGACGAATCGAGCAAGTCCCGAGGGAGCGATACAATCGACGGCAACCGACGATTCGGGGCCCCATACCTGAGCCAAAGGGGTAAACAAATGACCCCACTCGAATGCTACGTCTTTCTCGATCCGTCAAGCACCATTCTGAGTTATAAAACAAATGACGGGTCGCTCGGTAACAAATCGGGAAAAGTTTTGAAACGGAAACTACTATCCATTCTCTACCTACCCCTCCTCCCCCCCCCCACACACTCGGCTAATCGCGTTACGCTAGCGTAATTTCGCCAATGAAACAGAGACGTTCGATCGATTTTCTTATTTCATAATATTTCTATGGTTTCGGGAAATTCGATTAATTCCGGTGATTTGCGTGTCACCTGAAACTGCATTGATCTATTGCTGTTGTTTGTTTTAGCGAGGATAAAAAAAAATACGACCTGTAACTGTGTAAAAAAAAAAAAAAAAAAAAAAAAAAAATTACCAAAATCAGGAAACATTCTGCCGATGAAACTTTGTTTATATCGCTGTATTTCAACGTTGGTATATTAATTTAGTCAATGATAGAGAGAGAGAGAGAGAGAGAGAGAGAGAGAGAGAGAGAGAGAGAGAGAGAGAGAGAGAGAGAAAGAAATAAATCACCTTTATTTCCCCACTCCCAAACGGTTGGGTATTAAAATTTATTTATCAATGGCTAAACACCGTCGTTCCCAATGTAAAAAAAAAAAACAAACAAACATTATTTATATTTGCGGACGAGGAGGCGGTTTCTTATCCTCGATAAATTATTTCCCGAGATTTGTTTTTCAAACCTTACCTTCTCACCGAAACACGCGAATTGAGATGTCGAGGAGACGGTGTGAAAACAATTGCCGGGGAAACGCGATCGTAAACGAAGGAAGAAGTAATGCGGACAACCGTATAAAAGGCGTTCGAGGGTTGATCATTCTCGTGGATAAAAAAAAAAAAAAAAACCCACCCCTACTCGCACTCCATCTATCAATCAATCATCTCTCTCTCTCTCTCTCTCTCTTATTTTCCTCCACGTCGTTTATTCACAGTTCGTATTTCCTGTTCATGGACTCGTAATCGTAGTGAATACCGACAAGTTTATCGTGGAATGTTTCATCCTCGTCGTTGTTCGAGGGATGACTCGCATCGTACGCAATTCTGGCCTGATTCAACATCAGTTCGTGAGAATCATCCGGCTTCTCTCGATACGAATAAGGGTACGGAATTGGAGCGAAGGGTGCTTGAACTAGGCCAAAGGTCTCGTCCTTCTCGCCTGACTTCCGCATGCATTTACTTAGCCTCCCGTGATCTTTCACCATCAAGTAACCGAGGATGAATCCACCCAGAAATACCTGCGTGTTGAAACCGAAATTCAGCGAAAAAGACAGAATCGGAAAGTAAAAAAAAATCGTTCCTCCTCCCCTCCGCCCCCCCCCCCCCCCTATTTTTTTTAACATCAATTAACGTACCTTCTGCGGATGAGTTACGCAAAAAAACTTTTCCTTGGGCACGCACATTTTATTCGGTCAGATTCGATGGTAATTTGAGTAGGTTAGGGTGTTTTCTTTTTTTTTTTTGTTGATTTTTCTTTAGTTATTGATATCGGTGAAATTGCTTTTGAATTTTGTTAAAGAATTCATGACGAATAGTTTCTCTTTCTTTTTTTCCTCGTTTTGTATAAATTAGAAGAATAATTTTTACCGCATGGTCGAATTTTTCGATAAATTTTTGCATCATCCGAAATGGTTATCAGAATCGGCGCGTTTCGCCTACTGACGTGAATAAATAAAAGCGGAACGATGAGGTTTCGTAACTGGATTCGCGTAGCTCACTTCGGGTGGATAATTTTAAAAGAAAAGGAAAAGATTTTTTAGTTTTTTTTTTTTTTTTTTTTTTTCAAAATAAAAAAGTGACGGTCGAGTGTCGAGTGAATCTTCGGACTGACTTCCCGAATAAATTAGCAGATCGCTAATGAGCGTGGTACACGTGTAAGGACATTAATTAATTATAATCTACACGTCTCGATATACTTCTGAATTCCCATTAGCGTTGAAAATTGGTGGGAACACTTCTCCCCTCGGTTTCCTGGAGGCTATTACCGTTGTCTCCCGAGTTAACGAAGTGCCCACCCCTCGTAACCGACGCCTGTAATTTATTAAAAGAGTTTCGAAAGCCGGTATTCTCGCAACGGCGATATTACAGACACGATTTTAAACGGCGAAATCCACTCGACGATCCCTTCTTCTTCTTCTTCTTCTTCTTCTTCCTCTTCTAGAGAACGAATGAAAATGGAAAAATGGAGGGTGATAAACAGCCCCCGTTTCGCTACCGCGAACAATTTTATGCAATTTAGTCGTGGTTCGTTTAAATGATTATCAGAAGAATTGAACGGGTTTCGCTGTTCGGAACGACTCATCGAGTAAGTGCCGAGGGTTGATATGCGAAAACGAGTATTCCGGAGAAAGGGGGGAAATTTGCATCTTCGCGAATTTTAAGGGCTTCAAAGAAAGGGGTGCGGAAGAACGGAATTCTCGCTGTTTACACCGGAAAAAATTCTACTTCTGATTAAACAGGGTGGTCAAACAACCGGAAAACCTGGAAATGTTAGGAAATTTAAAAGGGGTCATGAAAAACCTGAATTTGTCAGGGGAATTTTAGTTTGGTCATGGAAAAAACTCAAAATATCAGCTTTCTATCGTAGGAATTAGAAACTATTTTTTGAAGCAACGAGTTTACTTATTTTCGTCGAGAAAACAAATTGGCTTAAACGGACTTTTTTTTGTACATCATATTTTTCTTCGATTTGAATTGAATTTTAACCGAATATAGAGGCAATAAGCTGAACGATTTAGATTTTAGTAAATTACTAGAACTGGGAAAATTTCAGGGAAAACTAGGTTTCAGGTCCTGGAAAATTTGGAAATGTGGAATGTTTTTCTGAAAACTTTTTGGCCACCCTGTAATATTATAGATTTCTTAAAAGGGTACATGACAATACTCCACTTTTTGGAATTTTATAGTTTAACAAACTATTGCTTAGTCCGAATCGAGTCTATTTTATTCAAATTTATGCTGATCGAGTGTCGTCCGTACATTTTTTCACTAGAACCCAGAAACGGTTCAACCGGTCGACTACAATTTTTTGTATCTTATTTTTCAACACTTTTCGTCTTTTTTGCCGCGACAAGAAATTTTTTCATTTACTTTAACCAAAATAGCAACCGTTTGGAATTGAAACTCGATTCTTTGTCAAGAAAAAAAAAAAAAAAAAAATGCACGATTGTTATTTTATTAGCCGAAACACAAAAGAAGAAAACAAATATATGATAATTGAAAGAAAATTTAAATCCTGACAAAGAGGATAAACCATCCAATGGTTGACATTGTTACAATTGAAAATGCTTCCTGTCTGAATTTATTCCAACAGAAAAAATACGTACCACATTTTCTTGTAATTCCAACAATATTAAAACCGCCCTTGTAACATAAAAAAAAAAAACAAAAAAAAACGCAGCGGAGTTGATTCTTCGAACTTCTATATTAGGCCAAGAAATCCACGAACTTCTCCTTCCGACTTTCTCGCAATCACAACCACCAACTTCCTTCCCCTTTCTCTCTCATTCTCTCGTTTTAAAGCGAAGCCGAGCGAGCTGCGCGTTATTTTTCATCCTCTTTTCATGTTCGTTTTTCATTTAGAAACTCATCCAAGAGTGGCTAATTATTGCTGCCAATTTCTAGCTGCGATATTTCCTCTTTGACGTCGACTAATTGGCCACCAGAACCCTGGTCTTGAGACGAGCTCTTGCTTCGCCGAAATGCGAGAGGAGAATTTCTTCTTCAACAATTTTCCCCTGTTCCAGTTTTAAGGGTTTCTGCTACCCGGAATCGGGCAAAAGGTAGAATTACAGAAGAAAAAGAGAGAGAAAGTGTCCGATTGGATTACTGATCAATTGTCAATGTTGGAGAAAATGAAAAAAAAATAAAATAAAATAAAAAAAAAACTCGCAAAAATTTCACCGTTATATTCGGCCTCGGTTGGTTAGTTAATTTGCTTTTTTTTATTTTATATACAATTCAGAATTAGTGTTACATTTTTAATATCGTACGGATAGACCCCTTTAATGGCGGATATACAAAACGGTGCACCTGCCTTAAAAAAATCAATCTCACATCATTACTATTATTATTATTATTATTACCATTATTATTATTATTATCATTATTGTTGTTGTTATTATTACCATTATATTACTGTGATCGTTAAATGTTATGATACATCGTTATTTATACATAATTATACATATATAGGCGACAGTAAATCGTCGCATTTCTCACATACATATACATATATGTATATGAGATATGCATATTATATACACGTTTAGTAAAATAATATCTTTCTTTAGTACAAAATTATCCTCACGATGAATAGATTATATAGAATCATTATACTGCATATATCGATATAGATAGATATTGTACGTTATTTTATGTAGATGTGCAGACGATATAATAACAACGACTTGGCTGCACAATTTACGCGCACGACGATTGCAGACGAGATCCTCCGATTCGTGGTGCACGGTGTAAAATTCCCATTCGATAATATAGGTACCTATATTACCTGAATTTGTGTTCAGGAACCATAATAATCGGATTGGGATTTATCTTTCCACCCTTCGTATCCGGTGCGTCTCTCTGCTAAAGGTTTTTCCTTGGTTTCCTCGCTGGCAACGGTGGATCCGAGTTCATGGTACCTTATGGGGTAGGTCAGTTGGTTTCCCTTGTCCCAAGTGAAAAGTTCCTGAAACGTCGAACCAAATTTCATTCGTTGTAGTTACCGAAAAATTCTATAAAAATTAACAAGTATCGCGTAAAAAATTTCGCACAATCATTAACTGTTCAGTGTGGATCTAAAGTTTTAAATACCGAATGTAAAAATTATAGAATAAAGTTGAATAAGAGATTGAAAAAGAAACAAGAAAAGAAGCTAATTTCTCTCGGTGATAGAATTCGAAAATATGGTTACCTTATTCCTGTGATTGTAGCCGATCATCGTTGTCTTTCGGAAGGGATTCGTAAACCCGAGGTTTACGTCCAATGACTCGTTCTTGTAGAGATCCAAAGCGAGGCTAAGATTGGTGAAGGACAAGATGAATCATCGATTCTCGAATCTCTAAATTATTCCAAAGCCTTACCCTATCTTGGTTGTTCTCTCGGTGACGCTGTTAACCGCGTAAAGAACACCGCAGACGATGAACATCTCGCCGAAACTGTGATGGTTGACGGTAATGTTCCAAGAATGCTGCGGCCTCATTGTCTGGGCGTTTACCTTCATGACAATCGTGTTGTTCGATGATCGACATGCGTATATCACCCACAGACCTGAGTAGGATATGATCGGTCATTGGTTGAAGAAGGTTTCTTCGATCTTTCTCAAGTGTGTTTGAGGTGAAAAATCATATCAGCAATTATTTCTTCCTGCCTTTTTGTCAATTCGAACCCGTTTAATCAACGAAGAGGAAATATGGTATTATATATCCTGTAATACAATGGCTACTCATTCTTTCGTCGTCTGCGCTATGCTGTACTTGGCGTATCGTCAGATGCAGGTAAATTAGTTGTTTGGAAAAAGTTTTCCAGTACCCGGGGATAAAAAGAATTTTAAAACTCTTCCGGAGGCACGTCGTGTCTCGACTTGGGAATAATTAAAAAAAGTGAGGGAGGAAGAGAGAGAGAGAGATTGGAATGGAAAGAAAACAGGAAAATTGACAAACTAGCTAAAACTGACGGGGAAAGTCGTTATACCAGTTTATAATGCCGCATGAATATAAAGTCTGACTCACCGTTGTCGTCGACGTTGAAATCAACGTAATTGTGACTGTAGTTCGGGGTGTACAGAAAGTTTCCACTGTTGTAATCCAGTCCCGGAAGTTCCATCTCTGCAGGGTTACTCTGCTTCGATTTATCCGCCGTTATCTCAAACCGCATTATCGTCGATCTTCCTACCGGATGGTAGAAGAACCAACCGTTGAACACCACTTGTGCATTTCCCTGCGGGTTTTCGGTTTCGTTAGATCACGATCAAGTTCTTCATCTTTCCGTGAACGGCGTGAAACGACGGATCTGACCAGATTCAACCGAATCCAATAACCAAATTGCCCAAGTTCGTAGAACTTGGGTCTTTCAGGAAGTTGGCGGGCCACAAATCGATATGTTTTAATGATTTTACAACAAGATAGTTGTGCAATGAGTATTCATCAAATTATGATACTGAAAGCTCAGATATTCATGCTTTGTTTCAAATCGTTTTAAAATTGTTAAAAAATATATTGGAACACTACGAATATAATAATTTGATGAATACCGTATGCATGGCTGTCTCGCGATTCAATTGGCAAAGAATATGAATTGTTGCGTGGAACACAAGACTGGATTAACCAAAGGGAGAATTCCTGACGGTACCAACGAAACACCGCAAAGCTTCGGAGGCTGAGAGCCGTAATTGTGCAGTAGCGTGGATCGGGGATGAACGAGAAGTAAAGAAGACCTCACCTGGAACTCGTGGGGTAAAACGATCGCTCTGCCAGTGTCCTTCCGGAATATCGTCTTGTTGTTAAACTCGTAGAGATACTTATTTTCCTGATCTTTGGTCACCCAGAACTTTTCACCAGCGGCCTCGGACGTCGGAGACGCATCCCTCATCCAACAACCGTGCAACGTGTCGTCGGTGTATCTGTGGTACACTGGTTTTCCAATCGCATACAATTCGCAGTCTGAAACCGATAATAAATCGCCAAAATTACCTTGATCCGGGAAATAATACAATTTCCACTTGTGACGCATAATAGATATCGTACCGTGTCGAATAAAATTGAACTTTTACGGCTCGCAATATTTTACTGAACAAAGTTAGTGGGTATACGAGAGTTTTGAACACAGATATTCCTACACTGACACAGTTACTGACGCTTAGTCGAGACGCAAACCCTATTACGGAACGTTCAAGGGTGGGGGATATTGCTGATCGACTTTATCGATCCCACGAAATTTTGCCCGATGAGGATTGAAGCTATGGTGAGGCAGAGCAGATTATCAGTAAAGTAAGGCAACAAAGTTATCGGATGATCGATAACATCGGAAAATTAAACTATCCGACGATCGATAAAGTCAATCAGAGTGGGAAGATTCCTCACTCTCAAAGGTTCTAGAAAAGGGTTTGTGTCTTGGCTAAGTGTCGGTAGCTGTGTCGGTGTGGGAACATGTGTCCAGAACTTTCCTTGTATATCTTCTAAAGTTTAATACAAATTTTATAGACATATTGATCAAGTTGAGTTGGATACAATGAAAGGCTTATTAGCTTGGCTAACGAGCAGAGGTCACGAAGTGGAAGAAACGATTTCAACTAAAAACATTCGACACCATCATTGGATAAACCGAAGAGACTCGTGTCTCAGCATTTTAGCTAATTGGCATTTGTTCGTGAGAAAAAAATGCTGGAAACTTGTCTTCTTGTGGATGATATAGGACACAAGTTTGGAGTATTTATTTCTCGCTAACAAATACCAATTCAAAATGTCTAAATTGTTTTGTTTGCATAGACCAGCTTGACCATTCTTTGACCTCTCCTTGTAAGTCTGAACCTATTAAATTGTAACTGAAAATATCTAATGTATAAAATTTAAGTTTCAGAACTGGTCGAATCTCAATTACTAGGACATGATCAGATCACTTTTGTCCCGGTTAATCAAATTTGCTGGTTCCTAAGCAGAAACTGACAGATTTCTCACTCACCCAACACCCTCGGTGGGAAGTTCGTGTACCTTATGGGGTAATTGAGCGGTTCTATTTCGTAAAAAGGTGAGCACTTTGCGCAAGGGTCACAGCCGGGTGGCGGAGGGCATAAGTCATCGAGATCCTTCTTGGGAGGTGGTCTCTCGCCGTAAATGGCGATCTGCTCTTTTCCAAGGCTCGACGGTGGTTTTCCATTGGTATCTGACGAGAAGTGATATCGCAAAGTGGAATAATTTCGAGAATGAGAAATCACAAGTACGGTTTTCTAGTAGATAGAGAGAATCGAAGAAGCTCTCCTTTAACGCCGAAGATCGATTTTCCCCGTGCAGACAGAAAAGGAGAGAGAGAGAGAGAGAGAGAGAACTGATTACGCGGGAAACCGAGCCGAGATTTCTCAGGAAACGAAATCGTTCATTACTACGGTGTATAAGGCAGTACCCTGAAGCGTTAATTAATTGCTCGGTATATCATTACCCGGGATTATCGTCATCGTTTCGATATTCATATATAATTCCCCAGGTACACCTGGGATCTCGTAATTTACCGTTGGAATTACCGACGCGGAAGAGAATTATATGAAACGGAATGAAAATAAAAACTAAAATTTTTACTCAGTCGTGTCAATCGTGCAAATGTCTCGCAATTTACTCACCGTAAACAGTCAGGAGACCGCGGGTGATTCCAACTTCATTTTTGACAATGCAATGGTATAAGCTGTGATCCGAACTAGATATCCTCGTGATATTCAACCGCATCCTGGCCTGGGAACGTTCAAGGCTTGATTAAGGATCATGCTGAAGACAGAATGAAACCACGAAGTAATTCCTACCATGTAGCCGGCTTTCTTGTCCACCACGTCTATCCTGTACTTGTCAGAGTTTTCGAGGAGCTGACCATCCCCGCGTTCCCAGTAGGTCACTGGTTCGGGAAAGGCCTCGATTTCACACTCCAAGTAAGCGATTCCTCCCATCCCGGCACCGACAATCTCATTTCGTATCCGTATAAGCGGCGAAACTGTAATTGCAATTGTGAAAAGTTATTAATGGATTTAAAACCTTGTCAAGCTCCTCCAGACTTGGGGTTCCTTCTTTCGGAATGTGACGCAATCACCAAAAACCAAAGCACCAAATGCACCAAAGAGCCAGCAGTGTTCGGAATTCTCGTAACGAAGTGCAGAAGTGTCGTTAAAAGTTTGCTTCACAATACTATCAAAACAAAAGGAACTGTTTCGGTTTGTTGAATCGTACCCGTCAACGCATTGTAAGTTCGCGTATTCAACTAAAGCTGCAGAGAGTTTCATGCGATGCAAATGAAACTATCGTGTCACTCTCGGAATCTGTACGTCGACTGTAGAAAAGACCCTGACTTCCACATTTACGTGAAAAGGGAAAAATACTATCTACGATGAAGTGCTGCTGCCGTTTCAATGCGACAGGGACGACGAAGTATACAGGGAAGATTATTTTGTCAGGTAATAAATCGGCGGAAACGCGATACGGAGGATTATCCACCTCTCGTAAATTATACACAATTCATCGTTCATTGACTTGCGTGAAGAGACGTGATTCACGACCTGTCGTCGCCGTCTCGGGTAGAATCGATAAGCTAATTTTACACAAGTGTCACAAATTTCCGTTAGGAAATGTCAGGGTCTACTGCTCAACGTCTGAAGTTCGTTATTACCGAAGAACGTTCCGACCGGTTATGCCAGTAAATGTCGAGTCTCATTGGATCATCTCGTTTCCGCGGGCCGTGTCTAATATGAGGAACGAGCGACGATCGTAAAAGGAGAATTCCACAGTGCTACATGAACATCCTAGCCTTTATTAATTCCGGTACTAGAGATTCCAAGCAGCAAAACAAGTTAAAGTTCAACATGTTTATGATAACGGTTTCCTTGTGCTTTCGCTCGCTCGGAGAATATATAGTGACAGTACCGAATGGACGTTTTAGCCATTAGATTTAGGTTAAACCCAATTGAATCACAAAAAATTAACAAACTTTATTCAGTAATCAAATTCCCGAAGTATTTTAAATCCTTGGGACAACAGGTTTCATGTTTATAGTCTTGGATTGAAAGGAGAGAAAGAGGAAAGATTATACTCACAGTACACTTCGAGCTTGTACATCTGCTTGGCTCTTGGTGGAATTCCGTTGTCTGCAGTGCACAGGTACTTGCCCATGTGTATCCTGTTGACTACGGTGATATTGAGCGTGTGATCGGTGACCGAAGACACTGGAAAAAGTAGAGAATACAAAGAAAATTGAGAAAATAGAAATGCGAGAAGACGAAGAGAAGCCCGCGGAAAGTTCGTTCACTCCGACAAAAATCGAATTTTGAACTGCAGTTTCCGTTCCTTACTGGTAAAATGAACAGCACGGTGAAAGTTGAGACCTTGTTATAAACTCCTTCGCAAGCACCTATGTGCGTGTGTGCGTGTGTGTGTTTGAGTGTAAGTGCCTGTGTGTAGCTAGTTGTTGGAGATTCCAGAAAGAGAGACTGCACAACCGCAAGGGTTGTTCGTGAACTTCTCTATGAGATACGTTTCTCCCCTGAGGGTAAGAAACCGAGCGAATCACCCAACTAGCACTATCGGCACGCTGGCTATGCTCTCTTCGAGGCCTATTTTACCCCGATTTCATCTCGTTGCCTCAGCTGCGTTAAAGGCACAGACCATTAACTCCGTATCACAGTATCAGTCATCGTTCAGGAGGCCGATTTTCACCGACAGCCGTCTTGCGACCGCCGCATGCCTCATTTAACCTTTTGGTCTATGGGTCTAACTGAGGCTCCGCGTACTCTCACCGTATCCACCTTCCGGTTTCAACTGACTCTAAATTTCTCCCGTGGATAACTGCAAACGCGTTTCACTTCCAGTAGCAGAAATATAACTTCGGTCGGCTGCTTGGCCAGTAAAATTAATCACGATCCCAGACTGAAATTAGGATTTCCACTTATATAGTTCTTGGCCACAGAAATGATCATTCATGACTCGACGATGAGTATAACACGGCTCGAATAGGTGCCAAAAGATGTTCAAAGCATCTTGAAGGAGTTGTTTCGTCTCTTTTCCGACAGTCTCTTCAAATTTTGATCAACTTGGAACAACTCCTTGTGAACTGTTGTTCCCGATACGAAGTGACCGAAACGTAAACGCAGCGGTTGTGTTACCACAGTACCATTCGCGGGCTTTTAATCTCTTCAATTGCTCGATTCATCACCAAACTCCGACACCAAGTAATTTATGTCCAGAAGTTTCCAACACTTGGCACGCTCTACTGTTCCAAGATTGGTGTTTACGTAGAACAAAGTACATCGATGTGGTCACAACTGGTGCCTCTATAGGTTATACCAAAACCTTAAACTGTACTTTATTTCGATTTCATCACACCTGCGGAAGTTAAACATCGTGCCAACGAGTGGTAAGCTTACGTGTCCAATTGCCAAGCTCGATGCTGGTGTCCTTGGACCAGGAAATAACCGGAGGAGGATAGCCGCTGGCGGGACAACGTAATCGGACGTTTGACCCTTCGGCGACGGGGATGACCTGGTAGGACTTGGCCTCACCTGAAACAGAGGATCAATTTTTCTCTCAGCTTTGAGTGTGCCGTTGGGATTGGCTTTTTTCAAGATGCTCGCTGCATTAGGTGCATGCAAAGATCGACGCTTCGTGCTTCGGCAACAAACTTGAACCACTCGGAGCAGGGAGTGATAATTATTATTCTCCAGCAGCAGGAGTAGGAGCCGAGAAGCGTGACAATGACGCACTTCCGTGCTCGAATAACAAACAACGTACTTGCACAGCATCCTGCAAACTATGTCTCGGAAAATCGCTACGAGTTTAAGCTTTCAAGAGGCTGTTTCTGCGAGTACCGCAGTGTTGGTGTACGTATAATTTACTACACCTTGCGTGCGGAATTGTATCTGGGAAAATGAATAATTGAAACACCGGCGCCATATAATGTATAAGCTTTTCACTGGTTCGCTCTTTCATCCCTTTGATGAAATCACACACACGGGCATACCGGAAAGACGGTTTCACGAAGATGCGATGTATACTACGCGTTATATTTATATCCGTCAACCCCTTCTTTGACACACCCGTTCAATTTGTCCCGGATGGTGCTTCATTCACCTTTTATTAACAACCTTTTGGTAGGATTTTAGTTTAAGAATTCAGTGATATACTTTAAACATTTCTTAATATGTGTGAAAAGTTGAAATTCGGAAAACATAAGACTGAATTGTTTTAAAATAATCATTAAAACTATTCAATTATGGAAAAGTGAGCATTCAATGAAAAATTAGTCCGGGCTGTTATCGAATGATTAACAATCCAGTCGGAGATAGTCTCAGCTTATACAAACAGCTGTTCGAAAAAATGTTACGTGCTGCAAAATAAAAGAATTAACGATCTTCGATCACATTGTAAATTAATTCGCTACGAGGAGATTTTTTCATACAAATCTATGCACGAGCGAAATGCAATAACTTAGATTTTCATGTAAACTTTCTTCATTGAATCTGCGTTTCAAGAATTGATTTACCATTGTTGAGAAATTTTCATTACTTAATAAAATTCAATAACGTCAACTTGAGTTATAATTCACATTTCACATCTTGAGATGATAATTTCCGTTTCATTCGGCAACACGTCATTTACATATGTGTATTACTTATGTAAAATATATCTTAACCAAACTTCAATGCAGCATAGGATTCTCTTGGGATCTATAGAGAATCGCGAATAACATAACATTATGTAGATTCTCGCAGTATTTAATGGCAAGGGTAGGTTGGCCGAGTCATTGCAGAGTTGAGGAATGAGTTTCGTATATGAATTTCAAATATTATCACGAGACCGAAAAGTGGGAAGAGGAAGAGAGAGAGAGAGAGAGAGAGAGAGTGAAAGAGCAAGGGAAAGAGAAAGAGACAGGGAGCAGAGTCAGTTCCAAGACCGCGCGAGTCCCGGACCAAAAGCCCGAGGGATACGCCGGTAGTGGAATTCAATTAAAATGAAAAGCTGAAGAGGGAAGATTGAACGGGCGCTCAACCGAATGGATATCAACTCCGTGCTACGCTGCGGTCTGAAAACCAAAGCTCGAAGCTTTTGTTCCACCTCCCTCCCTCCCCCCCTCCCCCCCCCCCTTTTAATTTGTCGGTAAAAACAAACAGATACTCGAGTCAATAGGCCGGTTTGTAAAACGATTGCGATTAAAATGTCCGAAACTCGTTAAGAAGAGAGTACATGAAACAAGTATTAAAAAAAAAAAATAAGAAAAAGTAAATAAAAAAAGAATCAGCGATGAAAAGAAAAGGATTTTGAATTTGAAATTCAAAACTAAAGGCAACGAAATTTGACGAAACGACAGAAAAAGGCATAGGGACAAGTTCACATTGATTGTCGTTATAGCTTCCGACGGAACGTGACTTCGTGATGTATTTCAACGATGCGACGGCGAAAACTGTGAGAGAATCCGAGGCGGGGAAGAGAAAGAGGGGGAAAGTTAGTTAGCGCCGGAGGGAAATTATTCGTTTCAGAGCTTTCAGGTTATGCCTGCCTGTCTGCCTGCCTGTCTGTCTGTCTGTCTATACGGCTGGCTTGTCGCGAGAGCTACACGAAGCTAATCTCGGCATCGAATATCGAGTCGAGGCATCAAAGTTAGCTGTATAACCTGGTAGGGAGGACAACGTGGGCACCGATCGTTGGTCCAAGCAATAAAATCCGCTTCAATTACGCCACACTTTGCAGGAAATATTTGAAAAGAAAAAAACGATGGTACGAAGCTTACTTTTTAGATTCCATACTTTATTTTTACATGTTTTTCCCACTCGAACTCTTGGCGAAAAAAACGTACTCGACAGAAATTCGTCTTTTTTCAACGTTGATTTTTCGTTTTACTTTTTTTTTTTTTTTTCCATTGCAGGACTTTTACGAGCAGCGTTATTGCCAAACGATACGAGACGATGTATTTGCCAGTATAAATGATGCATCGCTTTTTAACCCTGCGGTTCGGTGACGATCGTAAAAATCAATCATTTTCATTGCAGCTACCGGTGATAATAATCGACACGCTAATTCTTCGGAGCTGTTCGTGCTTTCGCTTAAAGGGAAAGTAAAAAATCAAATGCAGACAAAGAAAAAAAATAAAAAAAAAAAAAAATTATACGGCGTCTAATTTATGCCGGTTGTTTATAAAATATTTCTCTGACGTTGTAGAAAATCTTTATTAAAAAATCGTTCGTTTACCGCGTAAATGAGGTGAGTACAAAAGAAAATTGAAGAAAGGGAGGGGAAAAGAGGCAGAGATGAAATAAAGGACGCCGAGAACTTGAACCGGTTGAATTTAGAGCTAATCGATTTGGACGCCACTTATTGAAACTCATTGTCGGCTTCCTCGGTAGAAAAGCTCCCTTATTCACGATGTATCAGCACTTCTTTGTTGCAGGAACGTTTTTCTCCGACAGCTAATATAATTCTTACAAAATGTGAAAAATAATTCGCGTTAAAAATATTTCACGTTAAAATTTGTGCGGAAAACGTTTCGTATAATCAGCCTGATAAAAACAACTAGTTACATAAAATATGTCGACATTACGCAGAACTATCATTTACACTAAAATAGTATTGTAAATTGTTAAAAACTATCGAGGTCAGGATGATCTTTCAACGATGATCTACAGTGACGATATTTCTAGTGAAAAGAAAGTTGTACTTTTCCTTTCGCAATCATTATATAATTGCATTGTAGTCGTAAAAAATGTCGACGTTGTAAAAACACCACTTTCCACGGTTTTCGAGATCGTGACGTGACTCGTTGTTGCAAAATTTCACGCACCGAGCTGTTAATCGGTCCTCGAGGCGCGCGAGAGTAATCAAATTAGAAAACCATTCCCACGTAATGAAATTAACCAGCTTTTGCTCCGATACCCAATGTATGCACAGTTTTCACGATGAATACATGCCGATTTTTTCCGCAAATTTAAATTTCTGCAATTCGCGATAATTCGCCAGTTTTAATTTGCCTTCAATAGTTTTTTCCCTCTTCTAGCTATCGCAAACACGAGTGAAGTTCTCGCGTTCGTAATATCCATTTCGCAGAATCACGTATGTTTCTAGAGAATTTTTTTTTTCACCTTTCGTTAAAACGCCAGCGATTGAAATTCGTGCAGAAAGTTTCGCTCACTGTGTGAAATTTGAAAGAAAAAAACGCAGGAATATTTTTTCGCGAATTCATATCCCGATTGTACTTTTTTCTTTTCTTCTTTAGCTCGAACGATATTATTGAAAATGATTGAGAGCGTTCGTAATATAAAGATTTCACAGAATCATCGGTATAAAAACGGTATTCGGACGAAAACTTTTTGGCCTCTCTTATTTGTTGAAATTCAAGCGAAGATATTCGGGGGAAAAAGTTTCCGCACCCTGAAGATTCTGGACGAAAACACTGCAGCCTGATTGAGTATTCAAAATCAATTCACCCTCACCCAATCAACTTTTGATTTTCGTAACGCTTGAACAAACCTCGAAGAATAAACGGGGGAATGTTTATCCGCTCCTTCTTCTTTTCCTGTTTGATTATGCCGTATTGACACGGTTCGCTAGTCTATCTACAGCTTCAATCCACTCAGACACGGTTATATTGACGTCTAGACATGTCGCCCTGCAATATTCATCCACTGGCTGATAGAGCTGCAGGGATTAAATAAAAATGCGAAAAAGGGGATGAAGGTGTGCGAAAGGTATGTGCGAGCATATTGACGTAAAAATAAGTAATTCCTCCAAATTATGATATTGATAATTTTGAATGAAAACGAATTTTTATAGAAAAAAAAAGGTAGGGGTGGGACGGGGATGAAGTTTCGAATTTAAAAGCTCCGAAAGCGACTAATTCCGAATTATTTGGTGGTAAAATTGGAAGTAGAGAGATCAAACTTTTACGAAACAACAAAGTTTCGAATGGTCGGAAAACCGACGGTTCAAAGTTCCGAAATGCAAAATTTCGAAAATTCAATATAGCGCAAAGTTCCGATAGAGTAAAATTACGAAAAATGAATTTTTGATGGAGTGAAATTCCAAAAATTAAAATATACTCATACAGCGTAGCTTACTCAATTATTGGGTGTAGATAATGAGAAAATACGAAATCAGAATTACCAGGATTTCGAACGTAAAAATATCGAAAATTAAAAACAAAGAAAGATCAAAGTGGTGAAATTTCATCGAGTCAGAAATTCACAGAACTGAAAATCTTCGATCATTCGGAATTTCGATGTTTCAGATTTTTATATTCTCTCATTTTTGCACTTTCGGAACTTTCGGACTCGTTGAAGTTACGCCCTTTCGGTATTTTGCGCTTTCTGAACTTTGAACCTCCGGAACTTTGAGCGCCGGGTTTCGTACCACTCGTAACTTTGATGTTCCGTCAAAGTTTGATTTTCTTACTTTAACTTTCACCGCGAAGAAATTCGGAATTTGGCGCTTTCGAAACATTACATACATTTTTTCTATACAATACATTATACATGAATACCGCGTTTCAGGCTTGGAACTACAATATTCTCATAACCTGTGCGCATTAACTTCATGAAAAGCTCGTCAAGCGAATGCGAGAGCAATGACGGTATTAGAAATGTAAAGCGAAGTGATGGAAGAATTAAGCCCGGAGTGGAGGATTCTGCGGAGGCGATTTAAATCCCTCGTGAAAATAAGACTAAGAGGACGATATTCCATTAAATAATCGGAAGCGGGGATCAGACAGTTTCAAAGCGCGACAAAATTTCCATTATTTTAAATAATCATCCGATAAAAAGACTGCAGCTGATCTGTCGTTAATCTCAGCGTGGCGAAAAATATCCTCTTGAAGATTGTTTTCTTTTTTTTTTTTTTTTATTCACAACCACTCTTCGAAATCGTTGCAACGTGCCACTTTGTGCGTTTACCTAAAGTTCAAGGGTGATTAAATTATCTCGCGGTGTTTAATATCGCCTCGATTATAATCCACCCTCTCAAGCTTAAACCGATGATCGAACCTCTTCGAGGTTAATATCGGCCTCCGTTACACTCCTTAATTAAATAGTTTACAATTTGCAGCCCAGATCGCCGACGGTGAGTTATGAAATTATCAATTGGCTAGCTTAAAATCTATGCATAATTTTTTTGATAATTTAATTACTATATTTGATAAGTTAAATAAATTTTATGGGAGTTTTGTGACCCTCAAGATTTCTGCATCTGCACTTTTAAACGTTTGGTTAATGTCAACGTGCAAATTATAACTCTGGGACAAAAGTGTTCAGGGAGTTTTTTTGCACGTTAGTGAATTCTTTAGTTGCACATTTTTTCATAAACAAAAATATTCCCACTCAATTGAAAGAGTTTCATTGGAATTTTAGTACTTTGGATTGCGGTACACTTTAAACTATAACTCTAGGTGAAACGTTTCGAGGAGCATTTTTGTTGCTCTTTTAATTCTCTGAATAAGCGTATTTTTTTTCATTTTTTATACGAATTCTACATCTAAAAACAATAACTCTGTTGATAATAATAAAGTGGGATTGAGCCTGTTGTATTTTTATCAAAAAATACTAAATTCGACAAATTTGTATTTGGGATCGAAGAAAATAAAAAACTAAAGCAAAATGTTCCTATAAGAAAAGTGAAAAAATGCAATTTGAAAGACCTTTGAATACGGTAGCAAGAAAGAAAAAAATTCGCACTTAGAGAATTGAAAGAGAGAAAAAAATGCTCGTTGAAATATTTTTCCTAGAGTTATGGTTTAAGGTTTACTGCGATTCAAGGTATTGAAATTGTAACGAAACCCCTTAAATTGAGTCGACATTTTTTTTTTTGGGGGGGGGAGGGGGGGGGGAAATACGCATCCAGAGAATCTAATAACGTGCAAAAAAACTCCTGGAACCTTTTTCTCTCGGTGATATAGTTTGCACGTTAGCGTTGATCAAACGTTCAAAAATGCAGATGCAAAAATCTTAAGGATCATGGGATTTTTAAACTGCGATGATTTTTTTTTTTTTAACCTAAAAAAAACCTAGTATTGAGATTATAACCAAGCGAGGTTATACATCGATTTTTCATTTGAAATCTCATCAAAATTGCTGAAAACAAGCGATCGGTATCATTTTGGAAAATCTAATATTTAACGATACCAAATAACGTAATAGAAAAGTGTTTTATTGAGATTGTGGAGATAGTTTGTTGAATTACAGACAATTTTGAAGCGATTTGATATGAAAAATCTGCATGTAAGCTCTTCTTTTTAAACATTCAAGTATTTTCTCTGCTTGCGCATTTCAAAAAAAAAAAAAAAAACGAAAAAAAATAAAATCATCGTCGTAGTTTATCGTTAAATTGATAAAGATCGAAACTTTTGTTTCTTTTTTCATAAAAAGTTAATAAAACTCTTGACTCACCAAACCCGTGTGAAAATGGGTTTTCAAATTCGAAATACAGACAAAAGTTGACACTGAATAAACGTCATTATAAAATACAAGTGCGTTGCACTTACCCAAAATTGATGGCGGTATCAGTAGTCTACTGCTGTCTGTACCGTTGGCTAATTTCACGTGGTAGGCAGTAACTCCCGGGTTTCCATTCGACCCTGCCTTTCCCTTCGGACCTCGCGGTCCGGTATCACCTGAAAATTGAATCGAAACTTTGAAGAAGAGTGAATTTCTCCTAATATCTAATCAGGTTTCATCCAACTCTTGAGGTGATTATCATCGTTCAAAAAAGTTTAATCTTTTTTTCACACTTCATACGGAGCCGAAAATATAACACAAAGATTAGCGCGAATGACTCGAAGAATTTAGCTCAACCGTTTCCAGACGCTGCAGTTAGGGGTAAATTTAATCCTTGAAGTATAACGTATAACATGGCAGGGTTGAACGCGATGTCGGCATGATTGGAAGATCGTTACCATTCAATTACCGCCAAGTTTAATCATCCGTAAGGTACCGAAGGATAACCGGCAGAGCCAACCTTATAGTCATTGAGTATCAATAATCGAAGGGAAAATTGGAAATTTCAAAGCTGTCCGTGGCTGGAAATTTTACAAGACAACGAAGATGTAACGAAGTCAAGAATATATAATGTACATTTATTATTTTCACAGTGTTGAAAACTGTCTATTCGACGTTTACAGCGCATGATACTCAATTATTTTTTTTTCCATTATTTACCATAAATGATTAACATAATTCTGGGTACGAAATGATAAGGATTCTTTTTTTTTTTATTAGTTTAAAACAAAAAATCTAATACGCGTTATCGATCATGATTACTCGTGCAATATTTTCCTGCAACTATCGCGATAACTTGATGTTTTTCCGTGACGAAAAGTAACGTTCAATTAACAAATAACAGTTTAACGTTGCAATAAGTAAAAAATTTACCTGGAACTAATATTTATCGATTGTGGTAAAAAATGAAAATATTTAAGAACCGAGCGGTAACCGGAACTAAAAATTTCCCTCAGTGTAATAATTGTACTAGAATTTTCTCTAGTAACTGTAGAAACAAAACAAAAAAATAAAAATAAAATTAAATTTCACTCGGTGCATCGATCTTCCTTCTTCCGTCGTTCGTTCGCGTGAGAACGTGTAACAAGGATAAAAAAAAAAAAAAAAGAAAACAAAAAGAAGTAAATGAATTACAAATAAGTGGATAGGGAAAAAATGTGAGAAATGCGAAGTAGCGGGATGCATTCGGTCGGAATAAACGCATTTCGACTTACACCGCGGAACTGATAGAGTAGCTGACATAATTCCGCTGTACCAGCGTTCCGTGAAATAGATATATATATATATATATATATATATATATACAGAGACGACTGCAGTTGCAACAGCAAATTCGCGTCATCATCTTTCTTTCCTTATATAAAGGAATTGAAATCGCTGGCGTATCAGATCGTATAAACTCCCAGATGCAAGCGGTGTATCGAGGTTTGTATATAAATATATTATATATTGTATGTTGAACGTGTACGATATATATATTTAGCCGATTTTTCTTCGCAAACAGTGTCGTATAGAATACTGTATGGAATCCGGATTTATATCCCCATAAAAACGTAGCAAACCGAAAAGAATACCGGCAGTCTCGCAGGATCGAGGAATTTCATCCCTTGAATATTGGTCTCAAAATAGTAGAAAGAAAAGAAGGAAAAAAAAAAAAAAATGCAAGAAAGAAAGAAAACAGAAACGGAGAAAAAGAATGAAGAATGTAGCAAGCAGCTGATCGTGGAAATAAGAATTACGTTATGAAATCTGGAAAGAATTAGGTGAAAACGTTAATTTGAGAGAACATGACGAAAAAAAAAAAAAAATGAATTCTGTGATTTCCATTGCTGCATCGATAATATTATTGTTCCCAGTGATAGCGTAAAAAATTGAATTGTAAAAACTAGTATTTCGAAACACTAATTTTATGCTAAATATAAACTGATTCTTCCTTTCGACATTTCTTGTAATACTCGGTGTTTTTTTTTTTTTTTTTTTTTTCGTACACGGTAAAATTTTTTCGAAATGTAAGGGTAAATAAAACGTTGAAATATATGAAAGTGAAAGATAATTCTCGTTATAGAGTTTTCAATAATGCGATAATTTGTTTTACAGAATTTTAAAATATAGAAAGTCGAAGCACGGATAAAATCAAAATGCAAAAAGGTGTAGATTATGGAAAATTGAAAACATGTTTTATTTTTTCTTCAATACTTATTCTGATTTTCTACACTTCATTTTTCACATTATGATTTTTCAACGCAATTCGAACCTTCGACATTTGAAAATCTACAAAAATACGTTGCTGCGTTTTTGATAATTCCATGCTAAGATATGGATCCCCATATTTACTAATATTTCTAAATTCTTATCCCTGACCAACTGGCGGCAACCATTTTCGGTGGAAAATTTTGATCCTCGTAAAATACAAAAATCCTGAAACTCTTAGGCTTTCGAATCTATCACCGTTTGCAAAAAACACACTGACTAATTTTATCTGCACATTGTCGAGTCGAACTCTTGTATTCAAATTTTCAGTCCTGATTAAAGTCTTTGAATAAAAAAAGGCAAGATCCAACGTGTTTTTTGTGTGTTCAAAATTCGGAAATTTTGCTGATCGATCCTTACTCACCTTTAGGTCCTGGAGGTCCCCGAGGTCCCGGAGGTCCTTGATCTCCCGGTCTTCCTGTACAGCAGATAAAAAGGAATGCAAAATAAGTAAATAGTATCATTTGGTTGACTAAAGTTATTTTATTTCATCGACTAAAACATTGTTTAAGCGGTCTGAAAATTTTCGAAAAATTCTCAAGACTTCTATTTTCCACTTGGAACATTTCTAAATCGCGGTTTCACTATGAAGTTAATGAATAAAGTCGAACGTGGCAAAGAAACAGAGAAAAATCGCTCCGTAATTTAACCGGTCTATAAACATTCCAAGTGTAAGATAAAAGTTTGGAGAATTTTTCGAAAATTCACAAACGATTCTAACAATTTTTTAGCTAACCAAAAAAATTGAAAGTGTTGGAAACAAAAAAAAAAAAATGGGACAAAATCGGCCCGTCGTGGGCCTGGTTTTGAAATGTTTGGAATAAAAGATACGGCTTCTGAGAATTTTTTGATAATCTTAAAAAAGGTCGTTATCAAAATCACGTTGAATATTTATAAATAATTGAGCAGTTGAATCAAAAATGTGAAAAAATTCAGGGCAGTGTTTCAGAGTTGGGAGAATCGGAGAAAAAAAGTTGTTAAACAAAATCAGAAATGATGAGGGTCAGACCCTCGGTCGGGTTCGCATGAAATTCCGTAGACATAAAGTGGAGGGGAAAATTCGGGGATTAATCGCGCGGCGTGTTCGAGGGTGGTTTATGAGTGGCGCCGTCCTGATTGCAGGGGGTATTCCATCGGCGGATTATCACCACTGCAGCATCCTGCAAGCCCCAGGGCTAAGTGCGCGAGTATGGGAAAGTAATTACGAAACAACAACGCCACGCAACGCTCCTCGATCCAGTCCTCCACCCCATTTCGGTAAACCTGCACCCTTGCCTGCAGAATGTGTACATACCGGCTCCTGTGACCCACAAAAGGACTCTCCATTGTCGGAGCCGTGATTAAATACCCGCGCGAAGTGGATTTCCTCCGTCCTAACGCGAGTACCTACCGCAGATGTCATTACAGTTGACGAGGTGAACAATATCACCGTTTTCCACAAATACCTCTCTCTCTCTCTACCTTTGTGTTTGTTACACCAGCCGAGACGAGTGGTGACCGGCCTTGATGAAACGTGTGATTCGCTTACATTTTTAAAGATATACAAGCCAAATAGGCTCAAGATTTAGATTCATCGAATCGAACCACATAAAAATCATGATTTAACTATTAATACAGCTCTATGGAATTTATTTTATCACAATAACTGCAATTTTTTTGCTATTTTTCGTAATTTTCAGGGGTTTTTTTTTTTGCCATTTACTTAAATTTTCAAAGACTTGCGGTTGAATAAACTTCAGATTTAGATATAGCGGACCAAAATACATAAAAATCATACTTGGTCTATGGTTCCATAAATTTTCTTCTTACCGAAACTGCTAATTTTTGGCGATTTTTATGGTTTTTTTGCAATTTACTCAAAATTTTGAGGGTGTACGGGCAAAATTGACTTCAGATTCGGATTCAGCGCGTCAAAATACGTAAAGATAGGTAGTTCCGGTCAAAGGTACAGACCACTTTTTTTTTTGTAGGTCGGTGATATTGTTGGAATTACAAAAAACGAGGTACGTCCGACCATTTTGCGCTATCGTCGATCCTGTTTTGGTAATTGCAACGCAAAATCAGTTTCTGAGGTTCACTCTACTTTTTTAGTTAAATAAGACGACAACGTCAATTCATTCTTGCACACGCGTTAAATTTTCGCAACAGTTGCGAGAAAATCTAGCAACAGTGATCGTAAGGAGAAAAAACAGTAACGGATACTAGACTTTCCGGTAACAGCTGGAAAACTAATTTTCATTTTCTACCTAGAACTATATTTTATCGATTTTAGTAAAAAATGAAAATATTTAAGAACCGAGAGGTAACCGGATCTAAAAATTTCTCTCATTCCACGCATTGAGAATACGTCTAATGAATATATTCATGATAAATCTGAAACTCAAGACCAAAGAACAGAGAAATATGAAAGGGGTGAAATTTGGCGAATCTAGAAATTCGGTGAATTAAAAATCTTGGATCATTCCGAAATTCGGGTTGCCTCTGATGTTTAGATTTTCGAACCATTCGAAATTTTGACGTTTGGTCAAGGTTCGATTTATTTACTTCAAACTTCGCCAGGAAATAATTCGGAATTTCGCGCGTTCGGATCTTTTCAAATTAGGAATTTCAACCCCACCTCCTGCCAAGACCGTCACTTGACAGATGGTCCTTACATTTCAGTCGTCGAGCAGAGCTGCGGCGGCGTATATCCTTAGAAATTTGAAAATTCGTTGACCCTGCAGAGCTTAGGTGAAATACGATGGCAGAATTGGTGAAATAGGCTGGCTGCGGACTGGTGAGGAATAGAGGGGCTGGAGGTATCCTGATCCGCGTAATTTTCCCCCAGATCTCGTTTTACGTTTCTTCTTCTCGCTCTCCCTCTTCCTCTCTCTCTCTCTCTCTCTCTCCTCTCAAATGAAACGCTTCCAATATTTCACAGCGCGTGCAGATTCGATTCGCGATAAAACGCGTATAAGGCACTCTGTGCTTGATGGGAAAAAGAAGCGCGGAGACGAAGGATAAGGATGTGAATAAATAAAAAATCGAATCAAATAAATAAATTTTCTCTCCAACAAAGCGAGTATTCCATTTCTATGGGTATATATACTCTCGGGATAAATTCCTCAGCATCGATTCGAATATACTGCTGCGTTTATTATTACCGAACTACTCGCGAATGCTCGACAAATAGATATATGACACGATATTCTTAAGCTCTGAATTATAAAGCACAACTGAACTCTTATTCGTCGTATAGAAAATAGGTCAGGCTAATAAAAACGGTCGCTGAAAATTTTTGTTTATATCAGTCTAAGAGCGAAATGCGAGATTTACGAGATTCTTATTTTTCCATCTCAATTTTTCCGTCCGGAATCGTGACAGAATGAAGACTGATTGCACGGAGCGAAGTGTTCCGTACAGTGCTTCGATTCCTTCGTATAATTTTTTTTTTTTTTTTTTTTGTGAAGATATATCCTCCGATGGAAACCTTTCTCACCAATTTGGGCTAAATTCCTTAAGAATTAATGGAAAATAAATCTGACAAGGATAGTAATACCTGATAAACGAATAGTGAAAATCGTACGATATGTACGAAGAATTGTAAGATAAATATTTGTTTACTTATTTATTTATTTAATTTTTTTAATTGTCTTCTAGTGAACTCAGTGGAACGTTTCTTCCAGTTCTTTGAAGCGTTCGTTAAATTTCACTCGTAATCGAACATGAGTTACCTTATCGATTGGATTGATATTTATTTACCACCTAATGAATATTCTGGATTTAAAAGTTTCAAAATTGAGTAATCCGAATTTCAGAGAAGAAGAGAAATGTGATTGCCACAAAGAAAGCTTGAATCAGATACCGTCGAGGTGCGAAATGTCTGTTTAGCGTCTTTTTCGTCGAGGAAAAAGTTATGAATCACGTCACACGGACGAGCGCTGAGTAAAGATAAATCAGGTGTCGAGTATTTTTTCAAGTGCGTATGAATTTGTTATGAGATTTGGCGAATCGCGTTATCGATCGAATATAAATGTAGAAAAGAGAGAGAGGTTCGATTTGACGGAGCAGCCTTTAACCGGGAGAAATTTTTTTCACTTGCAAACAGTTTTAAACTCTACAAAATTTTTTTTACAACAGCCGACAAATTATAATTTTATTTACAAAACGAAAAAACGAATTTTCTTACCCGAACCGTTACTCCATTATAAAATATATCTATTTTACTAGCATTTTCTACCAACTGTTTGCTGTATACATATAACATGAAATCTTTCTCAGTTCAGAAGCGTATACATTATACCCATAATCGTAAAGTATATATATATATATATACTTTATACATATACGCAGGATCAGAGTCATGAATTTCATATCCTTCGACCACCGGCGGCGTACCGAGTGTAGGTCGAAAAAAGGCGGATAAAAAAAAAAAAAGTGGAAAGAAAAAATTTTTTATTCAGGGAAAAGAGTGCTCAATCCCCGCAAAAGATACCACCAGCCTCGGAGTTACTCTGCGTGGATCAGGAACTCTGCATGGATGCAGTGTGGGAGTACATACATACATGCATATGTATATATATGAGGTATCCCACGCCAATTCAACCTGGGTTTTACCCTTGACCTCTTAGTTTTGGAGCGCAATTTTTTTTATGATTGTTCTCACTTTGAAAGGTACTCTGTCAGAAAAACAGAGTACCTTTCAAAGTGAGAAAATTCATAGAAAAAATAGCGCGCCAAATTTAAGAGGTTATGGGTAAAACTCAGGTCGAATTGGCGTCGAATGCCCCATATATATACATATATATATATATATATATAGATATAACATAGCTTTATATACATATAGGTTATAACGGCGACTCGTCGCTTAATGGAAACGTAAACGTATGAATGTCTCACTTATCCGAACCGCCGGCCGTGTTTACCCAGCTTTTAAGCTCTCGTTGATTTTTTAAGCAGGGTATAAAATGAATCTGAAAAGGATAAAATTTCCTGAATAATCCGCATAATTAGGGTTCGAATTTTGGAATAGCGACGAATTAACAATACGACGATTCTTTTTTATCTGATCGAATAAGATTCGATGTGAGTAGATAATTGTGCAAATTCATTAATTTTTAAGGAATCTGACGGCGACAATTATTCCGGTTAACTGAGTTCAATTTTTAAGATATTTTAGATAAACTGATGGGATTTTTTATTTTTTTATTTATTTTTTTTTTTTATTGTTTTCAATTTTTTCTTCATTGCAAACGTATTCCTTCTGCGATAAGGTTTTCGGGATTACAAATCCTGTCAATCGGGGAACGATTGGTGGGAAAATGTGAGAAAAAATTGTTCAGAAATCGACAACAGTGTCACTTCACTTTTTATCCGATTAAACGTGAAGTATTTAAACTCTCATTTCTATATTAGTCCTTCGATTTTTACTTTTTCTGCCTACCATATGCTCCTAAATTTTCAAAGTACTATTCCAAGAGCATGAAAAATTCCTGATAAATCCCGATCCTACTGTCTATAATTTTGGATATATATATAATAAAAATAAATAATTAATAATAATAATAATAATAATAACAATAATAACTGCTCTTAACAAATCAAATCTATAACTACGACCATGCGATTTCACGTCCCTGTTTCGTCAACGAAACTTACATTGATATTAATAATATTATAATAATGTACTATAAAGTAAAAAAAATAAATCATTAGTTAAAAATTATAGGTTATTCCTTTTAAAATCTTTATCTAACTTTGTCTTTGAATAACTTACGCTAAAGACATTTTACTGAAATTTTTGTAGGGTTTGAATGGTATTTGAGACGGTGAACAGAAGAGTCGAGAGTTCGAAATTTGATTTTACCTTGCAGAAATTTGTATGAATGAAAATATCGTAGGATTTTTCCAAACGAAAATGAAAACTCATCAGCGTTACGGGTTTCCAAGCGGATTGTCGCACCCTCGCCGTATACTTTGTACATATACGCATGTTTCGCGTAACTTCGGGAAGACCGCGGGACCCTTTCGGGAGTCTTGCCGTTTTCCGCTGCGACGAGACGGGGATGAGGATGAGGATGGGGATGGGGATGGGACGAGGAATTAGTTTCACTCCTGGAACATCTGGCAGGGCGCGATATCGCACCCGGTGCTTTCGCCGCCGCTGCCAAGCTCCGTTATAAATACAATACACCCTGCAGTGACACGTATAGCCGAACCTTAATCGTAATTTACATGGCGCCAGCTCGCTAAAACGTTTTCGGCGTTATATGGTCCGGACTTTCTGAATTAAACCGATCGACTCGCCTACAGCGAAAATCGGAGGCTCAGCCGAAAGCTCGCATGTAAAGTCGCGAGCTTGCGGTGCGGAAGGTGATAACGAAAAACGTGGAGAAAAAAAACGAACCTCGAGGAAACGGCGAGAGTATTTTTCGCATTTATCTTGAACGATCGTTCTTTTTGATTGATGCAAATTTTTTTTTTTTTTATGTTTTCGGCACGTTCGTTTTGTATTCCTGTTTTCCTGAAAAAAAAAAAAAAACTTTCGGCGTGCAGTAATGATCGATGTTTCAAAAGTGGGAATATTTTAGCCAATAATTTCAAAAGGGTATGAATTAACTGTTTTCCAATGCTTATGAATCATTCGTGAATTCGGTTACTATGTGTGATAGAATCCTCGTTTCTAGTGTAGAAAAAAAAGGTAGATTTCTTTTTATCTGTTTAAATTAAACGCTCGATTGGAATTGCATTGAAATTGAATTGATTCAATTGCTGAAATTTCTAACTACTTTTCATAGCCATCGCGCAAAAATTCCATGACACCGCTTGAAATTGTTTAAAATAATTTATCAATCGCTTATAATCGACTTCGGATTTCTTAAAACCACTTCAAAGTCGTTTCAAGCATCTCATAATAAGTCTGGAACTGCGCAAAATTACTTGTAAATTCTTGAAACTATTCGTTGTCATTTAAGAACCACCGAAAACCATTCGAAATCATTAAGAAATAATTTCGAACTCCTTGAAACTAGTTTGAAGCAGTTTGTTATAATTTCAAAAGCGCTCAACATCGCGTCGATTAAAATTTAAAATTAATTTCAAACAATTCAAAATAATTTCTAGATCGCTTGAGGCCGTTCGAAACTTGATCGATAAGTGAATGTCTCCTCGGATATCTACAATACTCTTAAAATTTTGGTAAAATGTTACATTTTCTTGAAAAATTATTGATCAATTATCAAAAACCATGAAGAACGAAACGCAATCATTAAATTTCTTGTTTCGCAATTGTTTCTCGATTCTTCGACGTTCCGTTTCCCTCGATAAGTGTAAGAAAAGAAAAAAAAAATTCTTAACGACATTTTGACTGATCGTGAATCGGACTTCGACTTCAGCATGAAAATATCGTGCGCGCTGGTCATTTTACAAATGCGATGAATATCGGCACGTGTTATTTATCCCTAGGTAAAATACGTCTGCATGTGTACATAGGCGTAAAGCCTGCAATTCTCTGCAACGATCCGTCATTCTGGACTTGTGGCTATTTATCTTACGCCGCGTTTCAACGCGTATAACTGTTCGTGTACCTTCAGCTCTCACTTGTCGATCGCCGGTGATTGATTTTTTCCACCAGAATTTAATCCGGCTATATAATTCTCGACGATCAATTTCCCAGTTTTTTTTTTTTTTTTTTTTTTCAGCTTCATCTCCTTTCTTTCTGATTTTCGTCACTTTTTTCCCTCCCGCTTAAATTGCGCCGTTTAAGGTCATGTAGTACTCCGACCCTTACCGACCGAGCAAACTCACCCTTCTTCTTCCCATATTAAGTAAACGAACGAACGGAAAGGGTTCAAATTTCGACGGTGCATCGCTCTTTTGTATCCGAATTCGAGAACGTTACTAATATCCCGAACATCTTGAAAAAAAAAAAAAAAAAATGTCTGGTTTTTTGACATGCGTTAATATTCAAACGTTTCCCACATTTCAGGGTTCAAAAAGTGCATAGCTGAGATAGTTTGCGCAATTACCGAAATAATGAAGATCAGAATGATCCATCGTGATACTATTTTCATACAATATTGAGGTCCTTAGATGAAATCTAAGTATTACAATAATTTCATGAAAGCATCTTTTATTTAAGAAATTATTGCAATTCCTACTACTAGCATTGTAATTTAAAGCCTTTCGGTTCGTTTGTTAATTTAATATAGGAAGAAAAAGGTGAGTTGGTTGATCGGTAAAGGTAGGAATACTACATGACCTTGAGCCCGTCACGCCACGTCTGACTAAACGGCGATCTTTCTACTGATAAAAACGAGTCTCATCCTGTAACTTATATTGTGTTTATTTTTGACAATGGAATCGATGCATCAGAATATGACAAACTCGGTTGTATTAGGATACGTAAAGACCAATTTAAATTGTAAAATTTCTAAGCAACTTTTGCAAAAAAAAAAAAAAATCGTACGAGCAAAAAGCGCGTCAATTTGAACAAAATAAACTGTCGCAGATTTATGCGCATACATTTTTTTTTTTTATACTCTGCAAGACGGTGTTTTATTTCATCGGTATAATAAGGCGACGGATGGAGCAGGGATTAAAATAAATAACGAAACCGAGAAGGATGTAACGGACCTTTTTACTCCCTCATTATTTTCAGAATCCAATAATCGTCCGAGATATAAAAGGGGACGACTTTAATCGTCGATAAAATCAACCGAGATTACGAAGAGAGGCCTAGCCTGCTATATAATTCGGCGAGATTCGAAGGTCGCTAAAAGTGCGGCTGGTCGTCATTAAATTCCCAAACGTCGCACGTCGTGCGGCCTGAAATTCAATTTCAATAACCTCGAGTGGGTTCCAAAAATACCGCGAAAAAATATCTCGGATAACTCGAATTCAGACGGGACGATATTTCTCGCGCCTCATTTTTTATTTTTTGCAAAGACGAGAATGTAATATGAAAATGAGAGTCGGAGAAATCCACGCAAAGCATTAAACATTTTTATACAGCGATCTATTCGTATAATAATTTATTGTCAGGTTTTTTTTAAATAAATAAGAGTAACAAATTTTTTTCATACTTGAACCCCCATGCAGTTGCTTCGCTGAATTTGAACTCTTTTTCAATTTCACAAGTATCGAAAGAATCTAAAATTCAATAATCGACTCTCAAAAAGTAACTGCGATGGCTAAGTCAATATGGCGTCGGAACTGAGTTGACAGCTGATCGTTTTAACTTAATTACAGGAATGTAAATAAGGAACAGAAGACTCCGGGCAAGTGATTCAACTTCTGTTTAAAAACGCTGAGTTAATACCGAGTGAAATATAGGACGAATAACGACCTTTATAATTAAATACGAGACGAGACTAACGTGAAATATTTTTCGCCACTATATGGCATCGTCCGATATTTCGAATTCCAATTACGTGCACTGAGAGAAATTTCTAATTATGGTTACCGTGCAGTCCTCGATTATTTACTAAAAAATAGTTAGAAATACGAAACGAGAACGACTTTAGTACAGTTGTAACCAAAAGGCATGGTATAAGTTAGTATAATTTTTTTTTCGTTATGATCATTTATACTATACTTAACGTCAAAGCTCTATTCAACTGAAAAAATTCAGTTAGCTAAACAATGTTTTACAATCAACAACTCTAATTACATTGTTAATATTTGCATTTACTGGGTGTTTCCAAGTAAACTCCGCATTATTTTCGATTGCCTACCCTTAGGGGGAACAAATATCGGTAATACAGACATCCCGAGTTATCATCAATTTAGTAAAGCCAAGACATATAACCACTTTAACGTGACTCCGGGACGCGATCACTGAACGCTTCGGTACAAGTTATAAACAACGAAACAACGGGCAGTTCCAATTCACTCGCAAGGACCTTAAACACGCTACCATGTACCGATAACTCGGTATGTCTGTATTAGCGATAAATTCCATAGGTCTGCATTACCGATATTCGTTCCCCTCAGTGGTAGGCAACCAAACATGCCGCAGCGTTTATTTGGAAATATCCGGTGTAAAGCAAATTTTCTCATAATTCGAATAATATTCAAATCGTTATAATTGCAACGATACTCATTTCGCTATAATTTTCTAGCGACCATAACAGTTACGCAATTGACGCCTGTCACCTTTAGACTTTGGATAAACATTCGAACGTTCTTGGCTATCATCACTCACCGTCTGTTCCATTCCGTCCTGAACGTCCTGGAATCCCGTTAGCTCCTGGGGTCCCATTTGCCCCCGGCCTCCCGTCAGACCCACTGCGACCAGGAAGACCATCGAGTCCCGGTTCCCCCGGGATCCCATTCCGCCCATCGAGTCCAGGTTCGCCTCGTTCTCCCTTCGGCCCCGGCGTTCCTTGGTGCCCCGGCAATCCGGTGAGTCCCGGTGGGCCCACAGGCCCGGAAATTCCGGGCAGACCGCGGTCGCCCTTCTCCCCCGGGGTCCCAGGGATCCCCGGAAGTCCCGGGGAGCAATAGTCCCTGAAATTCCGACAGAAGTTCTCCATGACGTCGGTCTAGAAAATAGATGAAATATAATAAGCAAAGATTCAAGCTCTAGTTTTCTTTCGAGTTTATCTCACGAAATTTCAACACTTCTGGTGTGAGATTGTTTGAAAAGTCTCACTTCATAAGTCGTTAACTTGGTTGATTTAGGTACGGATAAAATTCATCCCAATCGATATTAAGAAAATTCTTTAAAGGTATCGTAATTCATAACTCGACAATTTTTCTTTTTTTTTTTTTTTTTCTTTTCATAAATATTCTAAGTTATATTTTTGAGATATATGACAGATAAAAGCGAATGATTTACCATTTCCTGCAAATTAATATTTTTTTACTAATTTCGTTCCACTTCATTTCTAATTGTCATACACTCAACGATATCGTTCTAAAAATTCTCTGCGACAATATTTTCCAAATCACCAAAAATGTTTCAATTTCTCATCTATAAAAAATATCTTCGGTAATTGTCTTTTCAATGATTATACAATATATTCGTGCGAAAATTATATCGCGTGTACAGATGGTGATAATTTATAAATAACTTTATACCTCCGTCCGCTTTTCCTTTACTCCGCGTTTTATTTCTAGTATCGGGTAAACGCGTACAGCAAAGAATTTATTACAGAACGAAACTCGCGGTTTAATGAATTATTAATTAAAACAAGATTAAACTCCGCCCTGCGACTCTTTGCCCACTCTCAGATGGCCTCGCGCAAAAGAGTTTTACGGTTATGCCGCGCAGTGGCAGCAGGTTGAATTATTAACGACAAGAACCGGATATTATGTCCAGCCCAGACCTCCGCTGGCTTCACTATGTAACGTTCCGAACTCCTGAAACGTCCCAAAAAAAGTTGCACGCTTGGTCCGATGTGTCACTCATATTTTTTTCCACGCGTACCTACGTATGATAGTCTGTTTCAAATTACAACAACATTTTTTTTTTCTCACTCTCCAAAGCAGAGTTTTTCCCATAAAGAAAGATGACTAGGATTTTTAGCTCGGCAAAAACTGATTGCGTCCAAAAGTTATTCCATTACAAAGAGAAAAAAAAAAAGAAAAAGAAAAACGTAATACAAAATTTAAATCTACCCCGTCCAAATATGTTTAATGTTATTTTTATTATTTTATTTTTCATATTACACGTTGCGAAATATTTGAAATCAAATTTTGAGCATCGATCGATAAGTCTCAACGCGTTAATTATTTATATGTTATAATTAATACTCTGATATCGAAAGTTTTCTGAGCAGTACATTGTGATTAAATTATGATAGGGGGTGACGAAATCTCGACACTGATGAAGTGTCAGCAAATGGGATCGGAGCGAGACGCTCAAAGGGGTGATTTAAGACGTCAATATCATACTTTCTCCCAAGAGATCTGTACGTAATTAGAGCATAATTCGTGTTTCAGTAAAATCGTCCGGGAAAATTCAGCCCTGAATGACAGAAAAGACAGTGATATTCGTTAGGGGTGATCGTCGTTCGTCGCTGAGAGCTTGATTCTACGTTCGCAGCAAAGCTTGAGAGGATTTATCCCGCATCCCCCGATTTTCACCCTTCGCTGTAACTCGCAGTGTCTGATATCTGTTTACACAAAAATTTATGCAAATAGATCGGGAACCGGGAAGCGAATTCTAAAAAATGAGGTAACGATTATAGAGAGAAAGATTGTTATGAAAAAACTACGGAGAATGTTAAACGATGCCGGGAAATAGGGAGATCCAATTTCGCCGAAGAAAGCAGCTCGCAAAAATTTTCCAACAATCTAATCTCACGAGGATATAACTAAAGTGTGTATATTACGCCCTCGGTGCGAATTTGAATGGAAGAATGAAGACAAGAGGAAGAGAGATGTAGAAAGTATGTGCGAAGGTATGGTGGAAAAGTGGAGCCGTGAAAAAAGCTGCGAACATTCAGGTTAAAAATTATTACGTATTCAGACGTCATTTGGAAGGAGGATGAAACATTTCCGTGGGTAATTTAATCTCGCTCCCTTTCGAAGAAGGCGTAGCTGATATTTTACGCCCAGCGTAAAACGTAACAAGTTTAGCATTTCCGAGCGAGAGTAAACGGCGGCGACTTCATACCTTTATCCTTTACTTCCATGCTTTGGATTAATTGAATTTTTTCGATTACATATGTTTTTCAAAATCGCAAGAATCGGGGATAGAGATAAAAAAAAAAAAAAAAAATGCGTAATCGACGGATTATAAAAATCGGAAATCACATTTTTAGGAATTCAATTTCGAGGCGATGTTCTTTTTCTTTTTTTTATTTTTCTTGTCTTTTTGGATCCTGCGGGTGTGAAAAATTCGGAACGGAATCTTTTCTCGGAATATCTGAAAGATTATAATGTATCCGCACATCAACGTGGTTGGCGGGTGGCTTTCTATGACGAGGGTTTCCCGCAACCGCAGAATTACTGCAAAACTTTACCGTCGATTGGACCGAATAAAGCGTGCAGTGGATCCTTAAGGAGACGGATGCTGTGCACGGTTTTTTAAAAAAAAAATTTATAAAATTATATACACCGCGATTAAAATCAATCGAGGAACTTCGTTTTGATCAAAATCAATTTTACATAATAAACTTGAGAGCCCTTTGTTTCGTCATTTTCATACGCTTGACTCCCTTGGTAAACATAATTTCTATAAGCCGAAAATGTGGCAAAAAATTTCTACTGATTTGCTCGAGTAATATTTGGTAAGAAGCTTTTGTTAGGATTTGATACGGATATGAGAAAGGCTGGAATAAACTCAAAGAAATCCTTATTGTAAGATGAGTTGATTTATTTTTTCTTTTTTACTTCAAGCTTCTCTATATTCAGATAATGGAGTGATTTGCGTTACATTCACAAGGAAATTATTGAAACGTTATGGGATTTATAAAATAACCTCGACCTGTTTTTTTTTTTTTTTTTTGTAATCAATACAACTCTTCATCGGACGATATTTCGTGAACAGAATAAAGTTCTTTGTAACTCAGTTTCATTGAATTTGAGGAAACAAGTTTCAGTTTAGTTAGGAAATTAAATTAATCTTTCATACTTTTAACTATTTTATTAATCAGACTCACTTCAGTATAAGGCTAAAAAATTCTCTTCTCTTCGTTAACGGGCACAATTACCGACGATAATTTTTATATCGACCAAGATTCAATTGTCTGCAAGAATCCATAATTTTTCGATTGTAGAATATTTTGAACAGAATTGCGATAAAAAAATTCAGCAATATTGTTCAATAAGCTTTCTTGAATTCTCGTCAAGTTTATTGTTTATTTATTTTTTTTTTAACAGAAATTAAAGATTCTTTGATATGGTTTGTTTTTTTTCATTCTGCATTTTCTACATGTTCAAAATTTCTGTTAAATCGCCGAAGAATGAAATAAGCAGTCTTTTATTTTCAACGAATTTCTCGTTCTCGTTAAAAAATGTTCAAAAAAAAAAAAATAAAAATAAAAACTTTCAAGAGTTTTTTCAGAAAATTTTTGCCATAATCTATAAATAATATTTTTACAACATCTTGAATATGTAACGCTTTCAAAATCTAATTCGCAGCTTACTCTGCTGTAAAGTTTTTTAGAAGAAGATTGACGGTAAAAAAATTTTTTCAATTCTTCTCACCACTTTTCTTAAATCCTCCAGTAATCTCTAAAAGTGTTAAAAAACTTTTGTAAAATTCCCAAATACCTACTTATTCCATGAAAATTCATTGACATTTTCCAACTCGTGGATCCATTTCGAACAACCGTGCTTTTCACTTCGTGTGCTTTAGATGTGGCTCGTACGAGATAAAAAAAGAAAATAAATAAATAAAAAATATGTAGAAAAATTTTCAATTTCGAATAAACTTGACAGCATTCAGCCGAATTTTTGCCATACAAAAGTGCGAAATCCGAATGAGGAGGCAGCCGAAATAGCGGCTTCAGATTTCGTGTATTATGATGATCAAAATCCAGTCTCCGTTTACCAGAAAGCAGCGCGAAGCCGATTCTCACCGAGAGACGAGAGCTTTTCGGATATTTTTCCGTACATTACTGTCAAGAGTGAAGTATTGCGGTTGTTCTGAGGCCGCATAGCTCAGGTTAAAACAAACTAGACGGCTCGGGATTGAGCGTTACATCGTTACTAACGCACTCCTCCGGCTATCAATAACTCTTTCCCGGATATTACTTGTCATTCACCGCTGTTCGCCGCCTCGCGTGTGCCCGGATCATACGGTGATCCTCGTTTGCCGCGGATTATCCTAGAGGAACGAGAAGATGAAAAAAAAGAAACAAAAAAAAAGAAAAAAAAACGATGAAAGAGTTCGCTCACTTTGGTATTTTCAACCATCTGCGAACGACATATTTTACAAGTTTAATCGCGGGGGTTGGTTAACCCTTTCAGTCACGCGATTCGGTTATACTTTCTTTTTTTTTTTTTTTTTTCCTGGCATGGAAGTGCAATTGTAGGCACGTTTTCTATGTATTTTTTCGACGCTGAATGGGAATCTCATTTCAAAATTTAATAAAACTAAAAATAAGCCCTAAAATGGGGTGAAAACAGGGTGAATTATGAATAATGTTTTAGACAGTGGTCTTGAATGAGATTTGTATGAATATTTATTTTCAGACAGTACCATTTTAGGCCGAGAATAGATGAAAACCCCGATACTATCTACATGCACCCTTAAGGAGGGTGAAGACTACCCCTATGCATTGAATTTTATAAATCTAACGGCAATTGCGAGATCTCTGTTTGACAACCAATGAATTCCAAGCGTTTTTAGTACCTACACGTTTGCTATCAAATTTCTCCGCTTACGAATGACATTCGCGAAAGTACGTTGTTTTTTTTTTCTTTTATTTTTTGTTTGCATATATTTATTTATAACAATTACAAACAATTACGCGTTCACAAAGAATCCTAATCGTTCTAAAATGTAAGTATCTTTTTGATCCAAAATCTCAAAAAAGTGCAGTATTTTACGTGGAATAAAAAAGAAATGACAAAAAAGAACAAAAAAAAAAAAAAAAAAACAACAAAAAAGGATGCCGTTACAGTAGCTTCTGTGACTGAAAGGGTTGGCAAAAAAATGCTTTTTTTTCTTTCAAATTTACTATCAAATAGTCCTGCGTTGAGCATAGTTTGTCAAATTATTTACAAATACAAAAATACAAAATATTGGAGTTATAAAGAAAAGGTTATAGTCGTTAGATGCCGACGCTTCATTTTAAATCGTTTAAAAACGCTCGAGTTTGTATTCGAGGAAAGAAATACGGTTTCGAGGGTTCGTTAAAAATTGCTTTCGAAAATCTCAAGAAGTAGGAGGAAAAGAGGAAGAAGGAAAGGGGAAGCAAAAGGCCGAGTATCACACCGTGGGGAGAAATTTGGCTAGATTTATTCGCTGGCTGGCTGTCCGTGGGTGAATTCCGGGCTCCATGTATGTGTTCGACGGGGATCCCGACGTTTAACGGCGTCGTGTAAGCACCTGGACGTCGGTTTACTTAACCGCAACGATCTCGCATTGAATAATTGATACCCCACCAGGATGGCGGCGGCGTGGGCTTTGAAAAATGACTGCGGGAAAAGGAAATTGGACGCGAGAAACTCGAGGAGATAATTCGTACACACGAGACTCGACAGATCTCTAATTTCAGCCACCGCGAGTAATGAAAGCGAAACGGGAACAAAAAGAATTTTCACCACTTTTCCACGCGTAGTCTTCGCGAAGATAGAATTGTCGATTTTTTGGACGCGGCGAAACGTTCTTTTCGTCTTTTTTCTTTCTCTTTATCCCGATTTCAAGGGGATTGGTTCACCGAAATTCAATACTCTTCATTCTCTTCGTTATTGTCAGAACGTCGTATCAACGAGCTTTGATAAAAACAAAAAGTATAACAAAATACCGATGATATCGATGATTCGATTCGAACCACTTCAAAATCGGTAAAAGTCTCGTAAATTCGTTCCATTTCATTAAAAAATAATTCATTTTATTCGGAAAACTATTTTCTACAAACACACCGAAATACTTAATTTTTCATCGTAATGATTACGATCGACGAATTTCAACATCGAATTGGCTACGACTTGAAAAAGAAAAATCAGTTTCAGTAACTTCCCACGGTAAACTAGCTTTCCAAATGAAATTATTTATCTTGAAGTAAGATCTGACGTAAAATCTAACACTACGCTTTGTTTAAAATAACAATATTTTTTGTTTTCGTATTTTTCAACAGACAGCTTAGGGATATAAAAATTGGATAAATCCTGAACGTACGAATATCTCGTATAATAAAGAGCATAAAAAGTATCGATTTACGGTCAACCAGTCTCTTTCACGTACACGTACTGTTTGCATAAAAGCCTGTCGGCTCTTCGTGCAGATATGAAAAACTTTTATATTCCTTTATTTTGAGTTCAAAATTATCAGAAAATTTTTCATCAAATTCTCGTTCTCTAGCTCCGCACGCGTGTGATAAACTTTCCGCCGTCAAGCTTGAAAAAAAAAAAAAAAAAAAAAAAAAAAATAGGAACCTCAAACCGGTTGCATGTTAATAAAACTAACGCACGTAAAAACGATTCGGATGATAAGCGCTGAGCGAGTGGATACCGACTACAGTTTGGGGAAATATGTGGGGCATGGTGTCGAGGTGCAGACTTGAGCAATCTTTCGTAACGTATAACAAAGCCGCTCAATGCAAATTCCGAGCATTTCTATAAAACGTCGCGCCCCCTGATGGTGAAATTGCGTTTTCTGCGTTACTCTCCAACCACACACATGATCACTATATTCCCGTGTCATCTAGATCCAACGATTCGCCCCCCCCCCCCCCCCCCCCCCCCCACCCCCACCCCCCGGTGATCCGTAAACTTCCATTTAATAATATATCCGAGGTTAAAATCAGACGCGAGTAAATATATTTCTTTTATACACACACGCGCGCGCTGTTTATTTTTTCTCATTATATTTTGAGGCAAAAAATTATAACCAGAGAGAAATTTATTTTCACGCAGGTGTAATAACACGGAGTTTATAAACGCGCCTGGATACTGTAGAAATAAAGAAAAACGTAAAAACATAAAATAATCCAAATATAACACAAGGCAACGGAAATGAATAAACAAAATTTCTATTCATGATTATTGGATATGTCTATTTTTAACGTCGAATTCAGTGTACAACGAATACGTGTTAAAAAAAAAAAAGCAGGGATGTTTTATTTTTCTTTTTTAAAAGGCTCGACAAGCTTCGAGTATACCATGCGTACCTAACCAACGTCTGACCCTCAACTTTTTTTGATTTAGTCCAAAAATTTTTTTCTGCAATCTTCGTAACTCTGAAACGGTACCCCGAATTTTTTTAGAAGTGAATTTGAAACGGATCTTTTGTATGATTTTCGAAAACTGTATTTTCTTTTCCAAAAATTACCAAAACCGAATCCGTGATGGACCGATTTTTTTTTTCATACTTTTAATTTTTTTGGTCAACTAAAACATTGCTCAAACGGTCTGAAAGTTCCCAAAAAATGCTCAAAGTTTCTATTTTTCACTTGAAACGTTTCTAGACCGGTTTCATTATTAGGTTGCCAAAAAAAAAAATTTAAATGTGCCAAACAAATAGACAAAAATCGTTCCATAATAGAACAAGTCTGGAAATGTTCCAAGTGAAAAATATAAGCTCGAAGAATTTTTCGGAAATTTTCAAAAGGTTCAAACAATTTTTTAGTTAACCAAAAAAAATTGATAGTGATGAAAAAAAATGGGACAAAATCGGCCCATCATGGGCCTAGTTATAAAATGTTTGGAACAGAAACTACAGTTTATGAGATAATGTTTATGAGAATTTTAAAAAAACGTCCTGTTCAAAATCACTTGAAATATTTATAAATAGTTGATCAGTTGAATAAAAAATTTGAAAAAATTCAGGATCCTGTTTCAGAGTTGTTATAATTGCAGAAAATTTTTTTAAACAAAATGAAAAATGGTGAGTTCGCATGGAATTCCCCATATATATGTAGGCGGGAAGATCTCCGGGTCTTTTCGGGTTCGTCGGCGAGAACTTCCTGCCGATAAAGAGCCCGATATTTCCGCTTATACGCCGAATTATGTACACAGAGAAGCGAGATAAACCTTGGAAAGCACCGGCAAGGAAATTACCACAACGTAACCAAGTCGTTGCGGACTTTCGTCGACGACCTAAATCGTCTCTTGCATTAACTTAGCCATGCTGAGTGACGTCGAGGCTAAGTAAGGACGCTGGCAATGGGATAAGCGGCAGTCTCAATGGCGAACGGTGAGCAAACCGAGCGCGTAGAATGGCGATGGGAAATGTTAATGCTAAAAGCGGGAAGTTAGAGAGCGGGAAGATATTACGGGGAACACGACGGTAGTCGCTTATACGATTAGTTGGAAATTGAATGAATGATTTGAATTCTATGACAATGATTTTTGGTCATTTAAAACGTTTTTCTATTCATTTTCAATCATTATTATTCTCCTTTAATCTTATTAATTAACTCATTCGCTTCTTTGTACACTATAGCGTGCAATCTAGATGTTAGTTTTTTTTTAATTTTATCGAGATATACGGCATATTAAATAATTGTCGAACATATGAAATGGGAGTAACAGTTTTTGACAAATCGATTTCCGCTATTTATTTTTTTAGAATTACTCTCACATTGCGAGAAAAACGCAAATTTTGAAAAAAAAAGACACTCAATTTCTGAAACATGTCCGAAACAACTAAAAGTCAAGTGTTTCTTTGCTTAAATAAAGGCATTTTGAGTTCATATTTTCATTTTAAAGTGAACGGGTTGATAAAGATTATACACTCAATGTTCATACTATTGATTTCGATTCTGGTTGAAGTTCTCAATGTTATGGCAACGACGCATTTTTAGAGAATACTTCGTGCAGTTAACCCTTACCCTCCACACCGGGGTCAAAGTGACCCCCGCTGCATCTTCACCGTAAATTCCGTATGGAAAAAATCCAAGATAGTCCGACTTGATGCAAGATAAATAACGAAATATCGTTAATTCGTTTCTTTTCCAAACACATTCGACTTCACTCATTCAAATAAATACCATTTTTCCATCACGCAGTATCTTCATGTTTTTTTTTTTCAACGAACATCCATACCTTGATAGTTACTCAGTCAGTTTTTAGCTCAAAATATTGAAAATTCAGTGAGTAGAATGATTGATTTTTCGGTATTTTGTTGCTTAATGAATTTTTTTTATTTTTTTTTTTTTTTTGTCATATTCAAAATTTCACTTTGCTAGAGGTAATTAATTCACCTTTAAGTATAATAGATTTCAATAAATTAAGATAATGCAGCGCAGAAATTTGTGCGGAGATTACTCAAATTAGCCTCGCTGCGAAATCAACCCCTAATTGACTCTTTCGATTTCAGCGTTAATTGGGGGCTAAAGTGGCGAGCAGCTTTTGCTACCGAGGAACGAGAGCCACTCAAGAAACGCCGTATTACGCAGGACAAATTACTCGCGTTGTGGCTGGTAGGTGCGCGGCTTACGTTGTAACAACTTGCAAGCTCCGCGAAAGCTTCGCCTTGGCGCCTTGAGCCGAGGTGCTGCGTGGTGACTGATTAAACCTCCCTTACTAATCGGATTTAAAGGGGCGCGTCCGGCACACGCTCTTGGACGAAACCAACCCCACACGATTTAATGCTACGTACAGCAATCGGAGCAAGTTTTTGTCGTATTTTTATTTTTATTTTTATTTTTTTTTTTTTTCTTAGAAGGAGTTATAAACGTCAATTTTATTGTGTACAAAATAATCCTCTAGAAAGTAAAGGACTATTGGTTAAATTCTGCAAAAAGCGCTTATCAGCGTGTGATTTTTTTCACATTCGAATAAACGTGTAGGAAAAACATAGCAATTATTCCAGTGAAAGTTCTTGGTCGAAAATTCTCAAAATTTTTGAAAATCTTTAAAAACTATACATGATATGCATTTTTTTTTTTTTTTCTTTTGACAAACCAACAATGTGTATAAAAATACCGCTTTCTATGCGTATTTGTGAGAGTCTGGTCAAATTTTTCTTTTTTAAAATAATTTACGCAGATATTGCTAATCAGAGGGAAGAAATGTAAATTTCGTCAATCGTAATCGAAGCTTATGTGATTTGAAAGTAATCGATTTCCACGAATCCAAATTCTACTTTACAATATATCGTTAATGAAATGCTCATTAAACGCACGTTCGGTACACGAAAAAAGCAATTTGTGGGGTAATAAATTGTCCCTGACAGAGAAAAAACGAAAAAAAAAAACAAAGAATAAAATACACGATCGCACAGTATTTTCACCCCATCCTCCACATCGCTTTATCGAGAACGATTTAAACGTCATCAATTCTGGATGAGTTAATAAATGAAAACAGAAAAAATGCTGGCAGAGCGGCGCACAGCGACACCCCTAATTGAGATTCAGTAAACGGAATGATCCGTGAAGAAAAAATATAAATGACGAGCGTTTTATACTGCCGTTAGCCATATTTGATATCAGCATAGGATATTCGGGAAGGGTGGAGGATGAGGATCGGGTCGGGGGGAGAGGATTCGAAGCGTCTGTGAATAAGTTAATTGAATGTAACGCGCGAACTGTTTGGAGAAGCTGATATCCACAGGGGATCACGTATATATAAAGGGGATGAAAGTTTCTTCCGCCATCGCCCTAGAAATCGTCCTCTGGCTGCAGGGGATGATATTACGAAGGGTCAAAGGATTTTTTCCCCCTTGGGACTTAAACTTGAGGCACGGATTTCGCCTTCTTCTCGCCCCGCGAACTCGGTGCCAATTGATTCCGAACACACCCAAAGGGATTTTAAAAACGTATCACAAGCTGCACCCTCGCTCCCTGATCAGCTCGATCTCGACCCCAATCGACACTGATTTACCCGCGGCTATGGGGGAATTCTTATGTGTTATACTCACCGGAACCCGCGTGGCACCTGTTAGCCAGACCCAGTCCTGGAGGTCCGACGATGTTGGGGAATCTTCACCCCCTACAGGCGGACCCACCGGGATCGCAGTTGCAGTTTTTACGTCTCTTGGCTGCTGCTGCGCTTCCCTCTCTTCCTGGTCCTGAAACATGTAGGTTCTTGTGATAGTTGGTAAGGCGTGAGAGTGCAGAAGGATCAGACAATATAAGGGTGAAATGATCAAATTTTCGTAATTGCGGGTGTATTTAGACTATGTCAAAAAATTGTTTCAAATAACGAGAGGAAGTGATTTTCTGTTTATTTATTAACTTTTTTTTAACTTTGGCATTTTGTAACTCGTCAACGAATTAGTTTACTGATAAGACCGGAACGTGCTTTTGTGGGGGATTAAACGCTCTACAAAAAAGATCATTTTACACATTTTATGATAAATCTACTCTTTCAAAACTTATCTAAGGTCGAAAGGTATTTAAGGACCTTCGTCTATACTCCTATAATTGTTCTAGATCTTATGGCTATTCCAACAATATTCGAAACTTTCTTTTGACGATATCCATTTTACTAAAATTTTCTTGTAAATATATCATATGAAATTTTTTGCAGTGCGAAATAATTGCGAAACCGAGTTAATCGAGTTAAAGTTGGAGGAAGAATGAATTCCTTGGTGAAGATAGTCCATGAAATCATTCAATTTTGTGAAATTTTCGGGTGTAAAATAGAAGACCAAGTAAATTCAGAATCAGAAAAAAATCTGCCATTTTCAAAAAGATTTTTCAAGTCGTCATAGAATTCCGTATTGAAGCAACCTTTTGTACCCAATTATCAATATAATGTTCTTACAAAATTTTCTCTCAAGATTTGTCATCAACAACTTATTCGGAACAACGAAAGCTCTGACAACGAGCCTAATCTTATAAATACCTGACTGAATAACAAGTGACGCGAATCCTGGTTATAAACTCGTCCTGTTTATTCTCCACTACCAGTTCCATAATTGGACTTACCCAGGGCTTTGAGACATCGTCGAAAGCTTTTCTGCACAATGCTATCAAAGTTCGCCAAAATTCCGAGTTTAACTTGGAAGGTGGCGGACGGATTCGCGGTTCAAAGAGATCGGCCAACACGGCTGGAGCGATTTCGTGCAATTGTCCGCAAGCTCAAGTCAAACGTAAATAATACACATACCTTGAAGTTCTCGGAAACGGCGTTCTCCTCGAAGTTAACGCCGCTCCGTTTTTGGCGGGATATATCTACGCCCTGACCGAAGTCGTCTTCGATTTCGCATCGCGGGCACTCGGCGACGCGAAGCTCTCCCTCGAGGCTGAGAAGCTGCAAGTAGAGGTAGGAAAAGGCCCCGATTTGAAGGAGGGCCTGGGCCAGGACGAACCAGGTGAGCGTCCTGGACCGCGGGCAGGACCCGACACCCTTCGCCTCGGCTTCACCCATCACGCAGGCCGCTTAACCTGGCTCCAGATTTAAATCGGGCGCCTAAGTCGGGCCGGAGGTCATGACGCGAGCTTTCGGCTTTTGCTGCACGGAGGTGACACTCACTCGGCCGCTTCGCTGCTTTCCGCACCTGCTGCACTCCGGTTTGCACCGATTTTTTCGCCGATGAGCATGCCGGCACTCGACGTCCGACCACGCGCGCTTTTTCCACTGCCGCTTGAAGCCCGGTTGGCGCACACGATCGCGGCTGGCACTCTACTGCCAGTTTCTACTGCCGGACCGCGAGGTCTCGAGCTTCCGAAACCAGCGACGCTGGCTGCGCGCGCAGCGCCGCTTGGAACTATCGCGGTTGCGGCCGTCTACAGTGCAGCGGTATACTTGTCGCTCTGCGACGATCAAATGCGACGTGAACCAGACGGGCCACTTAATCACGCGACAATTGTACTGCACGCTTCCGAGGATGGCCGATCGGCACGACGCCGTCTTGATATTGAACTGCTCAAAATTACGGAAAGGGAAGTTAACGAAGGCAGAATTTTCGCTCAAGGAAGAGAAAAATCTCGGACTGGGCTGAAATTCCGAAGTTGAAAAGTTCCGAAAGCGCGCCAAATTCTGAAATTTTTGGTGGGGAAACTTGATGTAAAAAAATGAAACTTTGACAAAATATCAAAGTTTCGAATAGTCCGAAACCCGACGTTCAAAGCTCCGAAAGGGCGAAATTCCGGAAGTACAAAATGGCGAAGGGTGTAACTCCGACGAGTCGAAATTCCGAAAGTTTTAAATTGGGATACTTTAATAATCTTTAACATAGAAAGTCCGAATGATCGAAGATTTTCAGTTATGCGAATTTCTGGCTCGATTAAATTTCAGAGTATTGATCTTTCTTTATTTTGGATTTTCGATATTTTTACGTTCGGAATCCTGGTCATTCTAATTTTTGATTTTGCTCATTTTTCACATCCTCACGTTGGATAAACTACGCTTTTTGAGTATATTTTAATTTTCGAAACTTCACTCAATCGCAACTTTATTTTTCGGAATTTTTCTCCATCAGAACTTTACTTTTCTAAACTTTTCTCCATCGTAAGTTGCATTTTCGGAATCTTGCATTTTGGAACTTTGAGCCGTCGGGTTTCCGACCATTTTCGCAAAAGATTGATTTCTACACTTCAAGTTTCGCCACTAAATAATTCTGAATCAGGCGCTTCCGGAACTTTTGAAAATTCAGAAGGTCAACCCCGCCTCATAAATTTAACGGTTGACAATCGAATCAGGAATCGAAGGAACTTTGATGACTTGAATTATTTTCTTTGATATGTCGAGGTTAAATTGAAATCATTGGTAATCGCTTGAAATCACTTTAATCTCGATGAAGAAATTAGTTGAAGAAGCGTCGGAAATCATGACGAATGGTTCCGACTCGTTGACATTTTATTGATTTCCATTCGATCCCGAGCTTTCCAAATGATTCAGATTGATTCCCACCGATTTCCCAGCGTTACAGGTGATTTCCTGTGATCCTATCGAATCTATACATGATCAAAAATTAGAAATGAGTCCTGAAATCGACGTTTACGAATTAGAATAATTTATTTCAGCATTCTGAGCTCTGCATCTGTGCCGGTATTAACCGATCGGCTATTTGACGCAACTGCAAGAACGAGGAAATGAACAACAACTACGGGACCTTTCGAAGCTTTATCAATAAGGAAATCTCTTTTCCGTTCGCATTTCTTCGTTCTGCACAGTCTCGACTTTCAAGACTGCATTCGTCGATATGTCCCCTTTAATTAAAAGAATAAAAGAATAAAGGAGAGAAAGAAGAGAGACAAAAAAAGTATTACAGACTTCCCAGACGGAGGTTTACGCTGCACCTGTACCGCGACCCTTTTTTTTTTATGGTCTCCCTTTCTCTTCGGTCAATTATCAACGCCAGGGAACAATGGGAATTGTCTACAAAGCGGTTTGAAATTGTTTCATTGTTTTTGTTAACTCGCGTTGATTTTTTCGTTGCCTTTTTTTTTTTTTCTTTGTTACCCCTTTGACTATTCTCTCCGATCTTCTTCTATCTATACCATTTCGCACCCTTCCTCACGAGGGCGAGAGAAAAGGCAACAACAGAGGCTACGCACAATACGTGACCGCACAGCGAGCACTCAAATCCATTTCGCCGAGTGCGATTTACCGCGCATATATGTGTGCGAGTATCGCTTTTATTTATCCCTTCTCCCTCTACCGGTCCCCTTTTTTTCTTTTTTACGTTTTATTTCGTCACCCCTCGCATCGCTTCGCGTGATAAGCCTGAGGACCCCCAATGGCCATTAATAACCCGATTCATTCGCGCGACTAGCTACTCTTGTATCATTTCGAGTGGGTCGAACGCAAAAGACGATCAGGAAATCGAGCTTTATGGTCTCGTGCTTTAACGGGCTCTGGAGAATCTCACACTGATCAAAATTTTACCTCCTAAAGTTACCGCAGAAAATTATAGTGAAACAGACGCATATCCTTGCGATGTATATTATAATAATGGAAGAACATTTCGCTTCAAGTAAATATTCGTAGTATAATATTTGTCGTAGTTGCCGATACTGCGTTTTTTCAGTTAAAGAAAATCAGTCAGTGCGAGTGACGATAATGAAAAAGAACATTGAGATAAAACTTAATTTCACTTTTTACCCAGAACATAGTGAAAACTCTGAATATTTCAAGAACTGTGTAATAACCACAACGGAAGAATTCTCTGTGCAGATTGGCAATTTCGCCCCTTTTCCATTCTTTTCTTTCTTTGCTGCATTTGTGTAACCATAACGACCTGCGCCTGCATCTAACTTGAAACAAACGCGCACCGACAACTGAAATATATCGGCTGCTATGTGCAGTGCGATTCGCGTGTTTGAACAGCGGCAACGTTTACTATGTATAGTGCATTCTGCAATGTACTCGCGCTGCTGTTTAAATCGCTCGGTATCAACACGCGCTGAGCTTATCATGACTACCGTCACGATTGTTTGTTATTATATGTATTTTCGTTATGCTTGTACAGTGGCGCTGCAATGCAGGTTGTATGTATATATATACACTACACCCAATCGAGGAAATTTCGTAATAGCGATTAATTTTAATTGGCAGCCTGCAGCCGTGATTCCAAGTCCTTGCGTATATGTATATATGTATATAGTAATTAATTACAGAAAAACGTAATTAATCAATTACTGCTGCTCTGTTCGAATTCTCTGCGCAGATAATCTTTCAAGCTTCTAAGGTATTCGAATTTCGATAATATGGGTCGCTAGAAAAGGCGCGGAAAGAGTTTTTCTTCAATTTTTCGAAAAAGGTTGCCGACTTCTCGTCGTTGAGGCAATCGGAAAGAGAGAGAGAGACAGAGAGAGAGAAAGACGAAGACAAAGAGCCACTCGAAATGCAATTATCGGGAATGGCGAGCGTACGGAAATTCGAGCGAGTGTAAGATTCAAGGTTAAATAAACCAGAACCGAGGATTCTCCAATTTTCGAAGGACAATTACCGTCGCATCGCAAAAACGGGATGAGTTATCGTCTCTGATCGAGACGAAGAAAAATCGACACGGGAATAAAACTTGGCGATATTTTCGAAACGAGTCTCAAGTAAGGTGGATGTACAAGGTATAAGGTATAAGGTATATTGTGATTGAGAGACGGGGTAGACTGAAACAAATTGTTGTTATGAGGCGAGCAAAAAATGACGTCAACAATGAATAATGTTTTCCGAGAGAAGCAACTCCCGCGGAACAAGGCAGCGGAGTGGATGGACGGATCGAAGCAGGGAACGCTTTGCGAACTCAGCTCGAGAAAAGATATTAATGATGATACAGCAACGCTGTACCGAAGCAGTATAATATACGAAAGAGATCAGGATCGACGCCAGAGGAAAGAAACGTGACGACAGCTGGCGAGTTCTCAAAAAGTGATAGACAAATTTGATTGATTGCGAATTGAATTCAAATTCACATCAATTAAGGGAGTCTTTCCTAAGCTGAGGAAAATAACGAAATTTAGAAATATTTACCGAAATGAACAATGTTCAGCTGTGCATAACTTTAAAGTTTAAGATCAAGTTATAGTTTAAGATGATTTTAACGAATCGGGATTGAATTTGGACACCGATCGATTTATTAATATTGAACCAACGCGCAACGCTGCGTTTCCGACATATCGAGATAATAATTGACCAAAAACGTTTTAACATTATTAGATTATGTTTTAGTAATCTGTCTTGTCAGTAGTTCCAATTTTGGCTCAATAAATTACTTTCTGTGCCAAGAACATAGCGCTTGAGGATGTACGGAATACACAATTTCAATTGCTATGGCCAATATACTGTAATGTAGGTTTTTTCAAACGTATAAGTCAAATAAATGAGCCCAAAAACATTCAAATCAGACAAACAACACAAGCGTTTGATCATTTTCACCATTTTCAAAAATTTTCGAGTATCTTATAAGCTATAGAGTCATTCGAATATGCTTAGATTTAATTATATCACATACTAATCAGACATTTTTCGATTCCCGTGCACTACAATAACTGGCGCAAGAAGCTTTACTAAATGTTTTTGCACCTGTTATTTCTCGTTTCTCAAATTTCGTTTCATAGTGACCATGAGGATCTGAAATATCCTTAAACCTAACCCTCTTAAAATCCTCAAGTTCCCAGATGGTTTCGAAAATCCCAAATCCATTCCCGCAACGACTTAATTGCAAACTGCAGAACGCTACGATGTTATGAAGTTTATCCACATGTAGGTATATAATAATTTTCAAATCCCACGAGGAATCAGCACGTTCTCTTCACTTGGCCCGTTAATACGAGGGAATATTTTGCCCCTCTAATACCGAGATGACTCGGTGAACCCAAAGGACCGAGTGTCGGATCGAGATGAGACGTTCGACTGCGCCTGGATGGTGTCTTTAATGACGACACTACCTCGGTGTCGCGTTAATTCTGAAGCTGAATAGAACCGGGTCCACATCCGGAGGACAGTAATACTCCCAAAGGAGTATATATTTCAGAGGTGCTTTTCCGACGAGCTCTGAGCTCCGACATGTTTATCGCATCCTGTCCTTCCCCTCCGTCTGACCGTCTGATCCAGGATTTTTCTCTCTCCCGATAGTGCAGCCTAGGTACTATCATAATAAGAAGTTCTGCGTACAGACTCCGTTATCGACATTATAGCGACGTTTTAGCCACTCCACTAAAAAAAAAATACAGATCCCGATTCCGACAATGTACCGACATTTTAGCCAATCCACTAAAAAAAAATGCAGATCCCGATGCCGAAATTGTACCAACATTTTACCCGCTTCACTAAAATAAAATACAGATCACGGTACCGACATTGTAACGATATTTTAGCCGTTTCGCTACAAAAAAAAAAATACAGATCCCGATATCGACATTGTACCGACACTTCAACCGCTTCATTAAAAACAAATGTCGGTAAAACATCGGTAACGGGATCTGTACGTAAAACTATCCTTATTATGCTACTCTCGTTTATTCGCTTCAAACAACTTCCCGCTCGCGAGAGGATGCAAATTTGACAAAAGTGACTGCAAGCACCGGCTAAGTTTACCCATTCATAAAGCGACGTTGGCTAAAGCAGCTCGAGCTTCTCGGCGACGATAAGGAGGGCAAACAATCGGCTCACTGGGCCGCCTAATTGCCTCGGTATTAATCATCCTCGAGCTGCAGGTCACGTATATATAATGCACCTAGCCAATGGTTGATGGTCTCGATTTTGACTCGCTGTCACACGTATAAAGCTCGACCAATTAGCAGGCGAGACGCGCTGCCGGTGGAGTCAGCTGGTTAACGCATTCCGAAAGTTTGTGTAGGTGTGTACCTACCACCTGCAGGCTCACCGAGGCCAAAGGCGAAACTTTGCCACTCTCCGCTCTACCGTTAATAATTAAGTACACCCGAATCTGCAAACTTTGTAATAACCGACCGCAAGCTCGATCTCCCTACCTGTGCAGACCAAGACGACGCCGATATTCTTCCACAAATTCAATCCAGTGTAGCGCTGGTTTAAGAAGCTATAACAGTAGTAATGATAATAATAATAATCAAAGTACGAGATGTTTATTAAAAGAAGACAGAAAGAGTGGGTGAATTTTTGAACGGTAGATAAAAGGATAAACTAGGTATCCAAGAATCAGTTGAACCGTTTTCGAGATATCGTGGGCATTGTGAAACATGTCGTTTAGCGAAATGATCGGCGTTATTAACAGTACAAATTTTTACCCATTGATTAATTGTAAAGAAATAAATGTGAAAATGAAACTCGATTTGTGTACTTTCGGATAAAATAAAGCCTAATCGAATTGAATAATCGGTTGTCGAGCTATAGATTGGCAAACTTCACCCACTTTTTCAACCCTCAATTCCGCTCAGGCTGCATCCAATTTTTCGGTACCTCCGTCTCTATCGAAAATCACCTTGACGCATCGCTCTACAGCCCCCTTTTCTAGGAAAAAGACACAGTTCTGTCTTCTGACAGCTGGTACAAAATTGAGGGTTACGTGCTCGTATTAGATTCTCAAATCTCCGCTAGGCTACAAGGCTTTTGTGTTCCCAGTTCTCGAGGCTCGTTGAGTCGGAAATACTGCAAAGAGGGTGCAGCAGGCAATGGGTCTCAGTTTTCACCCTCGTCTCTTCATCGTCTTCTTCCTCTTCGATTGCAGATCGCATCACCAAGGGTGAAAATTTAATTAAGGAGGTAGGGAATCCGACTTGTTATCCTTCAACAAATGGGAATAACGATCTTGGAACGAGCATTGCTAGTTTCCATTCATCGAAAAAGATTCCAACCCTGCCTTAACTAGAAATAAAACTACACCTGTCAACAGTTTTAAACGGGAGTACAATCGGGCCTCAGTTACGAGTTTTCAGCCCTTCTTTAACCCTCTGTACTTATACGTCTATTTGGGGTAAAGTTGGTTCGCTGTGATCAACACTGATGGCCCGTCTGCCAGATGGTTTGTAATTATACGACATATGTTGCAAGAGAAAGAGAGCTTTTTTTCCACCCCTTGTACTGTAAACGTCAAATGGCGCGGTAGTGGAAGGTCGGTCATTTTCTTTTCCATTCCGCATCGGGTAGGGTAATAACGGCAGATTGATTCTTGATCCATTGTCGAAGAAGGGACGGCAGAACGCGAGTTTCAGATTTCTAAAACGATCGATCATCGCGCCGTACCAGTATGGATATTGAAAAAGTTTATTTCGAGCCGCCTCGCCGATCGAAGTTAATTTTGAGCCCATCGTAATTCCGGAGGCTTACCGCTACGGTATAAAATAATTTTCCGTCCCAGCACCTCGGCACTTGACCCCGGCCTGCCTGGCCCTTATATTCCAGGTGGAAATTTCACGCGAAGAATGATTTATCGGATGGCCTGCAGGGCGCAGGGCTTGGCGTAACCCCTCGAGCCCTAAATCTACGCACGACTCAAGAGGAGGCTCGCTAAGCGATAAATGGTAAGCCGTAAATGATAAACGGTAAACGGTAAGCGCTCCGCAAAACACACAAGAAAACACCATTCGAGCTTTTCACCGCAAATAGACGCGGTAAATATAAAATACACACATTCCATCCTCAGGGGTGGAATTGGCTTTTGGTAAACACTGGCAGGCATTCAATTTTCGGAGAAATTACTCGGCGACGATTTTCAAGAATTCGACTTGTGCAAGGGTGCACGATTTTATACATTTTAAAACTACTTTAAGCAATTTGTAACAATATTAATATTCGTGTCGAATTTCACCAAACGACTTCAACAGATCTGACAAAAAATTGAAATCTTATTTCAACCGATTTTTAAAGACTTTAACTCTTGTTTCAGCAACGCTTTCAAGTATTTTTAAACGATTTGAATCGATTTTCGTAAACTTGCATTCTTATTTTAACCGATTTCAAATGAGTTGGAGCAATTTCCAACGGCTTCAATATCGGTATGAGATTATACCAAACCAATGTAATAAAAAATTTAGATCTTATCTTAACCGGTTTTTCAAACGATTTCAACCGATTCTTAAAGATCTTAACTCTAATTTTATCTGGTATAAGCTGGTTTTAATAGATTTAAAAAAATTTGTATTCGAATTTCATTCGATTTGAAATCGTTTCAACCGATTTTCAAACATACGAATTATTATTTCAAACGGTTTTGAATGTTTTAAACCGACGATTAAAGGACTTGAACTCTTGTTTCAACCGATTTCAAACACTTCCAAGTAATTTCAAATATTTCTGAACCACTGATAACGCTTCGATTCAAGTCCGTAAGGTGTGGACATAAAAAATAAATAAAAAATATTACTAAAATCGGTAGCGATCTCTAAATATTTTCCTACCTCCCCGAGATTTCAGTACAATTTTCTTTCGGTATTTGTCACGAATTTTTGTCATGAATCACCCTAAAGTACAGGTACGTGAATACCTCACACGTGTTGGCGGAAAACTCGGGGCTTACGGGCACGGAGCTTTTTTAGCCGGTTGTGCAAACTTGAAGCGAGAGAGATACGGTTGTAGGTCGTGTTGACGTTTCTCGTCTCCCAACCCTCTCCGCGAGTATAACATCCATAGATATAAGCCACGGCACGATGCCATGGCTGCGGCGTTAACTGGCACGATAGGATTCACCCTTGGCACACGGGGCGCGTTTTCAGCGGCTCAGTTTCTCCGTGGCGTCGCATGACGGACACGGATACCTCCTAAGCGTCAGTCATTTCTCCTCGCGTGGCAGACGCGGATCCTTTTGTCTCGCAATAACCAACCCCGAAGACACGGCAGTCGCGTTAAATAATAGCGTCAGCGTTACGCCGAACAAAACGTCGCCCCCACGTCGCATTCCCTTATTATTTTCAGCCTATGTAGGCATTATGTGGAAGTATGTGGAAAATTTTGCGATTTACTCGCTGCCCTCTCTCTCTCTCGTTGTGCAATCCCGTTTGTAACGCTCAATTTTTTTATATTAAATTATGCAACCAGTAATTTTCTTCCTTTTCTTTATTACGAATGTAAGGCAAGAAGAATAAATTCTAATCCGGTCTACAAATTTGCGACGCAGGAAATATTTTTTATCAGTTATTTTACTGTACGGAACAGGATTTTGTTAAAATTTTGATAACAAAAAAAAAAAAAAAAAAAATATGTATATAATCGAACCAACACGCATGTTTCTACCATAACAAATAATACTTTCATTCAAAAATTCATACAAAGTTTATTAATTGATTCCCTTTTCTCTATTGTTCGTTACGACGATTTTTATCTTTTAATTTTTTATTTCGCTGTATCCGAATAGACTGGATTTGTTTTGAAATACAAATAACCTGTCTTAATTTCAGTAAGCAAAAATAACAACTGACTGTTTTTTCGGGCTTGTTTTTAGCACGGTTCAGTAGTCAGGATCGTGATGAAATAATGAAAAGGTCGGAAAGTTTAATTCACTGAAGTTCGTCAACTCCGATAATTTTCAATCTGCAAGAAATCAAAAATCAAATTTTTATCATCCTGGATAAGTCCTCGCAATTTTTCTAACCCTTCCAAATATTTATTCACTCAAATTCTTGTAAGCGTTTCGATTCGATTCGAAGATAATTCTGTTACATGAAAATTTGTCAGAGCTAAAGACTCTTCGAATTTTATTTTCCAATCGTGACATAAAACGGTGATTTGACTTACCCTTTCAACTTTAGCACTTTTGGAATTTCGTGATTTTTATTTATTTATTTTTTTTTGGTTTTTCTTTACATTTCTAATGCCGCGATATAATTCCCTAGTTCCTGTTATTCCCGAAGCGGAGCTTGAGGAAATCTTTTTTTTAAAAGACCGACAACTAATTACCGTAGAGAGTACACATTATCGATCGCTGTGCAATTTCGGCGTCGTTAGTTAATGAAAATTTTAGCCTGTATTTCTTTCGTTCCTACAATACCAGTCCTTTTTATTTAGTCTGGTTCTTTCTTCATTAAATTGCAGTTTTTTTTTATTACAATCAGAATGGAAAAGAGGTTGCGGGACAAACTCAGCATCACCTATCTCGTCTCAAAGCCGGTCGTAATCCTCACGGATAAAGCTATTTTTACAAATTTTTTAACAAATCAACTTCGGAATTACAAATTAATTGTTAACGTAGTACAACGAAAACTGAAAATCGATTTGCAAACAACGTATGCGCAATCGATTTACTGTAAATTTTACAGCTCGATTAGCAAACGGGAATGAAATTGGAGAATTTTACCTATGTCAGAGTGTTTTGTACAATATAACAACGTTAAAATTAATCACCTTGAGAATGAAACGTCGGTGAAAGGGAGGACGATTTTACCGACTGAAAATTAGCCGTTTCACTCTCGTTCTCTCTTTTGAACAGAAGTGCCTCCCTGATCGCGCCTTTGAATAAATTAATTAACCCTTTGCCTCCGTGTATTTTATATATATATATATATATGTATGTATGTATATATATATATATAAATACTATATATGTATAAATACCCGTATATACAATTCGCTAATCACGCTTAACGCTACTGGAAGAGAGTTTAACGGAACAAGAGCTCGTCTTCTTGGATTTAAAACGCACTACGCAGTACAGCAGCTTCGGATTACGAATTACATCATGCTCTAATTATACGAATAATGAAATCATTCATTGGCCCGTTATGGCGGAAATCTTTCTAACGTTTTCTGTGCGGATAATGTGCCAGCTGCTGCGAGCTTATACCGACAAGCCGGGCACTCTGCATTAATGCCTGTCCTGAATTCCTTCCGAGCTGATAAAAACCACGACACGATTTTTTTTTTTTTTTTTTTCCTACGCCTGCCGGTGATGTAATTACCTAATTACTCTCGCAGATTAGCTCGCGTTATCTCCTCTTTTTTCTTCGCCCAGTTATTTTTTCGTCCGCGCGTGGTTGATTCTACTTTGATTGAAACGACAAATTGAAAGAAAAAAAAAAAAACGAACAACAATTTAACGAGAAAACAAAACATTACTCGAAATTCCGAGGAATTTTGACAATTTCTTCAGCTTTTCGTGGAATCGTGGTTTCAGCATCGATCGGATGAGACGAAAACTACGACCGAACTCAATTCAAGTTGAATTTCACTGAAAAACGACGTCTGCTACGCGGGCGGGAAAAAATATTATATAAGCCCGATAAATTGCAGCCAAAGTTACAAGCCCACAATTTTTCAATTCCAATAAATTTTTTTTTTTTTTTTAATTTAATCTGCAACAATTGCAATGCATTGCAACACATCTCGTTCGAAAAATGATTCCCTCTGTAGTTTTCCAGATCAATATCCTTCTCAGCGAATTCCAATCCAAGAAACACTGTTTGGATATTAATTAATAAACTTCAGAATTTGAGCCGCAAGACTCTCGACAAAACAGAACAACTAAACACAATATCTTGATAATTAATAATACCTGAATTTTTCTCTCTTTAATTTTTCAAAGTTTCCTTGACTCGTGGGTAAAAGAAAAATTACATATAATTATCCACAGCTAAAGAAGAACAAAGAAATGGAAAGCGAAACGTTTGATAGAACAAGAAAGCGGAATGTTTTGGGTAGGAGGGTGAAAAAATGTACGGCACGCGGATATAAGAAGAGGTTGGCCTTGGCGGTCAGTTCGGGCTTTAAGCGGAGCAAAGATCGCGGAGGTTGGAAAAAAAGTGTCGGAAAATACTGCCCGCGACATATTTCATCGGACAACAGTTAGAAATCAATTTTACCTCGACATATCGAAACCCCCCCCCCTCGAGGAGTTCATAGCCGCGAAACGAAAGCGGCCGAGACTTCCCATTTTATTGAAGAAATATCAGTTTCGTTGCAGCCACAGAAAGCATTCGATTTTCCTTCAATTTTTCCTTCTTATTCTTATTTTCCAACCGAATCCACAGAGTGTCACGATTTTTTTTAAACACATGACGAAAGATCTATCGAAAGAATGAAATTTGGTTCTGAGAAGAAAAAAAAAAAAAAAAAATCAGATAGGCGCTTTTTATATTCAGCCTCGGTGTTTCGACTCCTGTAATGAAAATTTTAGGGTCGGGATGGAAAAATGTATTTCATTAGCAACGATGTATACGCATGTACCTATATATACAACATATATATTTACACAATAACCAGCAGTAACGGAAATGGGGGGGAAGGGGGGGGGGGGGGGGGGGGGTGGATAAATTTATTATTTCGCTAAACGAATAATAACGAGATATCGCGCGTGTGGAGATTTCGATCAAAGGACGGTTTACTTTTTATTGCTTATATTTTCCATTATTTTCTTTTCGTTTTATTTTTATCTTCTATCGCGATAATATACGGATATTCGTATATATAACGAGGATAAAAAGTTCGCGGAGAGGGAGAGAAACAATAATTCCAATAAATTTTCTGACCCACGTGGTATGCGTGATAATTTTATACACGCGGCCACCGTTGTACGTAGGTATTGCCAGCTTATGTATATACACGTATATGGGGCATTCCACGCAAATTCGACCTAGGTTTTACCCTTGACCCCTCAGATTTGGCGCGCGATTTTTTCTGTAATTGTTCTCACTTTGAAAGGTGCTCTGTTTTTTTTTTTTTTTGTTTGTCTTCGACTCAATTTGAATTTTTTACAGTTTTTAGAAACGATTTTATCGTTTCTAAAAGTTGTAGAAAATTTAAATAGAGTCAAAAAAAAAAAAAAAAAAAAACAGAGTACCTTTCAAAGTGAGAACAATCGTAGAAAAAATCGCGCGCCAAATCTGAGATGTCAAGGGTAAAACCCAGGTGGAACTGGCGTGGAATGCCCCATATATATACACAAGGTACAGCCCCAGGAAACGAGGAACAATAATTTCCTGCGGCCGACACAGCACGGCCTCTCTATTCGCCTCGAGGTTCAGAGACTCGCGACCCTCTATTCTTGTGTTCGAAGTTGTCACGAGAGAGAGAGAGAGTGAGAGAGAATAATACAGGGTCATTCCGAAACCGTTTCCGGACACCTTTCTCTGATAGATCCGGAGCTTTATGTCGCCTGCTAGGTCGAATAATGCCTTGATATAGTCGCTCACCCCCGAAGCTTTTCATTATCGCGTCGTTTCGCCGCATCGCATCGCCTGCTTGCTTCAGCTTCTGAAAAGAATCACTGATCTTGTATTAATGCAGGTGAAATTAGGACTCGCGAAATGCTGACGGTAGAGGAAAGAGTTTTTTTTTTCGTTTTCAATTTGATATAATAAACAACGAAAGCTCAAGCATTTTTCTCGTACGATATTCTGTACGGTAAAAAAAAAAAAAGAAAAGAAAGTTTTCGCAATTTTCGATGTTTCAAAAGTTTAACGAGAAAGAATTTTTTGAATTTAGGATATACAAACGTTGTTTCCTTGCTTGAAAAGAACGTTTTTTTTTTTTTTTGCCCCTCATCTGAAACGCTTGTCCTAAGAGTTTAAGGAGAAAAAAAAAATAAATTCTCATGGAAGGGTGTATCTTCGATACGATTTTAAACGGTCACTCTTGGAATTCGAAATATTCCAATTAAAAAGCACTTTCGCATCATTTTAATAGTATAGGAGGAAAAGATTCTTTTACTTTTCGTTTCTTACCATTATTCTAATACAACAATCACCGTGAGGCGAAATCCTTAACTCGAAATGTTAAAAAGTTGTAAACCTAAGCTCCATAGTTAAGTTTTCTTTGGTAATTAAACTACAAATGACCGGAAAGTAAAAATTGAAAGAGACAAATTTGCGGGTAATTAATTCTACACAGGAATATATACAAATTTTGAAAATCAACAATTTCGTATAAAATTTTATTTCCAAACCTATTTATGGGTGTAACTAAACGATTGACCTTACACAAAATATTTGAACAACCTTTTTTGTAGAAGATGTAACTCTGTACAAAATTCTTCAATGATCAAGTCTGTAACATTAAAAGCGGCAGAGTGCTGACAATGGTATTTAAAAAGGCGAACTTTTAAAATTGTATTCAATAGTTATCCTTCCGCAATAATGTTTATTTTCTCTTCCCTTAATTCTTCTACGCGCAGCAATACTTTCCACCGAAAGTAAATTAAAAAAATACGCAAATTTGAAAACGTCGAAACAAGAAACACAAATACGAATGTTAAAGCGTGTCGTATTCTCGATGGTAATTTTTTTCAGGTTTAAAATATTCGATTGTCCCTGAAAATTTCTATTCGTTTATTTATTTATTTTTTTTTTTTTTCTTAGTACTAGAATAATTAAACATTTTGAAAACCAAAGCCTGCCAAAATCCAAAATTCAGAATCGATAACGCGGAAGAGTCTCATCAAGCATTTAAAGGGGATGGAATCTCTCTCTCTCTCTCTCTGTGGTGGAAGAAAAAGGAAAAACGGAACGAAACAAGGGGAAAAAGAATAAAAGGAAAGACATACCGAGTCGGTAAACATGTAGGGTAGGTACGTGTTTGTTAGTACGAACATACTTGGAGTAATGGTCGGCGTCTCATTAGGAAAGAAGCCGGCGGTAGTCTCGTTGTATAGGACAGGACAACTTTTCTTCTCACCGCCCATATTCTCATCTAGTTCCCTTTTCCTTTTTCCCCCGTCCCTTCGTCTGCACCGAGCAGCAAAACTTTTCCTCCCCTGCCTTTCTCTCACTTTCTCGCGTATCATTTGAGGATCACGTATCGCCTTGACTTCCGTCACTGCGAATCATTCGATAAGATTGTTTGACCTGGTATTGATACTTTTTGTTAATTTCTTTAGGAGGTCAGTCGAACGTTGAAAATAGTTTTCTTAATAGGAAAAATCAATTCAGAGTGAAATGCAACGAATTCATTGAATTTCTTTCTTTTTTTTTTTTAGCATTTCGAAGCGATTTAAAACGAAGCATCGACATCCAAGTTGTCGTTTATGGTAATTAAATAAAAGAATACCTCGCGACTCGAGAATATTATATTTTAAAGAAATGTTTGAAATGGATTTTGAAATTTTGAAAACGATGCGCAACTGCCTCGTAATTCAATTAACAAATAGTGTCGGTCTTTGGCCAAACATCCTCTTTAATCCGATTTCTGAGTCCTCCTTTTGTTCGTCGTGTTAATTTTTACCGACCACCGTGATCAATCGGACCTTTCGCAAGGGTCCACGCTGTTCATCGAGTATTCCGTATAAGTCTAGGGCTCGTGTTTTCCTCTGAGAAACACGAAACGTCCATTTATTAATGTCGAGAATAATTACACCTGGCTCTGAGTACGATGGAAACACTTGTCGCAAATTTACGCACGTCAATGAGAGAAATTTTTAGTTCCTGTTACCGCTCAGTCCTTGAATATTTTTATTTTTTACCACAATTTTTCTACTCACTACAACAAATGAAATATTTTTCAGTGCTGTTTTGGTTCCCACGTGTTATCTAACGTAATATCAATGCAATATACGAGGTTTATCCAGTCTTATCGCTATTGGAAAATGAGTTACGAGTTGTGGCTTACAGATTTTAGGAAAGTGGAAAATGAAGGAAACGAAAAAAGGCAAAAGTCCTGCCGAGTGACTAAAAGCTCCGGGAACGACCCACGTCAGTTGATTACGGGTAAAACCTTCTTGACGGAGGTCAAAGGTTGTTTGTTAATTAACACGCTCCCCGATCAAAACACATCAGGAGTCAACGCCGTGATCGCGTTTCTCACGCACCGTGCACTGTGTTATAGTTGTGCAAAGTTCGGCTAATTGACTCACAGCCGACTTCAAGGAGCAGCGCTGATATAATTGTGAAAGTGCGCACATAACGCAGTCAATATCGCAGCTAATTAATAGTTGACTAATTAGCCCGAATATAAAGAAACCAGCTTGCGAGAAAATTCCATCGATCGATTCGCTGGGATTGTAAAAGTAGAACGGAGAACACGGAATTTCTAACTCCGCATTATTTAATTCGAAAAAATATGTACATCTGTGACCTCTTCTTTTATTTTTCCCAGTTATACTCTCAAAATTTTCACCCAGCGCTAAGGATGGAAATTTTGAAAATTCAACTCGGATAAACTCGGTGAAAAAATAGCTTTATCAATGGCTGGTAAATGCAGCGAAATTTCGTTTCAATTCTTTCGCGTTACGCGCTACTTGCTGGAGAAACTTTCGGATATAAGTTTATCCCAAACTCTGCACACCCACACACATATGACGTGTATGAATAAAAGAAACGAACAACTCTGGACGAAGGGTTTGAGGTTTTTTTTTTTTTTACTTCTTTCCTTCACTTTTTCCTATTTTCGTTTTTCCTTTTCCTTTTTCGGACCTTAATTCACACGTTCGCCTTCCAAGTTTCTCACCCTGCAGTGCGTCGAGCTCGAGGATGATGCGCGAAAAAAATTCGCGTTTTTTTTCGGGGCGCGGGAGAAACTCGACTGTGCGACAGGTGTGGAGAAAATTCTTCGGTTACCTGCTCGCGTGACTTGGTTGCCAACGGCCCACTTAATTCGTCTTCCTTCCGCTGTTCCGCGTCTCATCTTCACCGATTGGAAGGAACGGGACGCTTAGCGTCGCGACGCCGGCTTGAGGAGGTTCGTTGCCCGCGAATTTATACGTTTTTACATGTAATTCGGTCGGTTCAGTGAAAATAAAAAAAAAAAAAAAAGAATTGAACAAATCGAGCCAGAATACGCGTCACCGATCAATGAATCGGAATTTTTTGGTCCAGATAATTAATCAAATCAAATAATATCCCCATTAGTAGAGAAACGCTCCGGTACTAAAAATCAGTGACGAAATTGTTTAAACAATCGTAGCAATTAGTTTGATGTGTGTCGTAAAAAATTCAGGGAACTTGGGGTACGAAGTTACGAAACTTTCAAAACAGTGCTTTTATTCTTTTGAGGGATGCAGCGAGCTTCTTATGGACACGGAGAGTTTCTTTTTAAGAAACGTTATGAGCAGTGAGGATTTTTCAAAAAACGATTCTGAACGCGTTATTTTTCTTAAAACTATGTTTTCAAAGTCAGTGAGCAAGATTTCTTGGAAACGGCTGAACCGATCAGTCTCTAATTTTTCTCTCACCGGTAAATATTTTCCATTTCATAAAGAAATTAAGGCGACAATTTCTTTGGAAAATCGAATTTTTATTTTTTTTTAAACCCGACGTTTAGTTGAGAATTAATATTCTGCTTTTTCCTTCGATCAAAGACCAGATAATACTAAACATTAACTAAATCTTTTTTGTTCATTCATTTCCGATGATCGAGTCCAGAGATATCTTGCTCACCGTAAAACGCCTTTCTAAAAAAAATCAGAATGTCTCCTCTTACTGAGAAGAATTTCATGGAATGACGAAAAACGAGGTACGCGTAAACATTTTGCGCTATCGTCGATCCTTTTTTGGTTATTGCAACGCAAAATTAGTTTGTGAGGTTTACTCTACTTTTTTAGTTGAACAAGGCTTTAACGTCTATTTATCGTTGCACGAGCATTAAATTTTCGAAACAATTGCAAGAAAATCCAGCAGCAGCGATCGTAATGAGAAAGAATAGTAACGGATAGAAGACTTTTCGGTACCAGCTAGAAAACTAATTTTCATTTTCTATCTAGAACTATATTTTCTCTCAGTTTATGAAAAATCCTTGATAAATCGCTTTTTTCGACCTTCTAACTGCGTACGACCCCTCAAATAAATTGATCAAACTTTAGGATCGACTTCTTCTTGTCGAAAATAATCAGGCAAGCTTTCTTTTTTTTCCTAAGAGAGAGAGAGAGAGTTTTGGCGTCATATTTAGGATAGGTGCGGATCCTTCTTACATGATCCCTTTCCCTTTAAACCTAAACGGGCGCACTTCTTGAGTAGAGCTTCTCTTCTCCCACTTGACAACGTCCCTCTGCATGCCCAACTCCCCGTTGTGACTTCCTGGCGCAAAGAGAACCTTTCCATTTTCCCCTGGTCAAATATTTGCCCAGTTCACTGGCGTTACACCGCTTCGCGTTATTCTTTACTGACGCTTACGCGATACCGACGAACACGTGTCTGAAACAGTGCCTACAGGGTAAAGTCTGAACCCGACGAGCTGCTGATACGGACGACTTAAGCTACGGAATTCCGTCAGCGTTAATAAAATTGTCAGACCGGTCAAACTTTCCATTTTTTCCGCTCTTTCCGCTGCAGATTCGGAGAACTTTTAGAAACAATTTTCTTCTCCCCTTGATTAAGGATATTTATGTAAGTATGAAAAAATTTGATCCTTGGGTTCTTGAAACTAACTTAGAGAATCCGAGACGGGATCTTAGTAATTTCGGTTGAAACTCAATCGTTTCTTGGGATTGAAAATCGAAGTGTTTACTTAACGGACGTCAATACAGAGCACCGAGGATTTTATATATATATAAAATTTCACAAGATTTTATTATACGATCTTGTTAGATTTCAACAGACTCCGCGTAACTGGATAAGATGTATCCAAACATTATCACGAATCCAATTGACCGTCAGGAAATTCGCAGGAGTTCAAGAAATTTCATGATCCACTGCTGGACGAATATCGAACTATCGCTATAGTTACAAGAAAATATTGTCCTGTATCGAAGACATAACCGAAAATAATAGTAACACGTATAAAATGTACCCTAGAATATTAATTTTCATTCCGTACCTCGAACTAGTACACATTTCCGTTTATATGATTTAAAAATTAAATATACCTATAAGTTTAAAACTGTCTGGTAACAAAAACTGTAGAAATTTTCCACCGGTGTGCAGAAGCATACACACACAATTGGGTAAGCCGAGGTAAAGTTGCGTTTCGGTAAGCCGAGGAAGCGGCGAAACGTCCATGAAGGATTTCGCGGCTTCCGTTAGCCGAACGGTAAGCCGAGTCTGATCTCTGCGTTGGTATATATGGTGTGTATATATACATATATATATATATACATATATATATAAAGGGCATTCCATGTCAATTCGCCGGGCCATTGGCCTGACCCCTTCCGATTTTGATGTCCAATTTATTTTGAGTTCCGTTTGGCCCAAAATACGACCTCAAATTTTCGGAAGTTTTTATTTCATTTTTAAGGGGTTGCACCAGCTCAAAAATCGTAAAATTGTGAGAAGACCTGAAGAGGGATCGTTTTTAAATTGATGATTTTTTTTCACAGAAACCAGGACCCAAAACATAATTTTTCGTCCTAGTCCGAAAGTGGACCGAGAACTAGCATTGTTGTGTTTTTTTTTTTTTTTTTTTTTTTCAAGAATATTTTATTTTATTTTGCCGACGAAAAACGAAAAAAAAATATTTTTTTCTTGTGAAACTCGTTTTTTTTTTTTCTTAGATTAAAAGTAGATATAAAATAGTAACTTGGTAAAAAGTAGAGCTTCTTCGACAATTTTCGGGCCTCTTTCCTTATTTTCTGAACTACTTTTTTTTTTTGTTTCTCGTCCGTTCTTTCACGGCGGCCGTAAGTATACGAATATGGAGTCTAAAAAATCAACTCCAGGGTCTTTTTTTTAGAGAATTTAATGCCCTGCAAGAATATGTTTCGAAATTTCTTTTTAATTCACACGTTTCAATCGTTACAAAATTTTTAATGAAATTTTTTTTTTAGTGTCTTAATCAAATGGGAAATTTCAAATGGCCAGCGACACGTTTTAAAATTGAGTTGAAAATTTTTCCGAACGGGAGAATTTTTTTCTCAGTAAATAGGTCCTTTTAAGACCATAGATTCGATGGGTTAGTTCTTTTGCCTCACCCTTATATATATATATATATATATACATATATGTGTGTGTGTATATATATAAAAGTGAAATGAAACCAGAGATGCAGCGAGGAGAAGCGAGTATCTCCGGCTCCTCGGAGCTAAGATTGTTATCCCCAACAGTTACAGCTGACGAGAGGAAAATCCCCAGCGACTTAGTTCCGATTAGATTTAGCGATATCCTCGCCCGGCTCGAGGCTAATAAAGACGGGGAAACCCCGACGCCTGTTAGACTGCAGCAGGGCCAATTCCACCCCTGAAGCAGTAACGTCAAAGCCCGATGAGAGGGCGACGAGAGGTGAACGTCGAGAACTCGCGGATCCGCCGACGCACCTGCACAAAAGAGCCCCGTTCGAGCTTAATTAAATTTGAAAACACGTCACCGGCAGAGACGATGCGTCGCGTTGTTAGCAAAAAATCTCTGCATGGATAATTGTACAATAGTCGATGCTCAAGAAGTTACGATTTTTAATTTTCGGACTTTGAATTGACTCCTTGATTCGTTATTACCTGCAAACACGTCCGGATGTACGTTTCTTCAACTTTTGAAATGGCACATTTGATAAAACAGAAAAAAAAAAGATGAAGCAAATTTTGAGTCTGAAAACTTGCAGGGACAGTTTATCAAGTTTTTGGACATCTTACATCACGCTTCGATTAGATTTTGTTTTGTGCTTCTGCTTTATTTACATTGATAATGAAAAACTGACTTTAATTTACTGAAATTTCACTGCAAGTTGCACAAAATCACGCCATTTTGAGCTTTCGATTTATCTGATTTCGGATCCTGAAAAAAAAAAATAACGTGTCGCGATTTTTCTCATTGAAATTTTACAAATCACAGTTCAATAAAGCAAAAAAAGCTCGCCGCGTGGATGAAATTATGAAAATGGAAATACACGCACTTTATTTTTTTACGATATCGATCTGTTATTACACGTATCGCCAATCCTATGAAAAGATTGTGAAATTTCTCTATTCGCCCTGCGAGTACGAAATATATATATAGTAGCGATTTAATAATTCTTTACTGTCCGTCAAACGAGCAGCGAAGATCAGTAAAACTGTCCGACCTGTCGTATCTCAGGTCGCGATGTGAACGATGACGCGATACGTCATCAGTTTTCAAATTTTCAAGATTCTACAATTATCTCAGCGAGTACAAAACGAGAAGTTTATCACGGGAGAAATCCGCTTTGCAGTTTAATTCACCTCTCACCACGTGCGAATCTATACAACTTCCAGGTTGACTCGTATTAGGTATACTCACCAAATTTCCGACACGAACTGCGAATGGAAGTTGGGTAATTAGCATGGTTAAAACGTGGAAGATCTCAATTAGGTGAACCCTGTAATTTCCCTGTGCAACCACGCGATTCTCCGTACATTATACAGGGCTGAAGAACACTCTGCAATCTTTTTTTAACGCGTCATCGACAAAAAGCGAACCGGTGAAAATATGGTTGCTAACGCTATGATGGTGAAAATATGGTTTATCCTGAAAGTATCCAATTTCGATCAGAACTCAATGTTGAAAAATTTAAACAGAATAAAGTTATACGTTTTCGGTTCGAATAGACAATCTTAAAAACATGTTGAATCGATTAATCGGTAAGAATGATACTTTGGAAGCGTATTGAATTTCTATCTACAAAATACTTGAACCTACCAGTATTTAAGGATGTATTGGCTATAAACAAAAGTGAGTCTCGTCCACATAATTGAATACTTTGTGATAAGATGAAATCGGCAAAAAAAAATCAACCAAAATAAAGACGATAAGAAAATTAAATTTGAATAATAACAATCCTCAAAAGTTGTCGATAAAATTTTTAAACAAAACATTGATTCGCAAATTTTCAGGGAATGTTTTTACTTGTCATGTGAAATGAATTTGTTGATTTTTCTGAATACACATGAATTTTTATAGAATTTTCTCAGCATGTTGAAATTTCCGTTTGTATAGTAATTAGAAAAATTCAGTACAACAGGCATCGTTAAAAAAACTGTTTGAATATTGTTGGTATTACGAAAAACGAGGTACGCCTAACCATTCTGCGCCATTGTCGATCCTTTTTTGGTAATTGAAACGCAAAATCAGTTTCTGAGGTTTACTCTACTTTTTTAGTCAAACAAGGCTTTAACGTCAATTTATCGTTGCACGAGCGTTAAATTTTCGCAACAGTTGCAAGAAAATATAGCAACAGTGATCGTAATGCGAAAGAATAGTAACGGACACTAGACTTTCCGGTAACAGCTATAAAACTAATTTTCATTTTCTACCTAGAACTATATTTTGTCGATTGTGGTAAAAAATGAAAATAGTTAAGGACCGAGAGGTAACCGGAAATAAAAATTTCTCTCAGTGTGTATAGTCAATAGATCTTTAATGACTCTGAGTTCTCTCTCGGTGCATAACTGTGAGAATTCCCGTCGTTTGATCGCGGTTATTTCACGCAGGGAGTTGGAAGGTTTAATGACTTCCTCGGGAAACTTGAGAGTAAAAATTTTTGCAAAGGGATTAATCGCTGGATTTTGGGCTTTGTGATTTCCCTTCGACTCGAACGCCGGTGTTCCGTATATTACGAACAGCTTGTATATTCGGCTCCGACGAGCTTGCGAGAGCCATTGCAGCTTATTGTCAAAGCCCGCCTACGCAGTCAATCGCCAAGGTCCCAGGGGCCCGAAGCCTAGACTCCGAAAGCGCGAAACGCTATCCAGATTACGTGAGGCGCGGGCCCGCCGAGCTGGATTGGCACGGCCCTGACCGGAATGAACTCGACGAGAAGAGCTCACTTGGTATGCATCGTTGCGCGGACCCGCGTCAGCGTAGAACAAACAACTCGTCGAGCACCGCTCGTCCTTTCTGCCCGCGGCATCGAAGCCCCAGGTCACTGCGCAAATTTGAATTTCTAGTACTCTATTCGCGAATTTGAACACGCGCTTTGATGGCGATCCGTAAGGCCGGCCGGAAGTAGGCCGTGAAATCGAAAATCCGATTTTCGGCAAGCTTTTCAGGTATTTCTGATCTTTTTAAACACACTGAGAGAAATTTTTAGTTCCGGTTACCGCTCGGTCCTTAACTATTTTCATTTTTTTACCACAATCGACAAAATATAGTTCGAGGTAGGAAATGAAAATTAGTTTTCTAGCTGTTACCGGAAAGTCTAGTATCCGGTAATATTCTTTTTCATTGCGATCACTGTTACTATATTTTCTTGCAACTGTTGCGAAAATTTAATGCTTGTGCAAGAATAAATTGACGTTAAAGCCTTGTTTAACTAAAAAATCAGAGTAAACCTCACAAACTGATTTTGCGTTGCAATTACCAAAAAAGGATCGACGATAGCGTAAAATGGTTAGGCGTACCTCGTTTTTCGTAATTCCAACGATATTCAAACAGTTTTCTTAACTTTACCTGTTTTACTCAATTTTTCTACTTACCGTAACAACTGAAATTTTTCTCAGTGTAGGTACTTTGAAAAACTTCTGGGATACTTTAAATCCTGAGATATCCTTTCAATGTAATTGTAAAATTTCATTTGAATCTTTTCAACACGCTACGGTGATTGAGAAAGCTGAAAATAGATTGCAAAATGCGAAATCTGATTTTCGGAATGCTTTTCAGGTTTCTCGAACCTTTTCGACCAACTTAAAAAACTTTTGGGATACTTTCTGCCCTACAAAACCCTTTCAATGCGATAGCAAGATTTTATTTAAGTCTTTTCAATACGCGATGGCGATTGAGAAAGCTGGAAATAAGTTGTGGAATCCAAAATCTGATTTTCAGAAAGCTTTCGTAATGACTCGAATCTTTTTAACCTCCTTCAAAATCTTCTGCGCTTTTTACCGCCTTACGCAATCCTTTCAAAGCAATTGTAAGATTTTTTTACAGTGGTTCAAAAGTCAAATAATCTTCGAAATTATTCGAAATGTTTCAGACACTTTTTGAGACGCACTGATTTTTTTAATTTATTTATTATTTTTTTTTTTTTAGGCAAACTTAACATCATCCAATTATTATCACTTCAGTCCAAAATTGTACTCAAGAATTGTATTCGAAATATCCGGTGAAAGAGGAATTTTAAAACGGTGAATATGAAATTTTTGAAAGTCTGAAAAATTGCGTAGATTCTCATATCACGATCTCGAGATCGTAAACCTGGTTTCTAACCACGAATTTATTAGGCTGTAAGATCTTCAGGTACGGGAAACTTAAGAAAGTCAGGGAGAGAAAGAGAATCGCAATGTCATCTCGTTTACAAATACATATTATGAAATTCTTCAATTCCGGGATCTTTGCTGAGCTTTGAACAAGGCGAGCATACAAAACGTTCAAGTTTGATTCGAGGGTCTCTTGTCTCGGTTTCACTTTCCACATAGAAACGTCAACGAACCGTGAAAGTCACAAGCTGGTAAAAATTTGATATCCGTTTATCAAGGGGGCCGGAATTAAGCTGATACCAGGTTGGTAAAAAGGGATGAAATTCCGGCCTAACAGTTTTATCGTAAATTCGCATTACCGCCGATGCGTATAAAGTATGCCGGGAGTTTTCCGTGAAACTCTCCGCCGAACGCCGGCGGATAGGCAACCGGAGCTGCATATCAAATAGGCCAAGAATACCAAATGCAGTTTCGGCTGCCTATCGGCCGGCGTTCGGCGTTCAGTTTCACGGAAAACTTCCCCTTCGTCAAATCGGATATACGATGAAAGGTAAGGGAATTAAAGGGTTTGCCGAATTCCGGGAGTGAAAAGTTCGAACAGGGTCAAAGACTCGATATCCAATCGGTGTTGTGAACGCACCTGGACACCGCCTGGTTCAAAAATCGGGCACTTGACATTGTGCGAGACATCGAGCGCCCGTCGACCCGGAACGAGAAGGGGGGAAAAAGTTCTGGCGGGAACCTTCCCCCAATTCGCAACCCAATGAAGGATTTATCGCGGAGAAGAGAAAAATTGGCTCCTCAACGCGTCCTTAAACCGTTATCGAGGAAGAAAGAGAGAGAAAAAAAAAAAAAAAAAACGAAAACAGAAAAAGAAAATAAAAGGAAACGACGAGGAGGAAAAGGACGAAGCCCCGAGAGTTCAGGCTGCGCGGAAGTTTGATGACCGAACTTCAATTCCGCGTTTCGCAGATAAAACTTTGCCTTTTTAGAAAGCTTCAGTTCTCGAAAACGACCCTTCCATCTTTTTTTTTTTTTTTATCCCCCTCACAACTCGCGCCGTCTGAATCTTAATTCGCTGTTCTTCTCAAACGATTCTGATTTTTATCTAAGTAGGGATATTTCAAACGAAGGGCAAAAAGAATAAAATTGTTTTGTAAATTAAATTCCAAACTTTTAGTCGATCGGATACGAATTTCGTGTTTAGATGGCCAAATAGATCCTTCGTAACCAATTAATATGACCGAGTATGATTAACTATAATTAGATAGGACTGGATTCAATCATATTATATCAGCTAGATCGTGAATTTCGCTAATTATTTAAAATCCCAAATTCTCCGATTTTACATGATTTTTTACAATAACATTTGAAACATAATTTAGTTGCGTTTGTAATATTTTCTATCATTTGGTTGAGTGACTAACCGGTTTTGGCAAGAAATAAGAAAGCTCGTCTAGGATTCGAGGCGCGGTTTAATCAAATATGGCATCGCAGTGACGCGATTAGTGCAACATTGTCCGTTGAGGCCACTGGCGAGCCGACAAGAATTCAAATTCTGCATTATGAGACCGGAAATGGAACTTTGCAGAGCAAAAGAGGGACGCTCCAGATTAATACACAATTTATTAACATTGATCTCGATCGATTTCTACTTCAATTCTATCTAATTTTCATTAATTTCCGAGCGTTGTAGAAAAATTTTGTGTGATTTCCAGATTGGATAGAATGACAGGAAATCACGAGAAATCATTGGAACTAACTGTGAATAACTTTGAAAACTGTATATCAACGAAATCATTCCTGCTTGGATAGAAAGTAATGGAATGTCAACGAATTGAAATCGGCAAGACTTAAAAAGATTTCCATAATTTCAGTTGATTTCTTTTGAAGAATTATATTCCTACAGTAAACAAAGTCCCTTTAATTCGTAATGCGATTTCCAGCTGTTAAATTCGCGTCTTCGTTGAGCTAAAGCAAGGACCGTTGAATCGACCCTTTCCTGACCTTTAACGAGGTTTGGAAGAAACGACCGGACTGAAAATCGGGCGCAGACAAAAAGGGCGCGAAAAAGAATGGCGGGAAATTTTCGTATTTTCGTCGGCCTTAGGGAAAAAATCGAGCTTTCTTTCCTGGTTTCCGGAAGCCGGCATCGCGTCGACGGCTCAGCTCGACGAGTCTCCGGGTAATCCGATTTTCGAATGTCGGATTAGAGGGCCGTGGCTGATGTCAGATATTGCAGCAGCGGTCAAGCGGAAAATACATCCCAGCCAGACGTCGGTCGACCTGGAGTCCCGGCTCATTTCACGGTCAGTTGGCAGGGCGAATACGTCGAGGCAACGCCGCCCTTTCTTATCGTTTCTTTGACGGTTTCTCCCCGCTTCTTCGACACCCGCACGTAATTCGCGTCCGCTCTTTTTCGCCCTGCCTTTATGCCCATTCATTTTTCCCCCGTATCGAGAGGGGCGCGAAGGGGGTTATAAAATAAACACGCCTAAAGAGCCCCGCGAGAGAAGCGACAAAAGCCTTTCACGCGAAAGCTCGCGTTGCTGAAAGGTTCCGAAATTACATAATCAATACAACCGAACGTTCTCTTATTTACGCCGCGGGCGAAGTCATTGAATGAACGTGATTCGGGGGATTTGGAACGATGGTAAAAAAAAAAATATTCAGCTCATCTTGTAACTCGTTCGGCACTAATGCATGCAGCTTGTACAAAAAATATTACGGAATTCAATCACGTCTTCGGCAAATTATTACAAAAATGTTTTAAAGAATTTCATGCAAAAAAAAAAAGCCCGAAATTTTTTACTGCTCACAAAAATTCATCATATCATAGTATAAAATATTTCAACCAAGAAATGTATATTTGAAAATCTCCTTTTTGGATTGTGCTTTATTTTCAATCGAAACAAAACGAGAGTTGTAAAATAAAAAAAGAAAAAAAAACCGTCAAACTTTTACGCACCAGATTATAAACCACATGCTGAACCCTCGCTTCATGCGTACGATAATAATTATTTTCAAGGCATCTAGCACACGTGCCATTAACAACGTTCGGTATATAATATAAAACACTAGGAAAATCCAATCTCCCAGCTGAAGGTGAATACATATATAGGTATATCGAACTGTATACATTATAGGTATCGATAGAGTTAGGGAATGGGGGAGAAACTAATCGCCTAGCCTTAGGTGCGCTGAAGTAAAATATATCCTCAGGACCCAAGTCCTAACGGTTCTTCGAAGAAGCGCGGGAATCAATATCAACAAGGATCAAGCCGCGTGTTCACGATTCCCGAATTGTTTACCTCAATTCCTCTCAGCCAATCAGGGCAATTGATTGGATAAGTTGGCCAAGCGGCCGTCCGTATGGCCATAAGCAGCCCCTCCCGTGGCAATAAAGAATATTGGTAGAGAAACGGGAAAATTCAGCAGGTTGACGGGGGAGGGGTATGTGTCGGATTAACCGGAAACGGGGTCGCAACCTAGGAAAACCCGATCGGAGAACCGAACGAACTGACTCGAAATCGGCCCTCGAACGCGCTCAATCTCATCTTATACTCAATTAAACGGGGACTAAGAGTGGGGTGGGGGGTGAGTCCCTGGTGTACCCCGGGTTAAAAGGTAGTGCCGTTCTAAACCCGGTAGACGATAAAGCGAAATAACCCGACGCGAAACGCTGTGAAAATGTCGACCGGAGTGGGGAATAAGCGGAGGGTGTAGGGGGTGGGTTGTATGGGAGAATTCAATTCCCGGCACACTTTCCTCCCCCCCCCCCCCCCTGATCCAGGGAGTGCACGTGCCAGGCTATACACGGCTGCTACGTTACAGGTACAGATTGAAAAGTTTCGATTCCCGATATATATTACAAGGAGCTACGCCGAAGAACGCCGATCTTCATCGACGCGAAACAAGGTTATGCCTCGTCGAAGAGTATCCAAACTATTTCAATCCCCCCCTCCCAAAGCTCCGAACGTTTTTAGTTCCATTTTATAGACTTACAAAAGAATCAGCGTCATAAATGTAGAGGAAGAAAAAAAAAAAAAAACGTGAAAAAAAAAGTTTCATGTTCACGCGTCATATGCAGTCTGTAGTGAACTTATGCTTGCTTAATTTTAATTTCATTCGACAAAAAATCTCAGCTCTGTGTTGCAGGCGTAGTTGAGTTTGAGTCGGTGATTGCAAAGTGATGAGAAAAAAAAAACAGAAATTCGGATCAAATTATGTAGCTTTGGAATGATGAAAAATGTTGATTTTAGATCTGAAATTCGATATCAGTCATTATTTTTCGATTTCGATTTTTACGATTTTTTCATCATCAATGCATATCGTGAAATTGTTGTTAACTGAACAGCTGAAACGAGATTCGAGATTCTGTGAAAAATACTGTTTTTAAGTGATAATATCATTGGTTATATATTTTTTTGGAATCTGCTCACGTTCCAAACGGAGGCTTTCAACGGTCAAGCTTCAAGCTGCTGAACCGAGCGTTCGTCCGAGTGGATATCTATGTGGGTAGAGCTTGACAGGATATCCGGTTTCCGCTCAACTCTTCCGTGATCCTTCTGTAATTCTTCGCCGGTAGTAGCAACAAAAACACGAGTTGAAATTAGTTTTTCTTATCTTCGACGGTATACGGTATACGTACATAGATATGTATTCATAGCTTATAGAACAGATTGAAAAAAATAAATAAGCAAATAAAAACAAACGCGATGAAACGAGACGGTCATTTACGCGGGCCTGCACAGAGCCAAGAAGCGATTGAATGAGAAAGAGACGAAAAAAAAAGTTTCATTTAAACTAATGAAATGCAATTGGGATCGAACTGCGTGAGCCACTTTCGAAAAGATGAAGAATTACCGCCGATCTTAAACTGATTACAGAATCCAAGAAAGGATGGAGAGGATGACGAGATGGTAGGAAGTGAAATTGAGATTTCGTGACATTATCGAAAGTGTTATGGGCGCGGATCGTTCGGGCACGAGTGCCGCTTTATAAAAGGTAAAAAGAATCCGGTAGCGGAACGAGATCGAAAAGAAAGAAATGAGAATGATGGTGAAGAAGGAAAAGTGGAACGGGAAGGGTTGGACCACCGGGAGAGAATCAGCGATGGGTCCAGCTGGATACATAAAGCGAGAAGAGCGGGAATTGAGGGAAGATGGGACCGGAGAGGGCCATTATTGGGAATGATTAAATTTCCTTTGGGCAGTCAGTTTAATAACACGAAGCCCTCGTAAAATAACATTCCCCGGCCTGTCGGGTGCGGCAAACGCGAATCGCCATCCCCCGAAAGCTGCAGTGCTCTCCGAACGTATGGAAATTAAAGCTAAATACAAGGGTGGGTTACCCAAACTGTACGTCGCGCTCCAAACGTCGCCGGAAATCCAGCGGGGTGATCACGAATCCCGACGGTTTTACCCCTATTGTGCGAAATTGAATCGAGATTGCCCGATGGATGCGGTCACCTCCCTTGACTCACACCCTCGGTCTAACTAGACATTAGACATCGGGCCAATATCGGATGATCGAATTAGATTAGGTCGATATATCAGATGAACAAAATAAAAAATCGACCCTGCACAATTATTATTACAGGTTTAAGGCCGATTCCTCGTACAGATTCCGATACCGACATTATATCGACATTTTTAGCCGCTTCACAGCTCAGACACAAACCCTTTTTTATCGATGGTATCGACGAACTATATCGATGATCGATAAAATTGACCAATGTCGGGATAAACTCCACTCAAAAAAAAGGGTTTGTGTCTCAGCTGTGAAGCGGCCAAAAAATTTCGATAAGATGTCGGTAACGGAATCTGTACGCAGAACTGGCCTTACAAATCTATTACGATTCAATTTTTTCTTGTGTTTTATTTATTCTAAATACATATCGGGGGAAGGACTGGATGAACGGATATTTCACCGGGAATTTTATTTCGGTATAAATATATTCCACGGTCTTAGTATTGGCTCTTCCATAAAAGTAAGATTAATAATTGATGTCCGTTGGAAAACGGTAACGCTCGCTGTGAAATCGACCAATTCCTTCGAAAAGACCTCGAGTGACGAGGGAATTCGTTTCTTAGCATTTCTGGATAAAATTTCCGTGCAGTAATGTGCAGCCATGGCGGTTATAAGGGGATTTTGCATTCTGTTGTTAAGCCGAGCTGATCGGCTTACCGCAGTTCGAATAGAACAATACCCGAACAACCCGAAAGCTTCGTAGAATGTAGAGATTTTGTTGGTTCCTGCAATGACGCGATATACCCACCGGCTTACAAAGACCCTATTTCTGTATTCACATGCACACATAAATGTTCCGAAAGTCGATGTCGATGTTGAGTTTGTGCGAATAACGTGATATCGAAAACGATTTTACGGATCGTTTTTTAACAGTGTGAGTAAACCGATTACAAGGCAGGATTTGAAATACGAGATAAAAGGTGTACGCCGCGTGAAATTGTGAAAATGCATTTAAATTCAAGGTAGAAACAAAAAAAACGATCGTCTTTAGTGCTGTACCGTCTATTCCGGAAGCAGGATACAGAGGAGACTGCAAACTGGAACAAATCAAATCACAAATATAATTTTTTTATCACAAACTTGACATTTTTTCGACCGATGTTCATCCAGACATTGCAATAATTGAAACTCACGCAAGGTCACGCATCCCAATCCAATCAGAGTGAAATCACAGTAGGACTTTATGAGGATGCCAATTGTATTTCCAGCAAGAGCGATACCCAAACGTCCGATAGTGAATGCCAAAGAAACTGCCATTGCTCTGTTAAACAAAATGACACAAGCAACTTGATCGTGATAAAGAAAAGACGAATTTCGTACCACCCCTTCCTTTTCTAAAGGATCCTCCGTCTCGGGGAAAACGCTTGACGAAAATTACTCGAGGAGAGACGCCACAGCCCGCAATTTTTCTCTTCCATTTCATTTGAGCCTACCAAACGACATCAAAGAGCAACCTGCACGATATTCGAATTGAATATTTTTCTAATGTCGTTCAGACAGCCGCATTTCGTATTGCGCTTTTGCGAAAAGAATCTATCAAACTACCCGCGTCTTTCCGAAGGCAATTACTTATAACAGGCCTCTGAGAGACCGACACATTTATATTCAGCTTTTGCCACGTAAAAAACGAGACCTCCGCGCAAAGGAACGAGGGGCCATTCACTTCGAAATCATTAACGATTCCCAAATGATTTCCATACAATTTCCAATTATGGAGGATAGTTCATAATAAAAACTAGCGCAATGACAATCAGACCGAAGGCATTAGTCCATCCATTTTCCCTCAAGCTTAAGTTCACTTTTTTTAAATATAACTACAATCTCATATTTTATCTGCTTAACATGAGTAAAAAAGTTCTCGATGAGACAGGATTGAACAAAAATGTCGAGCAATTTATAACATTAGAGTAATTAGGTAACCGATACGAGTTTAGCGTTAAAACGTTCAGCATCGACACAAATTTGTAATTCAACTTGCTTCCAATGACTGATACGTTATCATTCATCTGTTCTGTTCATTTTTCCGCAATGCTGTATTTGACCGATACATTGATAACTGATCAGTAGGTGGCTCGTGATCGAAGTGAAAGGCTGAATTAAGAAACGTCCACTTTCGTTTTGAGAAAAAAAAACAGTACAAACTATAGAAAGATAAGTCCGATGTGGGGATGGGAAGTGTTTCAACTCGCGGAGAAAGAGGTGAAGAGGCACCGGAAGTATGACGGGGAAAAGTCGTTCCGGCGGTAAGAATTTCCCCGCCGTAAGTGGAATTCATCCATCCCAACTGTAACTACGATGATTGTAGAGCCTCGCGAGACGCGAGATGAAGTTTTTAAATTCAAACAATATTACACCGACTCACCTAAGATTGGTGGGGTAAACCTCGACGGCGATGGTGTTCGATACCGTGGAACAGCTTCCCGCGAGAGCGACGGATACCGATATGAGAACAGCCACGGTGATCTCATTCGTGGCGAAATAGTTCCCGAAACCGGCAATCCCACTCAAGAACAGGGCAGAAACTAATCAAGAAAGCGATTAGATCGATGTTAGTTTATACGGGTTTGGCATAGCGCGTTTACCGCGGCACGCGTAAATGTTAGTGTAGTTTGACCGTAGAGTTGGCATGTGTGTTATCAGCGTGATTGTAAAGGTATGGCATGGCCGTGACACATTTACGGCCGCTGCGTGAGTCGCGATAACCGATCAGCGGATTCGCGACGAGTATTTACTGTACTCGGTTATATCTACCTAGCACTGTCTTCTTCCTCAGGATCGCGACCAGCCCTCCGAGTGTCCCGAACGCCACCACGAAGAAGACCCCAGTGACCAACGTGCTCGTATAGACCTCACTCCTGATCAGGCTGCTGCAATCCGCGGACTCCGACGCGGAATTCAGGGTCAGATTAGCCTGGTTGGCCAACACTAACTCGCATATCGTCGCCCCGATTCCAGCCCCTGACTTGATCATGTTCAACAGGTTCGGTATCCAGATGTACATGCCCATCGAGCTTTGAAATGAAAAATTACACTATGAAGCATATGATTAAGACGGAACAGAGCCAATAACAAAAGAACAAGTATTTAGCTGATGTTGCGCTAGCGTGAATCACTTAGCGATTGTCATTGAGTAGAAGAGCATTTAGAGAACACAGTCTTAATTCGTATAATTTTCATGGAAGTTCATACGTGACGCAAATGCCGAATTGAATCAGGCAGAAGAGTAGGGTGGTCCATCCGTACGGCGGCCGAAAAAGCGTTGCGGTTTGGTGCCACATGAGCTTAAAGAGTCCTTGGAGCGTAAACGACAGAGGTGTCGTAACGTGGCCGGGAGTGTCATGAACGTCGGACTTAAGATTCTTGACCTGCGAAACACGTAGGCAGTTTGATACGCTGCATCTGAATTTTAGAGTGAATGGTTTCGGCAGCTTACCGGATACTCGACGTTGCTGTTTCCCGAATTCCTGTTGTAGACCAGTCGGAGAACATTGAGTGCCTCCCGTTTCCGGCCAACCGACATGAGGAACTTTGGACTTTCCGGAAAGAAGGGTAACAAGAAGCCCATTGCGAATGACAGTGAGCCTATGGCTGCCAAGTAGACGCGCCACGATGTGTATACCACGAAACCCAGGTCCCAGTTTACTTCCAACGGGATCAACAACCAGGCTAGACCTACCGCGGGATGTGAATTTCACTTTGTAAACCGTCGCTTGGCTTTGTCTGTCATCAAAAAACTCACCGGGGATCAGAAGGTAGCCAATTGCCATGAAGCCGCAGGTCCAAGTGATGATGCTCGCCCGTTTTGAGGTGGGCAGAAACTCGGTAATGTAGGCGTACACCGTCGATTGGTTACTGCAGCTGAAAGGAAATTGCATTGAGTGGTTCAGGCAGCCTGTCCGTACTTTGCGAGACCTCGAAGAGCGATAATTACGGGAATTTGAACGAATGCTTACAACAAACCAGTGAGGAATCTGAGGACTATGAACAGGTTGGTGGTTGGGGAGAAGCTCGACATGAAGCTAAAAGCCCAGGTACCGATGATGGAGATCAAGAGTACTTTTTTCCTCCCAAAAGTGTCAGCAAAGAATCCCCAAGCGTTGGCGCTAACGACAATTCCTGAGGGAAGAGCTGATCAGACCGGAAAAAAAATTACAGTCATCGGCAACTCACCCAAGAACATAGCTCCGGATAAATAGCCCTTCTTCACGGTCGTCAAGGCCAAGTCACACTGGGCTGCCGGATGGACGAAGCTCATCCCCATCGTCTCGCAGACCGTGGCGACCAGGATTCCACCACATATCGCGATCAGCCCGATATGGTACCATCCGAAACCTAATCAAAGATTGAAGTTCAAGCCGGTGAACATAAGAAACTTGCAATGATGAGCAACTCACCCGTCAACTCGATGGCGCGTTCCAGGTCCACTTCTTCGTCGGCTGACTTCAGCTCGCTGGGTTTGTCTCCTAGATATGTTTAGCGTGTTTAAACTTGTTGATAAGTGAAGAAGGGTCAGCTTCCAAATGTTCAAATATCGGTTTGATCATTTGGTCAAATGTCATTAATCCGAAACATCAAAACTCCGAATGATATAAATTGTCAAAGAATGAACATCACGCTTCACCGTAACTCATTCTCATGATTAACTGTAATCATTTGAATTTCCAAACATTCGATATGCTGGGATTGGACGTAACGATCAATCGTAGAGGAAAATTTTCTTTGGTCAAAAATACTCACCCGATGAGTAGTCTCGCACCTTCTTCAGTTCAATGTCACCTTCCGGGTGTTCAGAGACTCGGTAGCTGTCTGACATTGACGCGGGTGCTTCTACTGGCGAGATAGAAAATGGTTTTCAGTAACGACTCCACGGATTGATAGTCCGTCTTGCTTTGCGGTTGAAGTATATCTGACAATGAGCAGTTTCCCATTCGGCACGACGCTTCGCATGATTACGAATATTTTGTTTCGCATTAGCACAGTAAATGGGAATTGGTTTAATAGCTGATAAACAGTCTTGGGTGGCGCATAGTACATTTCTCATTGCTAGCTATCATCAGAGTTTCGACGCGTCATCCGTCGAAGGACGTATGCAAAATCATCCCTCGAGGTATGGTGAGAATCATTACTGAACATCTTCATACCGAAAAAACTCCGCGTGCGAAAAAGTAATGATAAGTCTTGGATGGATTCAGCCTGACAAAGAAGCCACGCTCAACTTCATGAAGGGAGAAATTCACTGGGTGTGAAACCGAATAACCATATTTCTCGGTTCCATTATCCTATCGGTGACCAATTTGTGGTACACTTAAAGAATGGAGCCAGATGGCGAGCGCAAAAGTGTCGATATTGGATTAGTTGGGAATCTATTGATCCTCGGCCCGCCGAGGGTTCGGAGCGGTGGATTATAAATGATGGAACCAAAGCCAACGCGGTGAGCTCGCACGTCGAAGACAAAAGGAACGTTAAGTCGACTGTACGCGTGGTCTTCACTTTTCACTACCAGCATACGATGTTGACGATAATATTTTTTTAACCTTTTTTTTACAGATTTTGCTAATAACAGCCTTATTTTTAATCGCTTTAGCAACAAGCATGGACGTCAAGGAAAAACCGAAGTTCAGCTGCACGGGGAAGGGTGAGTACCTACATTCGGGGCTCGATTGTTAACCTGACGATACCAATTCCCTTTCAAATATGTTTCGCAGCGGGTCCAGGCCCGGCTTATCTGCTGCCCAGTCTTGTCGGCTACAACGGTCACGATCCATCGAGATATCGCAACCCTGCTTTCACGATGAGGACTCGAGTCGAGACCAACATTTCCGCTGTGGGACCGGGTCCCCGTTACAAAATAGAGGGGCTGACTAACTACGGAGTGCAAAAGGCCCCCGCCTACTCCCTCGGCTTTCGCGATGGCACCAAAAGTTAGCCTTCGTCTCTCGACTAAACCTTAACGGCAACTGAACTACCGAACAATATCTTTCCAGTGACGAGCTGTAGCGGCCCAGGACCCGGGGCCTACAGTCCGGAGAGATGTCCGCCCATGAATCACAGTCTGAGACCAGCGGCCTTCACGATAAAAAGTCGATGCAGCGATCACATGTCCGGGGATGGACCGGGCCCTATTTACCTAATTCCGTCCTGTCTCGGGCCCAAAGTCCCGGACAAAACCGCCTTGGGAGCTTTTTCAATGTACGTATGGATCACGATTTTCTGGAAAAGCGGTGATTAGATCATCGGAAAGTTTGTCACAAGGTCGTTTAGTCGTAAACCAGGTTAAAAGTTTTCAGAGTCACGAGTGGTTTCAAAGGATTTTCAGATGTTTTACCTCATTTCATTGGGTATCAAGTTCAAACTCAGTGTGCCAATTGAACGCAGCGTTTTACAGCTTCCATTTCTACTACCCATTTTTTTTACCACCGTGCTTCCGGCCAGGATCCACCCCTAATTTTATTGCTCTAAGTTTGACGACCCCGCAGCGCGGGCCGGCATGGAAAGGACTATTGCGTTTCAAGTCCGGGTCCTGCGGCCTACGGAAATCAGAATTACGATCTGGTTAAGCGCAGACTTCCAGCCTACACGCTGGCCTCGAGACACCATCAATTTGGGACAGCGTGTGGACCCGGACCTCGGTACTACCCGCAATACTCTGGTGGGAAAAATCCTCCAAAGTTTTCATTCGGAGTGAAACACAGCGAGTGCGCACCACCGGCCATCACCGAATACGACGAGGAGTAACTTCGAGTGTGTTTATGAAGATATTTAATATTTATGCATGCGCATTTTGTTCCGCGTCTATGTATTTGTCTCCAATAAAATTGTGCAAGCTACAGTCGTGTTTGTCATTTGGATTTTATTTTCAACACTAAGGCCTGTTGCGCAATTTACAACTAAAAGCTTTCAAGTCGTAAGTTGTATATACTAAAAAACGATACTCAAGTAGTAATAAAATGCGGGACAATTAGTAAGATAGGCACTTTGACGTGTATAATTTTTGTAGGCAATAAATAATTTTTCCCATCTCTTCACTTAAACTGCGAATCGATAAGACAGCACAAGTCAGTTATTATGACGTGCTTCAAACCTGGTTCGAGATAAAAGTCGCGTCGTGAGTCAGAGCTGGCAATGAAAAAAGGAAACATAAAAATGTGCGAAAAAAATGAATATAAATCGGCAAGAGAGACGCGAGCTGCAAATTTTGCACACCTCCGTGCATCGGTGTCACATTACGGATAATTTAGGTTAAAATAACAAAATTGTCAGAAATTATGGAGTGAAGCTTCGAGTGAGGAGCAAAACTTTCGTTAATCGAAATTAAACGTAACAACAGAAACCACGATTAATTTTCCCATCCAATAATGCCAGAAGAGAAAGAAAAGAAATCAAAAAAAGACAACTCAAAATCATCCAAAAAGCAACCTAAGAAGTCCAGTGGCTGCGTCAGCAACAAAGGTAAGTGACGCATGCCATTTACGAGCACTAAATTCGAGTTGCTTATTCAACGATTTTCTATGGCCAAAAATTTCCCGTGTACAGGTAGAACAGCTATTTCCGCGCGCTTGCAACTCGATAAAATTGCCTTTGAATAAATTGTCGGCGAGTGACGATGAGAGCTACCGCATCTATAATGCACCAGCTATTTCAATGTGACAAAATGTGCGCACGCGTTGACATTGGTTTACCCGTATATTCGAATTTACTTCAGACCTTCAAAGTTACGATGAACAGACACTCGTAAAATTTACGACTTTGCTTTGGGTTACCTCAAGATAGAGAAACACTCGCTGACGATCGTATAAAAATTTGCACAGAGCGTTAAATTGCAGCGCGATTTTTCCCCTTCGAACGAGGTAAAATGTACCAGTTGTTGACACGTTTAGACCCAATTATTGAACCTTTTATTTTACAAAATTATAAATTGACGTCAGAAATTATGAATTTCTCGATTACTAAAACCAATTGCTACATGGTTAGACACTACAAATTTATTTTTTGGTAATTCCAGAACTTAGGATTAAACAGATACAACGAAAAAACCTCAATAATTGGGATAGGGTCAATAACCAGGACACTCACTTTGGTTAAAAAAAAATAGTCGTTCGAAGTCAAACTACCATGTGTAAGAAATCGGCACCACCGAATAAAAAAAAAAAGATCAAATCTGACCTGCTCATGCAATTCATGCTATGGTACATACATAAAGCTTTAAACACACTGTAAGAAATAGCGGTGTTGACCATAATATGTCACTCTGGGTGAAGTTCACCCCAAACATTCTTCAAACACCTCGCAGAGTTCAGGAATAGAGTTTCACAGCTTTTTTTCCCCGTTTTACCTTAACTTTGCCGATGTTTTACAATATTTAAACAATAAATTTTGGTCAGAAAAACTGAGAAAGCTTTCACTGCGGTCCTGAAACAATACCTAGATATTTTTTTTTGCATTTTTAGAACTCTTTTCTGAAGCGTATCACTTTTTTGGAGCTGGGGTGAATATCACCAAGTGTGACAGTTATGCGATTCTACCGAGACGTGACCCATTAACGTTAATATTTTCCGAATTTGACTAGTGTGGATGTAGAACAATGTTAATGGTCTGTTCGAAACTACAACATCAGATATATGGTGTCAGATTGATACCAAATTGTGACCCATACTGTACAATATTAGATACAAACGATAAGTAGCTGAACCGCATTTCGGAGACAAATTGCACATTTGATAACATCTGATGATTTTGACGGTCATGTTACCTAATCTCAGGTCCGGGTCCAGCACGTTACCTCCTTCCCCCGCTGACCGGATATCCTCATCATGACGCAACGAGGTTCAGAAATCCCGCCTTCTCCTTCCGGAGCAGGCAGTCCTCGGGGATGCCATGCAACAGTCCTGGGCCCAAGTACTACATCTCAAGTCCACCAAGGCCTCCAGCATTCTCCTTCGGGTTCCGAGCGTCATCGACGGGTGAGCTTGGAAGCTGTTTACAAAACTTTAAAGCCGTATTCAGGGGCTAAATACACCATTGTTCCACTTTTCTATCAGCTAAATCCTGCACTCCGGGACCATACAAGCTCCCTGACAGTCCACGCTCGCCGATATTCACAATCAGGGGAAGAACGAATCCAAGAACAGCCGGCGTCACTCCAGGACCATACCAGCTGCCTCCCGTGATGGGATGTCGCGTACCCGACAAGACGGCGTCGCCTTGTTTCACATTGTAAATTGCTGGGAATCATATCCCCCGATTCCAAAGATTGGGAATCATCGCCGCGTCGAATGACGGACGAGTATAAAATCGATTAAATTTTCAGCGGAGCTCGACCCTGCGGGACCAAATGTGACGGGAGTCCAGGGCCGAAGGGCCTGACGAACCTGGATGTGATAAAACCACGAGCGCCGAGGTTCAGCCTTGCGCCCCGACAGACCGGGAGCCTCAAGACCTGTGGTCCTGGTCCGAAGTACATGTACTGCTACAAGTGCCACAAGTGTGCTCCAAACTTCAGCTTCGGTATACGTCACAGCGACTGCGCCCCACCGATGATAACTGAGTGTGATGAGAAGTGCTGAACTTTTCACGGAGATCTGTACCAGTCAACGATTGTGACGAATTATAATTATACAGTCTGGTTGAGAATGCTTAAAGGAGAGTACTCGGCTATTTATTCAAACCATTCGAGTCCGCTCGGACGAGTCCACATCTGTAATTGGACAGCATCAGAATGCCCCAGTCCAGTAGCCACGATTTTGGTACTGGATCTTGTACACGGATCACTTGGATACTTCCTTCTAGTTTCACCCTGAGGTTTTTTCGTTCGTGAAGTCGGAGAGTGGAGAAGTACTGAAACCGAGGACGAGACCGCATATTCCGCCCTCGGTGCCTGTGGCCAAATAATGAACAGTTATCCGAGCTTTTTGACAGTATCTTTCAGTATGTTTATTACTCACCAATGAGGTCGTAACTGGCAAGTTTAAACTGACTATCTTCAACACAAGAGGTACGTAATTATTCCAGTAAACCATGAGACCAAGAGTCTATGAAGCGTCATCGCAACCTCCTCCTCCTCGTTTCTCTTCAGTTTGAAGAGATAAAAGTGAACGAGGTACTTTAGCGAGTCCGTCACCTTTTCAACTATCAAGTTACCGACAGGCTTTGATACGGTGCTAAAACATTTTAGAAAACAAATTAATAGAGTGTCTATTTGATGGCGTAATTATATTTTTTTCTGATCAATACATGATCCCAGTTTGGGAACAACTAACATGTGTTTGGCATGTAGAAACAACTGGAACATCTCGATTTTGCTGTCGAAATTATGACCATGGCTCAAGTCATACACAATACAGTTTGGGATGCTTCTCCGACAAATTTTGGAGTCAAAATGAAGACGAATTCTACAACTCGGAGCGTATTGATATAATAAAATCTGATTAGGGTGAATTCGCATATTCTAACTATTGATCTGTCGTATTAATTATTTAAATGTTTTCAAACGTTAGAGGGTTTTGCTACAGATGGCTGAGATATGCATATATTTGTCTTAAATAATATGTCGTACCAAGCTTTTGCCTTCATTAATCATCAATATTAATTCCATGTGAGTTGAGTCGAAAAACTGTGATATCTTATTTGTTATCAGACCCCGCACTGAAACTGTGTTACACACCAAAACGATGCGACTCTTTGTGAATAAACTACGACGAACCTTGAACTGATTAGTATAGTAGGAAAATAGAAATGAAAGCAGACAACGCAAATTAAAAAAAATTATGTCAGCTGAGGTTCAGTCACGTCTAGTCGCAAATAAAAATTTACTGGTGCAATAACATTGAAAACTGTAGTTGAATGAAAGTAACGAATTAAAATCGATATGTTGCATTCAATCGATGCCATTAATTCTCTGACAATGAGTTATCACGCCACAGTACAAATGCTGCGATTCTTTAACCAATGCACAAAAATCAACAAATCTTACAGATGATTTTTTCTCTATCGAAGAAGCGATACTGCAAATTTTTCCGTTCTGTTCAATCAGCTACTGCGGGAAGCTTTACGATGAAAAATGCTGACAAAAACTTGAATAACTTCCGTGAAAATGAAAGCTTTTATCAGTGATGCTACGTGTCGAACGTATACTTGCTGGTATGAAATTCTATGTGTTCATGTTACAGTTTTTTAACATCAGCCAAGTGGATCGAAAGACTTTTTTTGAACCGAACGGCACTATAAAGCTTATCAACGTGAAATTCGACACGGTGTGTAAAAACTGATAGCACCGATAACGTTCGAAAAAATGACGTTTCCTGAAGTTAGGTGTTTCATTATTTCCACACCAAGATTATACACACTGACAGTATTTTCGAAATCAACTCGATTGCATTACGGAAAACGTCATTCGACACAATAACAGCTCCCACAATCTGATACTATGATTATACCCATCGCGCTTCATTCTCGTCGTCAAATTCAGTCCGCCTCGATTATTAGCGTTACACACAGGCTTTTCATTAAATTCTTGTAGTGGAATTAATTCAAGCCGAAACTTTCATTGCGGATCGAGGCTCGAAAGAATAATTAATTGTTGGTAACGTAAGACGAGATGAAAAAAAGTTTATCAAGCGAGGTTTTTATTTAAGTTTTTAACTGTATATTAATTTCAAAGTCACCGGGTCAGAAAAGGCAGACATTCTTTTGTACGAAAAAAATCTCGTCCTTATCAGTATTTGCCGTACGGCTGCATCATCTCCTCCCAATACAACGGTCGCAGACTAGGTCTCACAGCTTTGACCAAGGTGAAGTTGGATGATTTTCTTCCGTTTGTCACCTCGTCCTTCCGTTTGTACAGCCGCATAGTAAAGAAGTAAATTAATTCAAAGACGCTGATCAAGCTGACACCGAGAAAGAATCCGCATATCCCGCCATAATTACCTAAAATCGATCAAGCAGTCGTTTCGAAGATAGGAAAAGTTTGTATTGGGAACGGAGCTGTACGGAATTGGGAAAGAAAACTACTACGGCTATAAATCTACCAAATGAGAATGGAAGTTTTCACACAATCGTCGTGTACTCACTCATCAACTCCCACCAGTAGAAAATAACGTCCTGTTTGAGTCTGACCGTTCCGGGATTTTGGAAAAATATGTTCACTATGCTGTGATTCGTGGATTGTTTGCTGTTTCTGAAATTAAATTCATCGTCAAAGTTGGAGGATAGTGCGGATAAAATTACTCGACGATTCAAAATCCTCACATGCAGCCTCCGTGTCCCCAGGTGTCCTCTCCTTCGGAGAATAAAAGCGGGGCCGAACTTAGTGAAAAACCGTAAACGATGTCTTCGCAGGCCGGTAAGCAGCCGGTACAGTTCAAGTATCCATCTGGTCCAGTCGAAAAATTTTCGTTGAATGGTTCCATCCGATTTTCAATCCTTGGTATGACCCTCCACCATCTGTCTGCGACACGCAACGTGAGAAACAAAGAGGTAAGATGTGAATCCATCCGTGTGTGTATTCATGTCACGCAAATTTCACTTACTCCTGTATTTCTTTAAACAAGAGAGATCCTTGAGATCGCAAGTCCTCACGTGCTCTGAAACATTGAAAACAAATGTTCTAAACTCAGTTAAAGACTCGATGATAAAAGGATGAGCAATTGCACGGGTCTTTTTTTTTTTATTTTTTTGTTTCGCTTGAAAAAATTATCAAAGCTGTTTAGATGATTTTTGGACAATTTTCAAAGAATTTTATAACAATTGTCCGAAACTCGTTGAAAATTAGTTAATTCTAGATGCGTCAGATGTCAAGCTTTTTTCAGAAAACTATAATCAAAAATTTCAGGAAATATTCAAGTCTCAAGTTTCTTATTAGTAAGTTATTAAAACCTAAATCGTTCGGCTTATCAACTCTATATTCGGTTAAAATTCAATTCGAATCGAAGAAAAATATAGTGTACAAAAAAAAAAAAACCGTTTAAGCCAATTTGTTTTCTCAACGAAAAACAGTAAACTTGTTATCTCAAAAAATTCATTTCCAATTCCCGCGTTAGAAAACTGATATTTTCAGTTTTTTCCACGACCAAATTAAAATTCTCCTGACAATTCCAGGTTTTCCACGATCCCTTTTAAATTCCCCGACTTTTCCAGGTTTGCCTGATTTTCCAGGCATGTGCCCACCATGGCTCTAGATAAATTTTTCCACTCAAGGATCGTACCTTTGTCCAATGGGATCGGGTAGAAGTATGGCACGCAGTTGCAATGGCTCAGAATGTCGCTTATCCTGCAGTACATTATGCAATCACTGTACGAATAGTGTCCTCCGAATGTGACGGCCAGCTCATCCTTGAAAAGGCAGTCTCGTATTTCGACGCTATGATGCTGAACTTCCTAAAACGCAGGTACGACGAACATTCGATTTTGGTAACGGCAACGCATCAGAAATCACAGGCCAGTAGTAAAAGTCAGTTTATGGTCAGGCGCAGCCGAATGTCGCTACAGAATGTTTTGAAAAAATGTGGCTGACACAACGGTTTTATAAAGTGTGCTAAGAATGAAAATTCACCTTCGTAGAAATAAATATATTTACTTGTTCTCCTGGTTTGCCTCATTCGATTAAGTTATATTTTATTATTTTCGGTGAATCAAATAAATTTCTAAACTGTTGTTTTGCTTTTGGAAATTGAAAAATTTGAACATCCTCCGAGGGATATTCAAATAATTAATGATCCTTTGGTACCTGAAATATTCACTCGATTCGAGTAAAATTTTATTACACAAATTATGAAAAATTTATCGAGAAAGTATTATTCAAATTATGTGAGCTTTTTGCTCTGAAAAAATTCATTTTTATATGTACATACACTCATTCGACGATGTTTACTTGTTCTTGGTGAACAAAAAAATTGAATCAAAAGACCAATGCCTTGATCCTAGGAAATTTATTAAATCTGAGTGCGGTTAAATCGAACCAAATAAATGACTTATCGAGTAAACCAAACCAGGCAGAAGTAAACATGTTTGCTTTTAAAGTAGTGAATTTTCCTCACAGTGTACAACTAAAGTCACGCTATTTGAATTCAATGAAAACAGTCTTAATTCTCAGTACAAAAAATAAAACATTAATACCATGAATTCCAACCCGAGAACCCAGTTATCGCAATATCGATAGATTATAGTAGCAAATACCGATGAGCGTAATTCTGTTCAACGAAAAAAATATAACATTGACATTTGATCGGTGAAATTTTTTCTGTCCTAATATACTTTTGACTTTAAAATAATGGCACGCTTTCATATAGTTGCGAAACCCATAATTTTCAAATGCAAAGGTTTTCCCAGACCTTTGAGACACTGTTCCAACGAATAATTTGAGCTGCATTTTTCGAACGATTGTTTTGCGACATTTTGGTTTCAAAGCAGAGCTGAAAAAGGATGTTTACGCCAAAATCGCAAGATTGTAACTAAGTCTCACATACCGGGACAGAGTAAAACGACGTCGCTTCAAGAGTGAGGGAAGATTCAGTTTGGGGTGAGATGATAACTTCGTGAAGACTGCCGCTCGACGTGTCCGGGAAGTCCAACGGCGAGAATATCAGGACCTCGTAAGCAATCAATGAAATCGTCAGTGAGTAAAGCGGTAAAGTAAGAAAAAATTAAAAACCTTCACCAACGTCACTGGAACCCGAATGAAAATGTTCGTATGTTAAATCATATATTATTTTGAAAAATTTCAGCATGCAATTTTCTTACATTATTTACCTTGTAAGTTCTATAAAATATGTAAGAAATGACTCGATAATTTACAAAAGTACGATTCGTCAGATATACTAGATCACAAATGTAATTTGTATGGTTTTTGATCTACACTGAGAGAAATTTTTATTTCCGGTTACCGCTCGGTTCTTAACTGTTTTCATTTTTTACCACAATCGACAAAATATAGTTAGAGGTAGGTAATGAAAATTAGTTTTATAGCTGTTACCGGAAAGTCTAGTATCCGTTACTATTCTTTCTCATTACGATCACCGTTGCTAGATCTTTTTGCAACTTATTATGTAATTTCTTGAGCGTTATTTTGAATTTACAAGACATATCGTGTGATGAATTACCGGCTGAATTCTTTGAAAACGTTTTATGATTCAACACACGAACATTTTCAGTGGGGTGAGACTTCGATTCCTGAAAGATCGCATGATCGTATACCTTGAAGCCCAGAACCGGAAGTGTCTTGTAGAAGTAGTCGGTGAAATTTGAGTAGAGCGATATTCTGAGACCAGCCTGAAGACCGACGCCGATGGCACGCTCGATCCCGTCGATCGTCACGATGTCTTTGTCGTTGCTGCTTCTGAAGTTGTCAAAAGGCGTGTGACATGAGAATTATCTAATTTACGAAATAATAATCTACGATAATTATCGAGAAACTAAATACCAGCTATACTCACGCTCCAAAATCATCGCTTGGTCTTCCGTAGTTAAAAGTGCAACAGTAACCATCCGCCGTTTTACGGGGGTAGAATATGTCTTCGCAAGTCTGTTCCTTTCCTGCCCAGCTGCAGCGTTTAAGCATCGATTGGCAATTCGGAGTTATCTGGATCGAGAAATTCCATAATTAAATCGAACCGATCGTTACAAGCGAGGAGATTAATTTTTACTTTCAATGTTTTTGTCAAAATTTACCGGATGCTGTGTCAAGTTTTTATTTTTCTTCTTCAAATCTTGAGATACAAACTAATTGAACAATGAATTATGTTTTCAACATAAAATTGAACTCGCGTTTTGTTTCGAACCCAAACCGAGTTAGCCGTAAGTTTAAGGCATTTATGCATAATTTTACAGTGAAATTAATGAGAAGTAGTTCCAACGTTTCAACGGAATTCAAAACCGCGATTAATTTTGACAAATTACAAAGGAAGCAAGACAATATTTTACAATCATTTTAACCGACGACGCTTATACATGTATGAAAATAAAACAAACCTGATTCAATATGCGAGGAGCGTAACTCTCGTATCGTTGGGTCAACAAGTTGTGAAGAAATTCGACACCGTTCTCCTCGCCCTCGTTCAATTCGAAGAGGTAAAGGTGTCCCAAGTATTTCAACATATCCAGGATCTCCTGAAGGCTGACGTCGTCATTTACGCTGTCGTAGTTATCGCTGCAATTGTCGCAATAAATGATCAGTGAAATGTGAAAAAATTTATACGACTTCTGAGTAAAATTCAGAAATGCGTTATTCGAAATATGGTGTATAAGATTTTTTTTATCAAATCCCGCAGATTACAAGTACCCACAATATCTCGCGGGCCACTTTTTTCGCCGCGCTCAGGCTGATCTTGTTCAATTCGCAAATGGCTATTCCCGGAAAATCGACGTCTTGAAGTGGATAATCAGTTCTGTCGATAGTCGTGACCGTTGGCCTTGTCGCGTATTCAACGGTCGCGTGAATAGTCATTACACCGATGAATATGATCGACGTCACGTGAACAGCTAGCCAAAAAATCCTACGAACGATAATAATTTCACTTGACGAATCAAATATTTCAGAATAATCAAGGTAAAAATTTAGCAGTCGGTTTTTCGGTAAAGTAAATACATAAGTTCTGCGAAAATGAATTTTCGAATAATTAATTTTTCATGATCAGATCAAGTCGTTGGAGAATCTTTTCAACATATTTTAGTAGCTGAACATTTATCGTCAACGCATCGAGCGATTGGTTGGGGAAAAATTTATAGTTTGATTAGATTGTAATTTTGTTTAAAAATTAAAAAAAAAAAAAAAAAAAAAAAAAAAGAGCGCAATTAAATCACAGAAAGAGACACATTTATTTTAGATAACGAGGAACTTGTTTTGGGTGTTTAAATAGTCGTAAATTACCGCTCTTTAGGCCGCGTACTGGGTGTGACGTAATACGCGCACCCCGCGATAGAACTATTTCGTAAATAATCCTTCAGCCAATCTCTGAAGCTGCCGGAAGTTGGTTGCGAAACATTTTGCTTCGAAATAGCCATAATTGTGAAAGGGTTTTGATATTCACCTCTGAGAACCGGGTATCGGGAAAAATTGAGAATGAAAATTAAAAAGCGTTATTCGTGACTCGTGCAACGCGAGATAGTGAAACTGTAACGAGCCGGCGAATATGAACGTGCGGGTTTGTACTGCATACTAAATTATGCAGTAGTTGGTAAACAGTTTTTTATTTACTTTCCGGTGTTATCGATCAGTCGCACTATCAAAGCACGTAATATTTATTTTACATTTTTAAAAAGTCGTCACGAAAGTATGCGCAAAAAAAAGCCTCGTGCTTTTTTCATACCTTTTTCAAAAAGTTTAAACACACTTTGTGAGATTCTTAAGAAAAATTCAGAAGAAGAATTTCACGAGAATAAAGTGTGATTCGTGATTGATTTCATCAGTGAGTGAAAAATACAAGTCATCTATATGTACATTCTAAAAATATGGTTATTCAGATTCTACATATCCGGCACGAATCGGAAATTTATCTGATTGTGATTTTTCATCGGAATTCGAATATTTGCAGAGATTCCCTTGTTTGAAAATTTAGAAATAAATTTATTTCTTGCAATGACTAAATGACTTGTGTTACAGTCATTCTACTTAGTTTTTATTTCTGATGATCTTGAATTGTTCCAATTTCTACAAACGCCGATAAAAAGTAGCGAATATTTCTCAACATTAAACAAATAAACGTTTCCAGTATGAAATGGCATACATTCTCGGCACGAAGGGCAAGGTATAAGGGTCGAAAATCTTTCCTGTATAAATCAAGGGTAATGGGATTGGGTCCAAGTTAGACATCCAGAAATTGCATCAAGTCACTCGTGATTAGGAAAGTTTCTTAAGAGGGAAGGGGGGGGAGAAGCGAATATGATTTCATGCACATCACGTACCATCAGAGTTGGGATAATTAACGTTGTATACGTTGAATTGCGTAACTAGATTGTACGAAACGAAAATCAGAATACTCGGAGACGAGATTCGGAATATTATGTTTTTGTTCATGAGATGCAAAAACTGACACGAGTCGAAACATAATGCTTTGAAATAAAAATCGGATGGAATTTACGACTGTTCGTTATTTATTTACGCGTCAATTTTTACACGCCTGTCCGCAACGGTTCGCGTTAGACTCGTCACGCAAATAATGAAAGCTCTGTATCAGATTGACCAGATTGAAGGTTACGCGGTATAAAACTACATGTAATTTAGTATTTATTTCGAAACAACGGGTAAAAAATTCGGGAACGAGAAATGGGTCGCGTAAGAAATAATTTTTTAATAACAATATCAATAATAACACGTCTTGGATTTAAATCGTTTTACTGTGATACGAGATTCGAAAGTTTTCAGAGACAAAAGTTGTGCGAACATACGTGTTGTATGTTCCATTTTAAATATTTTTAAAATACAATTGGTAAATTTAAAAGAAAAAAAAAAAAAAAAACAAACGAGAAATCGCAACGTGAGGTTGAAATATCTCTCTTTGTTACCAAATTTTACCACGGAAAATAACAATCCATTATCGCAATTACCATCGAGGAGCACATTTTTCTAATATATATATGTATACACATATTTATAGCAAAAAAGTTTGAAAGGAAGCGTGTCTCCGGAAAATGGAGAAAAATTGAAAAAGTGATATGTATGAGGTCAAAATCAGTTCAATACGTATAGTCAAGTACCTGACGATCAGCCGATTTATGTGTGTTCGTGTATATTTGTATTATTGTAAATTTTCAGAGTTCGTACGCTTTTTGGAACCCGAAATTTCCTGACTTTTCCAGGTGTTCCAGCCTGAAAATAGGATTTTTTTTCAGTAGCCTTCCAAGAAATATGCCGGTGATTAATGACAATTTTTTTTGCATATTAATACTAATACCTTCAATACTACCTAGTAATTAATTTACCGTCCGACTACCAATTTCCAAGCAACAGCCAGCGATTTTCAGTAATAAAAAAAACGAAAGGAGGTTTGATATCAAGTAATGTACGTATAAGGACGCGTTTATTTCTTCAAGAAACTTAGAATTCCAGTTTTATTTTCCGAATTCCCTGAGTTTTCCCGGTTTTCCCTGTGCGTACGAACCCTGATTTTAATACCCTATAAAAATTACTGAACAATTTATACGATATACTCGCGATAAATGAGACGAATTATTGCAAAAGTTAATAAAAGCCAAAAAACGTTTACGCTCTTCGTCATTTTACTATACTATTTTTTGATTTTTTTACTACTGAAGATGAAAAGTATTCGAATAGTCAAGTACCGCAGCAAGCAAGAAGAATATTTTTACTAGTTTCAAATTCCCTTCGCTAAATCGAATTATTTTCGAATCCAATCTGTCGTAAAAAAAAAAAAAAAAAAATCAATTTCGAAAGAATCGAACTTACCGTTGTTGATTTTGAAAAATGATCTGATTTGAACGAAAATAATTCGACGTGTATGCTTCAATGAGTTGTGTATAAGGTGTACAAATTTCAACGTTACCACAAAGAATGAATTTAACGTATAAATGTGCATATTATGCGCAATATATATCGTTGCTTCTCGACGTTCGATAATTACGGCTCATGTTAACAATAAATCTATAATACATAATATAGTATGTGTTATAATAAAGTAGGCAGTAGAATTTTCATTTGCTGGCTGACAAAACGCACCGCGGCATATACGTACCGGGACAATCTCTTGAAACTTGAAAACCAACCGCGCACGCGCCAAATAATTCAATCTCATTGGTCGGCGAAGTCTTCCCGCAGCGTTATGTTTGTTTGCCATGCAGGCGGGCCAACGTACACAATATGTGTACGTTTGAATTTTCAAAGAGCATAAGCATTAAATTCCGATCGTTCTTCGAATAAACAAATTTCCGACCCGATAACAAATGCTTCCGAAACCTTTCCGAGTCGCTGCCTCAATTATTTGAGATTCTAACCTCGAAATTTCGTATAAACTACATCAGATACGCTAGAAACAGTTTGGCAGGTGAAAACTCGGGTTGGCCAACCTGCACGAACTGCGGATAAAACTCGCGCATGCGCAGTTGATTTTCAAATTTCAAGAGATTGCCCCGGTATATCACAATACAAATATGTATACAAGATATAGCATACCTAGAATAGCCTTAGATGCGAATATATGCGTGCGTTTGATTATCACTTTGGGATAATAATTTTATAGAAATTTTACACTAGTGTATATGTGTATAGGTGTGTGTGTATATATAGTCATATGTTAACAAGATTGCCAATTTGTTTATCTTAAACGTTAATTGCGTCATTAAGCACATACAGTTTGAAAATTTACTTCTGAATCTCTACATATGTATACAGTATGTTATCAATATTGAAATACATCGCGGTGAACTCTAGGAAGGAATCATTACACATATACTGATGTGCATAAATTAAATATATCGTTGAATAAAAGCGCGTAAATCGTTGTATAATGTACGTGTAACGATACAGTTACTACTGTATAGCAATAATTGTCTTACTTACGTTTTATGCATAGCCATTGAAAAGTGATTTCATTATTATAGTTTATATAACAAACACAGGTAACCGATCGTTACATGTATATATCTGTAAACGGTACACAATATAATTACAATATTAAAAAAGTAAAATACGAACTCATGTTTTCAGCATTATTTTCAAAATATACGCAAATGTATACATACAGATATAATTATTGTCTCGCTTTAATCACTTACGATGTCATCTCGACGATATGATAATAACGTATCTTAATTATTGCTGCAGATAGCGCAAAATATGATTGATTAAATATGCGTAAATATAATTAATTCTCCGCTTTATTTCTTTTCTATACAGTTTCTTTTCTTTTTTTTTTTTTTCTTCTTCTTTTGTGTGTCTTTTTGTTTCATAATCTCATGTTTTAGAAAAAATACATGTTGCTATATTGTCACACGGAAATAGGAAAAATAAGCTTTTAATCCACCTATTTGACCAAAGATAAAAATCCTATCACACTATATTCTTATCGCTTTACCACAATTATTAATCGTATCATAGTTTGACGATTTAACTGAAGTTATTGCAATATTATGAGCTAGGCTAGGTAACCTTGATATGGTAACTTTTTATTAAAATACGGATGTTCTTTGTAAACTGGACCAATTTTTCCATGTACTTCTTGGATATGTTTTTTTTTTTTGTTTCCACTGTCATTTGCTTGGAAATAATTATGCTTAAAAACAATTCTTTTTTTTTTTTTCTACAATTCATTGTACTCTAAATTTTTCCCGGAACTTATTCAATTTTCCGAAACGCTACCAAAATCAACAAAAAAAAATAAAAAAAACTTATACAGCACCATTATGTAGAGATTTGGAATTAAGACATGGTATAAATGTCAAATCTCAGGAAAACTAGATAATTGAAAATATATTTTTTACCACTGTAATTTTACTTCGGTAATTTTATTATGAAACTATTCGTACTGCTGTTCTAAAAAATTTTCATCGAGTCCTAATTGTCGCGAATTTTTGAGAACGTTGGGTTAAAAATTTGGAGCAAAAATCGAATGGTTTATTTTAAACTTGTACTAAAAACACACAAATAACGAGAAATGTTTGAGAGATAAATGGAGAAGTGGTCCAGCTGATAAAAGAATCTCCATATAAAAAATTTTCTAAATAGTTTCGTATTATTGCCTACATTTGTGACTAGTCGAAAAATCTCGCGGTATATAAATTTGACTGTTTGGAAAAAAATAAATAAATAAATGAACAAAAATTAGCTAATGAAATACCGAACAAAGTAAATCATAATTGTCAACATAATTATATAAAATATTACGTGTTTCAGTAATAGAAGTGCGATCCAACGATTGCGATATATATGTATATATATATATTTTTTTTCAACTTTCATTTCACAACTAATATTATTATTATGTTGTATTTGTTTTCATATGTCCTTGGTTATTTTTTTTTTTTTTTTTTTTTTCTTTGAGCAATATTACAGTGTGTACTTGCATAAGCTTGGAGCTTTGAATTGCGAGTGAAATTCTCAATTACAAAGCTGATAAGCTTCCGACGCATGGAGGATGTAGGTATGTACGAATTACAAGTCGTAGGTGACACACGATATTAGTCGATTAATTTCCAAAACCTATAACATTCATTATTTTAAGCTCTTTCTCTCGCTCTCTCTTTCTCTATCTCTCTGTTATTATCATTCTTGATATTATTATTATTATGTACAAATTCCGATTGTTAATAATTAATCGTTACAAATTCTTCAATCAAATCTTCGATAGAATTTACTAATACTACAATAAGCTAATAAGCTCTATTGAAGTACATATATAGTTAAGATTGAGCGTAAAAAAATTACGCTCGTACATGTAAAGGTATTCATAATACACATGTAAATTGTAGATATATGTATACATATACGTATTTTCATCTCATATAAACGTGAAGAAATATTAAATTTAAATCACCAAGTTTTTACAAAAAAACCGTGTTCACTACATCTGTAAGAGGACAATTTATTGGAAGCAATGACTATCGTGGGTAAACTAGACGTTTTTGCTTTATGAGGCTACGCAAAGAAAGGAGAAAAACACTATCGTGAACCATAGAATAGGATCGATTCACGAAGTCATACCTAGAAAACGCACCGCAGACAAATATCCAACAAAATGTTCTCTTTTGAGATCTAATCTAAACTAATTACCTACAGATTGCAAAATACACGATGAGAATAATTTTAATTATCAAATTACCTGCATAGCAATCGCAAATCTAATAAAATATATTCACCTAATCAAACGGTCGCTAAAGGATCGTTAAGCATGTATATACTAGATACTATACAGTATCGAGTAAAAATTCATATTTATTCCAACTTCCGTTTCCAGCGAAAGGTTGTGTTTCAGAGTATTTTTGTTACTGCAGCGAATAAATGATTATTACTCAGATGCGTGGTATCTTCCAAAGCTGAATTGATTACAAAATATTCTTATCAAGTATCGAACTTGCCGTATGTGTATAAGATGATATTGCCGGCTACACTAAGTGTATACTAAAACATGTATCACAATTTCTAAATTTTACAGAATAGAAGTAAAAAAGATATGTATAGCAAACATACAGACTTCATAAGAATCTGTAAGATACAGTCGATTATAAAAGCACAACGGAAGATCTGTGTGTGTGTGTGTGTGTGTGTGTGTGTGTGTGTGTGTGTGTGTGCGCGTGCGTGCGCGCGCATTATGTACGTCACAATGTGGAATACTGGAAGATGAATCGTAGAGAATATTCCATTTGAAATACCAGTTAAAAAAATCAATGAGGCCACCGACAAATGACTGCGAATAACTAAGGCACGAGCCAAAAATCATGTACTAAGCTATCCGCGACTGACTGAAAAAAATGATGGCACAAATCAACACATCGTCTCAGACGCCGGAGCAGGACATGAGCTGAGGCCATGATCGGCGGGTAGATCATTATCACTCTCTCGAATAGGAGGTCGAGCTAGAGTCTGTTCGATTTCTTTGGTGACGCTGATGGTGGGTCGGGATTTGAATGTTTCATCTTCGATGGCGGAGGCCCGTCTGAGCTGTCGCCGTTCGTTGTGTACAGTCAGGAAGAAGGCGCTGTCCTCGTTGTCATCGGATTCTGCATCCTCCGCTATGTCCGTATCGTGCATGTATCGCCGATGTATAAGTCCCTCCATAAGTTGATAGTCGCACTCCTCGGCGTCGCGTAGATGCTCCTTCTCAATGTGCAGAGCCATCTCGGGGTTTGACATCTCCGACGCGTATCTTCCTCGACGAGGAGGAGGCGAGACAGGCGGAGTTCTGGGGGGACTCAACAGCCCGCAGTAACTTTCGAGCTCGTCGGTGATGCTGGTGTACTCGGACCGCATTGCGAGAAGAACCGACCTCTGATTAGACGAGGCGTTGTTACTCCCCGCAGAGCTCGGTATCACAGCTACCTTCGGCTCGGCCCACGTCACTCTTTGCGCACCGCTCACAGGAGGAGCGAGAAGATTATCCGGCTCAGAGAGCGTGCGGCTCGATTGCCTCACCGACGGAGGATGACCCGAGGAATCGCGTCTCGCCTCGAACGCCGAAGTCGATGTGACGTCAACACTGCCCGACCTTTTATAATGATCGTTAATTTCTTTCTCTGGTTTTGCATTCCCCTCGCTAACGTTGCTCTCTCTACTTTCCGAGGTTTTGAAAACCTCCTGAGACGCTGGTTCGTCACTGTTGTTCGACGAATCGTTCTTACTCAGATTGTCCAGCGAGCTAAGAATCGTAGCTCGCAAAGGTACATCGTCCTCCAATGGCGTTGTTGTTGTTGGGAAGAAGGTTGCGTCCGTTAATGATTTCAAGAGTTTGCGGCGTCGGGTGTGAAGCAGAGGCGATTGCGTGATCAAGTCCGACTCGGAAGCGGCCTCCGATCTCTCAGAAGCTCGTCTGGGACGTGGTTCTGTGGTTGGGTCGAACCGGGGTAGATCTAAATTCGACGTATGAGTCGCCATGAAACGATGTATTACTCCTAAATGAGCCAACGTCTGTTCGTTCAGCTCCTCCAATTTTCGCATCTTAAATTCTACAGCCTGAAAAGAAAATATGTTAGATTTTAACGTTGAGAACAAAATTTCAATTAGCAATGCTACTAATGCTAAATTCTTACCTGCAAGGAAACGTTCCTACTGTTCTCCTTCTTGTCGATGTCCTCGATTTTCTGATGCATGTGCTCCACGCGTTCGGTTGTTACTTTCACTCGCTCGTCTGTCGACATCTGTAGTTTGAGTTCTTGTTCCCTGAAATATCCCTCGACGCAATCCTCCTCAAAGTCGTATAATCGCTCCATATCATCCTCCTCAAGAAAGAGTTTCAGCCCATTGTCATATGCTTCTGTGGAACGCATCTCGCCTTGCCTGACGCATCTGATGATGTATTTAATGAGCAAATAGATGTGCGAAACTATAATCAGTGGTGGAGGGAGAACCGGTTTCTGTTCGTACTCCATGACGACGGTGAAACGTTGGAACATCCATACTTGGTGGGCGACAGCGTTCACTTCGTTGAATATGTTGTTGAATACTGCTATCAGGAGATTGATCAAGAGAATATTGGCCACGAGAAGGTAGACGGACATGGCAGCGGGTGTTATCCACCTTCCCAGAAGGCACGGATCCTGTCCCGGGTCATTTCCGCAGTCTGGATCTATATTGTCCGCGTACACTTCACCGTAAAGCATGAAATACGGCTCCATAAATATCTGTTGATAAGTCAATACATGAATCCAACGATCAATCGACAAATGGTGATGATAATTGAAAAGGAAGTAACAATGTGGCAGACTTACATCTCGCAAAATTCGCCACTTGGGTTCACTATTAGGATTAAGAATAGCTTGTCTGGCTACGCCAAAGCTCATCAGTACAACTAGCAACAGTACAACAAAGTATATCATATTCTTCACCATCTTTCCCATCATCGTAACCAAAGGACCTGCAATGCAAAGTCATTAAAATGATTAAGTTAAGGAACGAGAAAACGAATTATTTCCAAAATTTCTATTCTAAACCCAGATACCTAAGTACTTGTTGACTCCGAGAATGTTGAGAATTCGCAGGTACCAATATATACAATCCACACAATAAATAACACGCCCTACTTCCATAGTGGGCATTCTCAACCGCAGAATGAGACCAATTTGAAAAAATAGAATGGCAGCGGCGTCGCACGGGTTCCACATATTCCATGCCCAGACACTGAACTTATGGGATAAAGTTGCTGGCTCGGAAGACACTATCTGCCGAACTTTTTCACAGCCGAGTGTGCAAATGTAGGCAATGGAGTATATTTCAGCCCAGGCAGGCATGTGACCCATTTTCACAAGAATGCAGTATGAGAATAGCACCAAGAATACTATGTACGCAATCTGAAACGTACGAATTTTGTACCCGCTATCCATTTGTCAAATAAATAAAACAGAATACGTGTAATTATGTTTCAAGTACTTACCGAACTTGCCCAAAATTTGGTAATAGGAGCTGTATAAAATTCGTAGAGCTTCTTTTTCAGACGTAAGGGTCGGTTTGTTTTTATATCATAGTATTCGGGCAAGGAGTGAACAAATCTGGGACTGCAATCATCGTGATCTGTTATAACTTTACCATTCTCTCGAACGATTGTGTCTTTTGCAGTTATTGTTCCATTTTCAGTGGAAATTAGTGCCTGCGAAAAACCGATCAAGTAATTAAAGCAATGTTAACATTGTTCAGTGCGTAGCGAGCGAAAGATGGTGGCTATTACAGAAGTGAAAGTAGATACATAGGCAACTGTAACAATTTCTCGACGGTACTGAGAAAAAGTGATGGAAGGATTTTCGCAGTAGTAAGAAAGCAGAGATAATTGAACCTGGAAAATGAAATACGTACATCTAACGATTACAACAGGCATATAATATAAGAGCGTATAATAAATTGTTGTGTTATGTAAACGCAACCAAAGCTGCTACAAAGAAAAATGACATTGACCGGGGACAAAACGGAAGAAAGAACAATCAACAGTATTTGAAGAATTTCTTAGTGGGTGACAAGGACGTCACATGACAATTCAAGCATTATATAAAAATGGAAGATAGCGATCACTGATTGATCTCGATTTCCTCGACACTGTTGTACCTTGATGCCTTGCTGACTGCAAGAGGATTTGCTGCGAATACTCAAGCTGCTACGTGGACGTTTCTAAAAAAATATGGAATACAAGCACCGATAACAATCAGATGCAAAATATCATTACGGCTTTTCATTAATCGTTGTCTTGACAAATAGTTCAAACGCAAAGAAAAGGTCGTGATTGATTAGCAATAATAATTCGGGATATGTTAGCACTTGAAAACTGATTTCTCCTCGCAAAGTTTACCAGCCACTGGAATGACGTTTCAAGATCGGTCCAAGAATTTACTTAGAAATCGACCATATATGTTTAGCGGAACGCCTCGCACTGGCTTTTAAACTTCACAAGGAAAAAAATAAAAACCAATAATACCTAGTGTGTTTATTGTATTAGTAAATACTAACGTGAAAACTCGTAAAACTTATAAAATTGAGAAAAACGATATGTTACCTCGACTTCGGGGTGTGCCGGAGCCGACGCTAATGTGGGAGTGACTCCTTGCTCATAGTCACTGTCTTCATCTTCGTCCTCAAGAGCAATTAAATGTTCCTCCTGTGTCTGTGGCATAAGCTGCAGCTCTTCTCGACTTTTGAATTCCAGCCGTGTTATGTATGGCGGACACAGCAGGCCAAGTACTACCTACAGTTCGGACAAAGCATTGAGATGATCGAGTCAAAAGTGAAAGTGAAACTACATAGAAGGACTTACGGTGGTACCAAGTAACAACTATTAAACATCAAGGCTAAGAAATCATAAAAACAAAAAGCAAAACGTAGTGGTGGCATGCAATTTACCCCTTCCTTGTCGATTAACTGTCGGTGTAATCAAAAGCAGAGTTATTGCGGAAAAAAAAAAAAAAAACTGATATTTTATAACAAAATAAATTGTACCATAAATTGTTGAAATGATATTATGATAAGTTCACAATTAGGTACTAATAGGTGTAAAGTAACTTCATCATATACTAGATAACAAGGTTGACCTTGAGATTCGTATTTTTACGTGTTCGTAGGCCACCCATCCAGAGGTCAGCAAGAATAATTTGACTGCAAGGATGTGCTAGAAGAGGACGATGGTTCGCAGTTACAGCAAGTGACAAACACGTCTGACCTGACCAATTCTGAAGCTCTGACGTTAGCAACTGTTGAGTTTGATCGTCGTCTTGTCGATAACAAAAATCCAGAAGCTCTAAGGCTAAACATTTAATTCACATGAAATGAATAATACAAAACGACATCGAACACATTCATTAATTGCCAATTCAACATTAATCAATAAACGCTTCATAAAACTCTGTGGACACTCACCGATAGTTTCAAATTCCTTGCCGTAACTACGCAGTTCGTCGTAAATCTCTGTCTCAAGATCGTCTTCGGCAGCTTCGTGCGCCATTGCCTTATAAAGTTTTAGAGCTACCAGCGCTTTGGCCAATGCTTCCTCCCCGTGTTGCCACATAAGAAGCGCCATTTGTTGACGTTTCGTTAGTACAGCCCATATCAGCAGTTCGTTGAACGGAAAATCGAAGAGCGGTGTGTCTCTGTCCCCTGGCAGCGTCTCGGCCAGCAGAGTCATCGTCAAACTATCAGTTTTTCCAGCAGCGCCGCTAACCGAGTAACATCGACCAGCAAAACTCGTTGCACTATTGGTACGATGGGCATGAGCGTGATGCGCGTGTCCACCAGACTTCTTCATAACTCGAGAATAAACCGCTCTAAATTTTCGCCGAGTGTATTGAGCCCGATAAGCTCCACCCATCAGCTTATTAATCACAAGACCGATGTCGTGCAGAGTATAAATATATCCACGCGGTATGTGTGGTCTCACGTCCCTCAAAATGTAGCCAAGAGTGTTGGATGGCCCTTCTTTCTGGTAAATTTTTTCAGAAAAAAAGAAAGCGAAATTATTTGGTGAAGATGTATTGAACAGTAGCCAGACTATGAGTTTGATAAGTGATTTTACTCACTGTGTTGTAGAGATCTTCGAGACGAGGTATGGAGAGAAATTTACGCATTGAAACACCATTCTCGAGCAAAAGTTTTACAAAATCAATTCGGTCGTGCTGTAGAGCCTGCATCATGGATTGTTCGAGTGCTCCGGGCGGCCATTCTTGTCCGTATACAAATATTTCGCTACGAGCTATATCTACTCTGTTCCAAGTCAGAGCCAGTGATAATTGTTCAGCTGGCGAGAGCTGCTGCGATTTAAATAAGGCTGTGAGGATTGTTTGGTCAAGTTCTTGAGGCCGGTCGTGCGTAATTCTGAATACTGTAATCTGGAGAACAGAAAAGGAGTTAGCAAATCTATTGTAGAATAACAAAAGTTATAATAAAGACGCACAAGGTTTTTGTTACGTGTGCACTGAAGTAGCTCTAAGTAGAGTTGTTCCGCCTGTTCGGTAGAAACTTCAAAGGTGTGCCTAATAGTGCCTAACAAATGTAGACGCATCCCGTCTGGCAAGCCGTCACCCTCTGTTTCACTCTCTGTCGCGTACCTTTAGGATAATAATTTTTATTCACAGCTACATTCTACAAAAGGGAACTCGTAAATAAAACGGAAAAAATTATCGCACAGAACTAATACCATAATGATTTTTGGCAATATTTACGAAAGCAATTGAAAAAATAACAATACAGGCAGTACTTTATGAGGCAAGAGATTTGGTAATTAAACTCAATGATTGTTGTTTTACTTGTGCATGAAAGCAATGAGGTCGGCTGCCCGACCGGAACCATCGCAAACAACGACAGGGACTGGCGGTTCATCTGTAACGTATTCAAGAACTGCTCGGATAGTGTTTGTTCCTCCTTCGATTACAAGTGCCACAACGGGAATGCTACTATGCGTGTCTAAAAATACACAACAACTCATGAAGAATTGATCGACGATTTCATTCAATCGGTTCTGAAACAACAATAATAACTGGTAACCTTACATGGCTGAAGTTTCTGATTTGATATGTATTTTTCAAGCTTCCTTCGCAGCATTATTTCAGCTCCATATCTCCCTCCAGTTCCATTATCAACCAAAAGAAAATATGCATGCCTGCTGTTCAGTACAGCGTATTTGGACCTGTGAAAATCAACTGAACTTTATTCATACCGTTCCTAGTTGACGAGAGAAAATAATAACACTGTGTTTCAAATACCTTGGAGATGCAATGGCGTGATAAGGAACGTCGCGTCCCCGACCGACCAGTTCGTGTCCATTCTCAAGTATCCCCCAAGGCGCAATACCGATACTGACGACTCTCCCCTGTCTCTGATTTGAACGCTCCAAAAGCAGAGCATCGCCAACCTGTCGTGTTACACCTGAAAATAGAGCCAAAAACGTCATCGAATCTATATTTGCGCCAGAGAATTCTTGACTTACCGGTATTTGTTCCGCCCGTAAAGATCCAAGCACCCGTTGTTTTTGCTGCTTTTAAAAGGCCTTTTCTAAGGACTTTCTTCAAGCTTGGCTGTAGCTCGAAATTCGATCTCCCACCATGAACGGTGATCAATAACTTTGGTAAATCGAGGTTCCATTCGTGCCTCAGTAGTTGAACAATAGGCTCTGGTCGAGTATCGTATGCGAGCCTGACATACTGAGCATTGGATAGACAATCTTGAGTTAGAGTTTTATCGATAGCAATGTCCTAAAGATGGCATCTCCTAAAATTTTTCTATTCACCTGCGCTTTGGTTGGATGAGGTCCACCCTGAAACTCAATCGTGCCATATGCATCGGTCGGGCTAATTCGAGTATTTTTACCCGGAGTCCAAACTTCTCGTTCATGATCAATTTTCTTATCTCCGGTAGCAGCGCTGGCGCCAGCGGTGGAATGAGTTTGAACATCGGCGCCAGTTCCGCAGTGAAATGTGAAGGAATGCCCGCAGCAGCATCTGAAATAGCATGGGACAAAAAAGGCTGAGTAAATTCTAAAGGAAAACCGTCAGGGAAATAATAATTTAATTAAAAGCTCTGGAACAAGCCTCTCAAGGATCGTACAGTTTTTTCTGCAAAAAAAAAAAAAATATGAAATTACACTGCAAAAAGTATTACATCAATATATCCAATAATCTGCATAGTCATAACGTATCGTACTTCCGATGAGGAAACTGTAAGAAATAATATCAACAAGAAGACCTCGGAACGCATGGACGATCTGCAGGCTGCATCTGTACTACACATTGTTACCAGCATTGTATAATCGAACTTCGAATAGCAAGCAGTATAACACACTTACTAGGCGCCACATCCAAGCAAACAGAAAAATCAAAAAATTAAATAAATAAATGTCTTCTTCAATGTATCTATTGCTCGGATTGATAGGACACAACAATGATTAATTTCGTCAAGGCGCAAGGGTTTAGTAGAGCGTGCGTATGATGTCCGATCTGATATTATACAGTTTTATTTTGTTTTTTTTTTAACAGTTCTCTGTCACGTCTCTGACAGCAAGAACTCAATCTTACAATTTTGTACAACATGGGACGGAGCATTCTAGATAATTCTCACCTGGCTGTTGTGATTACGTCGTACTCAGCACCCTTATCTCCCTCTACTTCTTTCAACCTAAACACGCAATGAAACAAGGAAAAATAAATTAAACTGAAATGAATGAACGAAGATGAAAAGTGAGAGCAATTTTTTATTTGCCAAACGTAGTGATAAGAGAAAAGAAATCCGTTTTAATAGTGGCAAATAATAGTGGACTCGAATTGTCCGGGAATAAATTTAGAATACTATACATCTGATGTGCTCCACTTTAAGTCACCTTGTTGCAAAAGAAAAAACAAAAATATATGTATATATATGTATGTATATATATATAATATGCATATAACTGAGTTGATCTAACTGAAATAATGAGTATAAAAAGCATGATTTTGATTGATGAATTTGAAAATAAACACAAAATGCACACGTAAAGCTAATAGCAGCAAACTTATTTACTAGACCAAGCCTTATTTGACCAGTGTTAATTGTTAAGACTTTATCCAATTTTACCATTCTGCGTCAGAGATAAGAAAGCCTATAATATGTATAAAAATTAAACTGAATGAAAATAATATAATCCATCTCCATTTTCATACTTTCGATACCTCAACGATACCTCTTAGAATCCAAAGTATACCAATTGCCGATACTATCAACAGATTTTCACTTTACCACTAATGATGAAAGTTATTTCAGTATTATTTCAATAAGCACACATGCCATTAGCTGCCCCTAAGATTCCAATACCTCATATATAGCTGCTTGCGCACCATAAAATTTCACATATAGCAGTTACAGGTTGTTAAATCATCAATAAATTTATTCCTGATAATGAATAGCCCATCCATAAATTTATATGATTTGTAGATCGAGGCTGTAAATATTAACAGATTCATGCCACCTAATCCCACCCTACTCACCTGTGCTCATCTCGAGGACTAGGAATAAATTTTGCGCATTCCCTCTTTTGAAAAGTAGCTTCTATCCAACTCCGCGCTGTTGTCTGTAATTGAAAATTATACTGTTCACATCTCAATAAATTTCAACTATGGTATTTATACCTATATGTATATTTTTTTTTTTTCATCAGGACCACGAATACTGAACAAATACAAATTGCACACATTTAAGGAAATAATATCGAACGATCGAATGAAATGAATTTGATCATGGTATATTTTCAAATAAAAATATAAATAAATCACAATGAGAACGTTGATATATTATTCACTATTTATTATTCAAGTTAGTCACTATGGAGTAAAGCTTTTCCAAAAAAAAAACTAGTTCTATGAGTTTCTTTGGAAACATGGACACTAATTTTACTGCTGGTAAGACATGAGCGCAAAGCACAAATTGTTAATGAATACTAAATTCTGTTAATCAAGGATAAAAAATTTCACACGTAAATGTGATCATAGTTCATATACAGCGCTCAATTCTGTCATACACCGTGTATCTCTGATAAGAAGAGAGAAATTGACAAGACTTGGTTAACTCTACCTTGACCTTCTTTCGTTTCACTTTTGGAGTGTTTGCTCCGCAAATCACATTGCCGATGGCCATCTTCGCGCGATATCAGGTGGTATTTTCAATCACATTAAGCCTAAGTGATCCGTAAACTAAAAAAACATAAGGTGAAAAAAGAAAGGAAGACTCAAAATATCATTTTTTCAACATCACCCTGCACATGAATTACGCAGGCCAGTTAAACAGTAATTAAAATTCAAATTCAAATTTCCAGACAGACATATACTCGTCCAAATTACTCTCCGTACTCGATCGCCTCTTTCACTGCCATATCTGATCAGTTTTATCATTCTCCACAAGTACTCCTGCGATAGACCTGATTATTTAAAAAGTTTATTACATAACTAAGTAAGTGTCAAACAAATGAATGCCAAGAATACCACGGAAGAAAGAACGCGCATTATAGATAAGAAAAATTAACATTAGATAAGAGTTAATTTACGGTTGACTTTCAAAAGATAATGGAAATACCCAAGTAAGAGCATATACAAGGAACTGATAATTACGAGAAAAAATTATAGGTGCATACGTGAATATGTATATGATACGTACATAACACCTAAGTTTTTTGTAACCAAAGATCAATTGATCGATGAAAATAAAAAAAATAAAAAATTACACAATTTTTTTTTTAACTCAAAAACAAAATTCAGATTATATGGATATATCACTTTTTATATTTTCAATGCACTTTAATGCAATATATAAACAGCACAAGCTATATTTTGTTAATTATTCTCTGCTGTGTTAATACAGCAAATTTAGGTACAAGTAAGCAGGTGCGGTACTAAAAAGCGAACTCTGGGGTTTGGTTTTTCTACACGATGATGAGAACTAAAATTAATACAGCTAATTGAGCACGCACATTTTCCTTTGTTTTTATCAATTATACCCATCTACTTACTACTCGGATAGGCTTGTTCTTGTCGATCATCCCCGGGAAATGAATGGTGAATTTGGAACGGCTCAGGTGAAGCGCTAAATATCTTCTCTGAGAAGATTGCGGCGTTTCTTATCGCTCGCCTCACGCTGTCATGCTAATACAAGCGAAATATTCTTGTTATTCACGGGTTGGCAACTGTGATTATGCGGGAATCTCTGCTGCCGCAGCTCACGGCACTGTTAACGAATAGTCGAGGTTGAGGTGAGATTAAAAAATCAGCGCCTGGAACAAGTGAATATCGATTATTTCATGGTTCCTTGATATTTTTTATAATAGAATCCTAATTTATCTACCTTGTGTCAAATACCTTGCGGAGAATTTGCTGATCTTCGATTCAAATACCATATTGACACGTTATTTGAATTAAACAAAGTGCCAACAAACGGCGAGCATCAATTGTCGTCTATGTATAACCTAGAAAGAAGAATCGCTAAATAGTTATTTTTATACATTCGTCGAAGTTGAACGAGGTTCTTTTTTTTTTCTTCTTCTTTTTCTTTTATTTGATCAATTTTTGCAAACAAACGCGTGCAGATATTTCAATTGTTTCGTCGGAGCGCGCGCTCAGAAGAGCGTAAGTATAACTGTGTTAAATGGAGCGTATCGAGCTCGGGTTAAATTAGCCAATTGGCAATAAATTCGAGTAAACAATTTTCAACACCAATTACTTCTCGGTTCTTTTTTTTTATTTTTTTTTATTTTTTTTATTTTTTACGTAAGCCGTCTGGCTTTTTGCGTAGGAACGTGTCACCGACGTCTCTCGCAATATTTACTCGACACGCGCAAACAGAATACCAGAGAAGACTAAGGGAATATGCCAGAGGGAAGAAAGAGAAAAAAATAACTTGAACGAAGAACCGAGATAGAAGAGTCCAGATTATTATTGGCAAGCGAACTACGTAATACCTGCGTGTCTGGTTCTCCGTTCGAATAAAAGAAGGAGAAGGAAAATTGAGTGGGCAAAAAATCAGTTTCAGCGAGAAGGTAAAAATGTATTCGTCTAAATATAGACACTTATAATCCCGCGTCAAAATAAAATTCACGGTGTCAACGTCGCACTTATTTTTTTTACACAGCCCACAACACGAGACACAATTAATTTCCTAAACTCGCCCTCTTCTTCCTTCGCTTCACACCAGTGTGTGAATTATAGATTATTAATACTAATCAATTTACACACTCTCATTCGCGAGCTCAAAGTCTCGAGCGTGCTCGAACATTCGCACGTCGTTGACGACTGAATAGTCACTGACAGCTGGTCACTGAGAACCAACTTCGTGCATGATGTTCCCGATCAAAGATGATGGAATAGAGTAGAAACTGCCATTTCTAGCTCGCTAGCACCTCTGGTGGGGGTCAAGGGAAACGTTACAGATTCTCACTGCCCGACTTGGCGGCTAATTTAAACACAAACTTTTGACCAAAAGCGCTGTCGTACGAAAATGAAAACACTCAAAGGCAATTTGAGTTTGATAGCTTTATTACTTATAGTTTCAAGAACATTTTAGAATATTCTCATTGAAATTAATAGCAAAATGGTTGCATGGCTCGTATAAGTAACGAACGATCACGTTTTCAATCCTGTGGCGGAGATTCCTCGATCAATTTTTATCCGATCGACTTGAAATTTTGACACAATCTTTAAAACTTTTTTATCGATTCGAGCTCGTGGCTAAATTTTTTAATTTCAATCCCAGAATCTTTTTCACAATTTTTTGACAGAAAAATGAAATTTTTGGTTCAGTAATGTCAGGATATGCGCCACCGTAAAAGCCCACGAATGCAGAGTCGTTCGCTACTTATATGCGCCATACCACCATTTTGTTATTAATTTCAATGAAAAATTTCTAAAATGTTCTTGAAACTATAAATAATAAATGCCTCTCAGTCAATTTTCTCCAAGTGTTTTCACTTCCTTTATAAAAAAATCCTTAAAATACGTATCATTTCAGACCGTCCAAGCTGTATCCCCACCCCTTTACGGTAAAAGAAGAATTTCAGTCAACCATATTTCGAACGTATAAATACATTCGCATGCTCCACACGATTATACTCATTGCATTTGTATAGCATATTTATCAATTAAAAGGTGAAATAAAAAAAAACGTGTCGGCATATAATTCTCTGGAAACTAATCGGGATACGAGTCATTTGGTGTAAGAGGATTAATTATCTACCTGGGAAAAGTGAGGTTAGGTTAGGTTATTTCACTAACATTAATTTCTTCAAAACGTCAGAAAGTGAAACATAATATATAAATATTGAATCAACAACGAAACGAAACCTCACCAAATATTCAAATGAACTAATTGAAAATTATTATTGCTATTATTACTGACAAAGCAGATTTAAATTTTAGGTTAAGTCTACCGCATAATTTTTGCTACTGTTATTCTCATACACGAGTAATGGTTGTATACATTTGTTTTCTGTATCGACAAAAAATTTAACCCTTCTACTATCATCGAAAATATAGAAGTTTTGCGAATTTCGAACGAATCTATGTATCGACTTCAAACTTTGAATAACGTAATCGAATAATTCCAGGTGAAAAAGAAAAATGTCGTCATGGAAAAGAGCGGCAAAGGCGAACCAAAAAACTCATCGAGAGCGTCACCAGCCGGAAAGCAGAGCGCACTTGGGTCTGCTAGAAAAGAAGAAGGATTACGTAGCAAGGGCTACGGATTACCATGAGAAACAATCGACGATAAAGCTGCTGCGTAAGCGGGCGTTGAACAAGAATCCAGACGAGTTCTACTTTCACATGATAAACGCGAAACTTCGTAACGGGATTCACAGAGAGAAGGTAAAGACCGAGGAGCACACACCGGATCAGATAAAACTTATGGAGACTCAGGACATCAGATATGTTTCTTACAAGAGGAACATAGAGGCGAAAAAAATCGACAAACTGCAAAGCCAGCTGCACATGATCGACGCGGCTAACGAGACCAAAAATAAGCACACATTCTTCGCTGACGATGGGAACGAATTGAAGTCCTTCGACGTGGCCAAGAGGCTGGACACTCATGCGACGCTGCTCGGCAGGCGAACGAACAGACCAAAACTGTCCAAGCTAAGGGAAATGAAGCTACCGGATATCGATGAAAAGATGCTGTCAAAAATGGAACAGCAGAAACACATGGCTTACAAAGAATTGCACAAGCGTATCGACCGCGAGAGAGAACTGTCGATAGTGCAGCAGAAAATTGAAGTGAAACGAGCGTTACAGGATAAAAAAGTTCCGAACCCTAAGCAAGTCAAACCTGCAACACCCGACGGACCGCCCATCTTTCAATGGAAATTTCAACGGAAACGATGAAATTCTGTAGTATATTCTATGCAATCCATACGAAATAAATCAACGTTTTTTTTTTCTACGTAACGCTTTCGGTTCTTTTCTGTTTTTTTTTTGCTTTTTTTTTTCATGCCAACGAATCGGTGAAAGAAATATTATTATCGTGACAAATGTACATAAATTAATCAAACGTATGTATGTATAAATGTTTTTTAAATATAGAAAACAAGGGTATAATAGTAAATTAAAAACTGCAATCATTCGGGAAATATTATTTTTCCATCCGAGTTATCGTTTACGGGTAATTCAACGATTTTGCTGTTAGCATCGAGGTAACTCCGAGGTCCGGGAGTCTCGAGCTCCTCGACGCTTCTGTCGACGATCCATCCCTGGTTATTTTCTTCGGGTCCGATTCTGGAAACGATTCCAAACCCGGGAGGAATTCTGTTGGGAAAGCTGCTCGTCCTGTTGTCGTAATGCCCGGAGAAGTCCGACTCGATCGGTTCGTCCTGCTGGATGAACGGCGTATTCTGTAGGACGAAGACACCCGGTGGCAAAACCGAGATCATCGGTTCCTGGGCCGATATCACGTTGTTGGACGGCGTTACGTCGAATTTCATCGAGTTTCCCGATCCCGGCTCTGACATCGGTATCGAAATCGTTTCTCCGTTCACGATTCCGGTGGCACCAAAATGTCCGCCGCTCTTCCTCGTTATCATCCTCGGCAAACCGTTATTCCTGCCTCTGAGTATCACCTGCATTTTTGCTGCCGCATTACCCGGCTTTTTCAGACTCCGAGTCGAGCGACGCCACAGATTGTCGAAAAGTAACATAGGTCTGCAACCAAAAAACTGCACAGTTGTTTTTTTTTCATACCGTTTGTTAGAGATTTTTACTGGTCGAAATCGGAAAGAATACTCAAAAAATTCCATCACGTCAGGTTTTTTCTTCAACTTGTCGTCTGGAGTTTCATTTGGAGCGAAACTCCCGTTTAACTCGAAATCTGGTATACTGTTCTTGAGTGTAAAAATTCTATGCAAAAGTGATTTCTTACTTTCATTTAATACGTATCAGAGTGAGACTCAAGAATAAATGCAAAGAGGGAAAGAGAAAATGGAAAGCGGAAACGTTTTCGGAGAAGCATCAAAGAGAAGAAGAAAAGTTTTCATAGGGAAAAAGAATGAACACGGAATGTTAAAGTAGATTTCACGAAGAAATTCGTTTGTTTAATTTTATAAGATGTATTGTTTAGTTCATTCGTTGTAACGAAATAGTGGTTGTTTCGTTATTCGCATGTTTTTTTTTATGCAAGCAGTTTGTACTTTGCAAAAATACCGTACGTGAGGGAGGAAAATGGAAGTGATTTTTGGATTCGGCTCACTCGATAACTTTATATTTACCAAAAACATCCCATGCGGTTGAAATAAAATACTTTTTTTTGCAGACCTGTGTAATCCGTTCGGTATGGTCACCCCTTTTCTCGACTTCCCTGCCGAATAGCGTCGGATTTTCATCCTCGTCGAATCTCCGGGTTCTTTCACTTCCCGCATCCATCTTGAGAGAAGCATTGGACCCCGACCGTTCGCCATCCTTTGCATTTGACCCGGAGGCATCTGACCTCCCGGCATTTGACCTGGTGGCATTTGACCTCCCGGCATTTGACCTGGTGGCATTTGACCTTCCGGCATTTGACCCATTTGAGGAGGAGAACCATTGGGTGGAGGCATCTGACCGGAATTTGATGGATTGGTTCCGGTTTGGGAAGGTGGCATTTGACCACCTCCTGGTTGCATCCCGGTCGAACCATTCAGTACAGTGTTGGTGGTGTTCGGTGGTCCCATGGTTCCGACGCTCGCATTTGACGATTGGTTTGGTAAAATGGTCGAGAGACTGATGCAGTTGTAATTGATCACCCAGTTCTCAGCCTTCGACATTACGTCGAGTTGAGCGCATATCGTTATTGATCTGAAAGATGGTATGACGGGAATCGGTTTGTTTTTCCAATCTGAGCTGTTTATTCTCTTTCAGCCGGATTGATTGTACGTTATTTAGGGTGGTCCTTATTTGGGGCTCGGAAACATTTCATTTAGACGGCTCCTGGACGTGTTGAAAATTATTTTAAAAAAATCTATGTAAAGTTTAAAGCACGTACGTGAACTGGAACACATGCCTCTGAGCTCTAACGGTTATAAATTAAAAATACGTTATTTCGTTTTGCATGAGAATGGTATAAATTAAGGGACCGATTTGAAACTTGGCAGAGTTCGCGCTTGTGATAATAAGAACAAAGCCTGAAAATTTCAAAATTTTATAACCATTATTCCCTTACATATATAAGCCTAATAAAAATGATGCTATTAAGCTTATATATGTAAAAAGAAATATATCACAAAATTGTGATAAGATTTTGAAATTTTTAAGATTTGTTCCTATCATTGTAAGCAACAACTATGCCAAGTTTCAAATCGTTCCCTCAATTTATACCAAAGCAATACAAAACGAAATAACTGTTTATAAAAACTACATGTATTAATTTACATTTAAAACTTTCGGAGCTTACTGTTAGAGGCGCGTGTTGCAATTGACGTGGAGGATTAAAACTTTACACTAATTTTATTTTTTTTTTTTTCTTAATGATTTTCAACATATTTGGGCGGCGTCCCAATGAAAATTTTCCCGATTCTTAAATACCTTGGAAACAGGGAAACTTCCATAACGTCGACGCAGGCGAACGAATAGCGACAGTCTGGTATTGAAGTGCATACTTTGAACGCTCTGTAATCTGCGCAAAATTAACAACTCGATGATTAACGTCGCTTGGAATAGTTAATTGCCGGCTTTTTATTACCTATTACAGAGACGTGACGAATGGTGTTCGAGCCCAGAGTGATGTTCATGCTCAGTCCAGTTTGCTGGTAGGCGAAGTTGACGCAGACTGGATAATCGGTAAACAATGTTCGCTTTGAGTATTTTTGCGATATAATTTTATTGTTAGTCTCGTAATACCAAAGATATGAACGTTCGTTGATTGTAAAGGATTATCCGCGGTCAGGATTTTTCAAAAATCGATTATTTTTTTTTTTTTTTGTATCTCACTTACGTAATGTAAATACATTCAAGTATTTACACAGAAGATTTCACGTCGATCCGACAAATATTGTCAAAGTTACGCGCACATTTGCAAAGACGACACGCAGCGTTTGAAAGTGATTTTGAAACGTTGAATGCGTTTTTTTCAAAACTATGTTTTCAAGGTCGGATCGGTCTCTAATTTTTACACAAGCTTTTTGTTAACACATTTTTTAGTCCCTGATCCAAGGTTTTTCCTCACCGATAAATATTTTCCATTTTGTAAAGAAATTGAGACGAAAATTTTTATGGAACATCGAATTTTTTTTGTTTTTCGAAAAAACCGCCGTTTTGTTAAAAATCAATATCTTGCTTGTTCCTTCGATCGAAGATTAGATAATACCGTATATTAACTAAATCTTTTTTGTTTTTTCATTTCCAACGATCCAGTCCAGAGATATCCTGCTCACCGCAAGACGTCCTTTTTCAGAGTTGTTCCCGGATATCGACTATTGCAGCTTTAAAAATCATTACTTTCACGTGTAAAAAATATCAGAATGAAGTTAAATATTACCCCAATATGCATAAAAATTATCATATCAATAAATTGATATGTCTGTGGATGAAAAATCTTTGAAAAATCGTTTGCCTTTCGGCCTCCCGACTGCGTGCAAACCTACGTAAAAAATAACTCACGATTTTTTGCAACTCCCCGAAGCAGGATCGTTACGCTTTGGCAACACGAGCAAGAAGATGTCGTAGAGCAGGAGCAACTTTTTTGAGTGACCGAAACGGTTCGATGGAGAAGAAACCCCAGCGACAAATACGATCCTGGAATGAATTCGACATTGGGTAAAAAAATCGCGATAAATCGACAAGGAAACAATCAAGATTGAAGAAATAAAATCGCGCACTTTCCATCACAGCGTCGATCGGCTCGATTTCCGCGAACCTACCCGCGGACACTAGGATAACGATAAAGTAAAGATTGAGGGGAAGCCAACTCTTCATTATTCTATTAATCGCTATCAATAAATAACCCCGAGCAATTGACAAATAATCAATCGGTTGTATCGAAGTCTTATTCAAATGACTCGTGGATGTTTCATCGCGAATATGGGAAAACCGAATGACGAATATCGCATAAAAGACCCGTAACTCTGTGGCCAATTGTAAGCTTTGAATAATAATACCGGTAAGCGCTGTGACCCGAACAGGATGCAATTATCCAGGGGAAAAAGAATTAGTTTGAAATTACGCTACGTACAGCGATTTACACGGTGCGTTTGTGTTATTTCATAATCCCGGTGAAAACTAGGCGCACATCCGTGTAACAACAACGCAACATGTAAATACGTATAGCTATTATAATATACGTACGGTTAACAGTAAAATCGGCACACAGAGTGCCTGCATATTTTTACCATGGCAATCAGCGAAGCGTATACACAGTCCGATTAATTATATCCATCGTATTGTCAAGGTGTGAGTATTTTTTTTTTTTTCTTTCTTTTTTCTTCTTATTTATATCAATACCGATTCTGTTTTTTTTTTTTTTTTTTTTTTTTTTTGCAACAATCACCGGTTCTCCTCTGCATTTTCTAGCACAGGGACGTGGAGTGGAGCGAATCCGATGTTATACATACAGTATGTATATGTATGTATGTACGTTTTGGTTCGGTTGTAACAACAAAATCGAAAGCTTCCTGGTCGAGATAATAAGGCAGATGTTATGTATCGGTTACTGATGGGATTCGAACAATAAAAATGATACGGTAATTGGACACCGCGTGTCGCAAAATGAATTTTTATTTTCTTTTTTTTTTTTTCTCGTTACAGTTCTATCGCATTTATGCTATCGCTTTCTTTATTTTTACGAATGGAAATTTTTTTTTTATCATACAATATTGAAAATAACGCCCTTCAAAACGGTGGACATGATAATTCGATAATTATTTGACCGATTTACATTAAAATTTTGGACAGCATACGCGTTAGTTATAATTTATCTTGGAATTCAGTCTTCCAGATTTTTCATAATTTTATTTATTTTTTAATTTTTTTTTTAATTCGAACGACTGTAGAAAAAAATTAAGGAATTGTTGCTTTTTTTTTTTTAATTTTGTTTCTTCGTGTTTTCGACAATGAAAAATGTGTTTGACTCAAGTTCTAGTTTCATGATTTAATTAACCCGAAAAGGAACTTTTACATTCAACCAGCTGCTATGGACGCCGTTTTGAATGTTATAAATATTGAAATAATTTGCATATATACTTGAATATACGTAAATTAATGTATGAAAAAAAAAGTGATAGCATAAATGCAATAGAATTACAAAAAGAAAGAAATTAAAAAAAGAAGATCGAGGTTTTTTTTTTTTTTTTTTATTGCTTCGGTCTCCGATGTATCCGGTCACCTTAACGATTACAACGACGTTAGAGACACAGCTTATTTTGAGAAGATCGACGCTGATCGGGACGCGCTTGCGTCGGTCGATTACTCTCTATATATATTCCGGGACGACACGGAATACACAAATCGATAATCCAACAAGTGCGAGCTACAAGAACTCCTAAACACTGACAACAATCACACTCTCGAGTACGGTATAATGATCGCAACATAAACCGTCAGATATTATGGCAAAAGCATATCGAGATAGGTAACACGGTGTTAGGGGGGAAAGGGTAATACTTTAACATAGCGGTGCGGATTATTCGAAAACGTGTATTGATGATCGTTTGGTGAAAAGTCACGGGGAGCGTAGATCGAACAGCAGAGATAAAGGCACCGAGATTGGTATAGTTTTATCTAAATAAGTCAAGTGCCGATTACGAGATAACGTTCCCGATGGGATGTGTGTACATCATTTTCTTTTTTTTTTTTTTTTTTTTATCATTTAGTCTTTTTATTTTTCAAAGATAGAACGAACGTGTCACACGCGATCGAACCGCCGATGCAATCGTACAGAATATCGCAGCGGCGTAGTTGTACATATTATATATATATATATATATATATATATATATAATAATATATATAAGTATATATAAATGTATGCGAAGTAACGTGAAGTACATTAACTTACGTTTCAAATTTACACATCAAACACAATTACAAGTATATGTATAATTTAGTAAATTCAACCGACAAGAATTTATTATCCGCACATTCGACTTGGGGCTGGGTAAAATCCTTGCCTCAGCAATCGCGGGTCAAGATTGATCGTCATCGTGTAACACTCGCCAACTAACCGCGTTTGTTATTAACCGGTTCGATTTTCTTCGTTGACGGAGCTTGCGGTTGTTATAAAGAACATAATCAGTGAAAATCATGATCTTCTACCGACTTAAGAACATCGACCATCACGCCATCATCACCCACATCGATCCGGCCTGGATCAAGATCAAGAATCTACTACGCAAGGCTTGGCGCCAGCTCATAGTAAGGGAATTTATATCGGAACTCGCCTTCGAGATCGAGTATCTGTGATTTTCGAAACAGTATATATATATATATATGTATATGGGATCGCTGCGGTAACGATGATTTATACTTTTATGAGCTACGAATGATGCCACGATCTTATTATTACTACTGTTATTATTGTTATTATCATTATTATTTATATATTAAAAAAAAAAAAAAAAATAGAAATATTATAGATACAGTCTTTGTACACTCGTCTGCGTAATAAATATACAATGTTATAAATAATATCGATTATTATCGTACGATGGGATTAATGAGAGTGAATCAGTGAATTGTCCATTGAATTTCAGTAGTCGAATAAATCATCGTCATCGTCTTCGTCATCGTCGTCGTTATCCCCCGCGTCGTTTCCCTCGTACTCGTCGTTTTCCTCGTCATCATCGTCGTCGTCGTCGTCGTCGTCGTCTTCGGGCAAGAATTCCAGGCCCAATCCTCCGCCGTCTTCAGGTTTTACCACAGCAACGCCTTTTGATCCGAGTCTCAGGCAATCCAGACCAACCTGTAAAATTTATATTCGTTATAAAAACGATACCAGTGGATGGACGTTTGTTAAAAAAATATATTTTTCAAGTATTTCAGGCAACGCTAGACGCTATTTACTTGGATCATATAAGCGACGATAAGGTGGCGTTAAAACTAATCCCCGGAGATAAAACCGCGGTGTTATCTGATGCGAAATCGCGTCAGTTGCTAGACCAGCCCTGGGGTGGTTCATTTTTAAACATTTTTTAATTCTTTCAAGTGAGAACTCGAAAAATTTGTGACAAATATTGGAAAAAAAATTGTCTCAAAACCCGGAGAAGGTAGAAAAATATTTAGAGATTGCTACCGATTGTTGTAATATTTTTTATTTATTTTTATGGCTACACCGTACGAACCTATATATATATATATATATATATATATATATATATATGTATATGTTAGTTTATTTTTTTCGTATCGTGGTCCAATTAATCGTTCACCAATCAACAGCAAACCGCGCCTAACAATTCAACAGTTGGCTGTTCTCGTCTTTTATCCGAAAGATTAATCGTCTCGAAGAAATTTGGATAACAGTTTTTCTTACTGGAAATAAGAGTATCGCGTTACCTTAACGTCCATATTTTGTTTTTGGTAGCGATTTTTATGAACAATGATTAATTGGACCACGATACGAAACAATTAAACTAATACATAATATACAAAAGTCCGTTAGGTGTATACATAAAATTAAATAAAAAATATTAGAACAATTGCCAGCGACTTCTAAATATTTTCCTACTCCCTCAAGGTTTTACAACAATTTTTTTCTCTCACGATTTGTCAAAAATTTTCCGAGTGGTGGTTAAAAAAAAAGTTAAAGAACGAACCGCAGTTATATCGCGTGCCCCAGTTCGGATAACGTGCGGAAAAATATAAACAAAAGAAGAGTCGTATGTGTATACGGACCTTGAAGAGAGTCGTGTCCTGAAACTTTCCCTCCATGTTTACGCAGGCGTGGACATTTCGACCCTGGAAGTATATGTTGTAGAATCTGACGCAGGCCCTGACGATCGGAATCCGAGGAACCGGAACGCAAAAGGGTCGCGGATTTTTGCCTGCCCAAACAAACCGATCAGTTACCGCTACCTTGTGTTAATATTGTACCATACAAGCTAGCTAAAAATTTCTGACCACTCTCGCATTTTACCGTTACCACCGAATAAACGGTTAATGGTTGCAAAACGAAAGTGAATCTTGGCGGTACGAAACGTGGTACCGATGAATGAGTTCCTCGCAGTTAGTGACCCAGGTAGCACACTTTTCGAGACATCGAATATCGTTGACTGATTAAAAAACCGGCGTAATGTGAATGAATGAAAAATCTCACTAGATAATTGCAGAAAGATCGGAAAAAATGATGAAAACTCGTACAACACTTGTTGAGTATAAATTGACAACCTGGCGGAAGATTCGAGAGTGTTTGGTTAATGACATGTGGTCAAGAATTGGCTTGCGAAAACTAGCATTTTTTCATCCGCAGTCTAAGATTACTCGATTTAATTTATTACCAGCAAAAATGCTGTTGGCTATTAGTCGACTCTGAGTTTATCGGGAATGACGATCGATATTTCTGAACTAAGCCCTGCGTGAATTAATTACCGGAAACGCTTCTTGTGTAGAGGACCCTGTCGTTCATCAGGACGTTAGCGGTGAACCGGAAGTCGTCCGGTTCGTAAGTGACGTTGACGCAGGCCTTCTGGCGAAAAGTGCTCAGAAGGATCCTCGAACAGCACCCGCAGACCCCGTTGGCACAGTGGCAAGGCCCCTCTCTAGTGGCTGTGACCTGGGCCTGAGCAGCGGTCGACGTTTCGACCGGAACTGCGACTGCGGTTTGCTTCGACAGGAACGGTTTTGACTCGTTGCCCAGTCGATCGGTGGCCTTGGATTCCTCCGCGAGGATCTTCTCGTCCTGCAGCAGGACCAGCGTCGCGGTGAGGACGAAGAGGTCAATGCCACGCATTCTTGTAAAACGTTTTGTACACTCTATCGATGGACTTGTTCTTGGGCGTGGAGAACGGGGAGAACGGAACGCACCTCGCGCTCGACTTGGATCTCGTCTCTCGAAGGACTGCAGCTCCTACGACTTATGTCACGAAGCGACTCCTTCGAAGCTCCCGGCTCCGAGTGGAAAACGAGTTGCACGTGACCACCGGTCGGGCCCAACACCCGTGCGGGGATGACCCCGATCAAAGAGAAATTTAGGCCCAGTTTCAAACGCTTTCATTTGCTTTTTTTGTCGGTGCATCAAACTACGGGGATTCAACGCGGTGGTTTTCAAAAAGGATCGCGTGCCGGAGATACGTTGCGTGGATTCTCTCGAGGGCGATAAATCGGCTCGTCAACTCGGTTGAGAACATTTTTTAAACCTGTTGTATAATTGGATACTGTCGTGTGTTAGATACGTGAGAAAATTTAAGGTTTCAATGAATGATGGATGCGTCTTCGTGTACTCGGAAAAAATTTTTATCTTAATGACCACAATTTGGTACTGGCAACGAAATTTCAGGGTCGTTATACACCCTTCCAAACATTATTTACACACAACCAAAAAGTTTGGTTGATTTTCTAAAGCGCGGGAAACAAAATGCTTCAGTAACGTCTGAGAAAAGGTTTCGCATCGGAATCCCACAGATTTTGTTCCGATTGCGAAATCAGTTCTGCAAAGTGAAATCATTTCGTAAGGATTAGAAAATTATTGTTTAATCGTTGTAACTGATAAAATTATCATTTTATTGTAATTTATGCTGCATGAATTAAGCGCCACATCGAACAATGACTAAGAAATATGCCGTTGCGAATTGACAGGTCGATTCAACGATGTTGGATCACGAATGATTTTGTTCTGCTGATTATACCGGACGGATGCCCGAAACCCCTGCCAATAATTGCTAATCTTACTTCACTAGCGAGAAAGGATTTTTAACGCGTTACGCAAAGTATTTTGTCACTTCGACAAAAATTCTTACAAATTAACGACGTAAAGTGTTATTTGATAGCGTTAATCAATTAGTAGCTCTCACGATTTCGTCAATTTTACTAATCCTTATCCACCGAATAGATTTCGTGAACCGTTCGAAGCGATTTAGTTTAATCTACCGGAGCGTGTTCAATATTTTGATAATACCATGGAAAACGTAACGTTTCATTAAATTGACAAAATTAAAATCGAGATTTCGTATCCATAAGTATATATTTTCTATGCAATATAAATTTTTTTTAGCAATTTCGAATCAATTACTTCGTTAACTTCGGTATTGACAATAAAATACCGCCTTCCCAGAAGAAACTTTTTTACAAAATGCGTTTACGAATTGATTTTTTTTTTTTTTTTTCTACGAAGCACAAATTTTTCTGCAATCGTAGCTACGCACATATTACGAATAAATAGCGATTACACGATTAGATCGGTGGATTATTAGGTAAAGAATTATACAGTTGTACGCAAATCACAGTTTCAGCTGGCCTATTAAGAGCTCGTCCTCGGGACTGAGCGTCGTGGTGAGAACGGTGGCCGTCTGTAAATCGTCGGTCTCGAAGTTCACCTCGTCGTATACTTCCGACCCAGCAATTCCTGACGTGCCATCGTCCGAGCTGTCGATTTGATCAGGTTTTATCCAAGTGATACCCTGACTTGTGATCCGCATGCAGTCGAAGTGGAGAACCAGGATCGGTGTCTGTGCGACCTTCGCCTGAAGGTCCATGCAGCAGTGAAAACTATCCGGACTGGGCATGTGAATGTCGTGAAATCTGGCGCACATCTGGAGCAACTGCTCCGGTATGTACGGAAACGCGAAGCAAACCGGGGGCGGGTTTTTGGCTGAAAGCAAGGGCAACTCAAGGTCAAGTTGTGTACAGGGCCGGGAAAGCTTGTCTGCCGAAGTGATAATTCACTCTGTGTAATTCGACTCACCGGATAACTGGTTAGTGTAGATGGTCATGTTGTTCATTGTGACCTGCATCTTGATCGCGAAGTCGTAAGGGTCGTAGGTCAAGTTGGTGCAAGCCTTCTGGTCCAGCCCCAGTCTCGTAATGTTGATCCCGGCACAGCAGCCGCACGAATACCCTTCGCAGTTACAAGGCATTCCGCGAAAACCGATTCTGGTGTTAGGAAGTCGACTGGCATCCTCTATCTCAAACTTTAGAGGCTGCTTCGTATCCGGGTTGTAGTAGACGCCCTTGTACAACACCTCGAACACTGTAAGCGGAGAGAATTCATGTTGCGGTCGTAGAAAAAGAGTCCAGCGGGCCTTGAACCCCGGGTACCAAGGTCAAGGCCACCGACTTTCTACTTCCCCGATGCCACTGAAGCCGCAGAGCCACATTGCACTTGGTGCAGGTAGAAAAGCACACCGTGGTCGTGATTGTGGTGTTGATTACCTTTCAACTGATTGGTGTTGATTATCGCTGATTCGCAGACGCCGATGGCGAGGAGAACGAGAATCGCTACGATGGCTGCCATGTCGTCTAACACTTGATCTTGCACTTGGGTATTGCGAATAAGCTTCCAAATCCGAGGTCCACAACCTTACCCACCGAGCAACCGTTAGCAAATGATCGGATTAAACCGCGCCCCAGTGGTCTGACCGGCTCTGGGTATGTCGGACGATGAATTTTTACGACCGGCAATGCCATTAAACAGGCCTCTCACGTTTGCCACAGAAAGTCGCTAATTATCGCGTTTCAATAGCCTCACGTACAAGCTGCGCACCTTGTTTGAGAATAGCTCTTCGCCGACGGTGTCAACCTCGCGGAATAAGTTTATATTTTACCGCTAACAAGAGGGACCTCGATTACGATTTGGTTTCATCGGTACCGTTTATTTTAACAAACTAACGCTCGTACGGGCGGACAATAAATAGCACATAAATATACAGTCAGTGATCGTGAATAAATAGTGGTTACAAATGTACATTATAAATATATCAGGGATTAGTTGATTGAGATAATAATTTAAGGCTAACACACTACGCTGAGCTAAACGCTAAATATGGCTAAGCTCCTTGGGCCGTCCGATTAATTGACATTTCGATTCCAACTTGATCCGTTTTGGCCTCCTAAAGTCTCATGATTCTGCTCTGCCGACCTGGTCTCGCGTGCTTCTGGTTTCGTTTCCTCGCCAGCATCTCGGCCAGTCCAAATCCGTAGTCAGCGTCGTCGGCTTCGGGATCCTCGGCCTCGTTGGTGGAAATCTTGTCGACCTTGACCTGGTCCTTCTTGACCTTCTCGTCCTTCTCGTCGCTCGACAGTGCCGTTAGGAGCGCAGCCTCGTCCTCGTCGTCGTCGTCGTCGATGATGCTCTCCTCGTCGCTTTCGAGCTCGACATCCTCGGGCTTCTTCTCATCCTCATCTTCGTCCTCCTCCTTCTCACTCTCGTCCTCAACGCTCTCCTCCTTCTCATCGTCATCCTCGTCAAGGTCATCAGCCTCGAGGACGTCGTCCTCGTCCTCGTCTTCGTCATCTTCTTCGGATTCCTCTTCCTCCGATTCATCCGACTCACCTTGAACAACCTCGGGCTTTTCAGGCTTCGAAGCCACCGTCGCGACTGGCTTCTTAACATCCGTTTGGATCGCGTTTATAGTGCTGGACGTCACCGCCGGCTTCTTTACGGTTACCTTCACCTTGTCGCTTCCGGTACCCGTATCCAATTCCGGCAGCTGAACACCCTCTTCAACCGGCGAATTAGCTGGCTGGACAACGTTGTTCTGTATCACCGATCCCAACGGTACCAAGTCGTCGACAGCGTTAACGGCCGTCTCTGACTCTGCGACCGGATCAGCGATGGCTTCGACACCCTGGTCGGTAACTTCTTCGGCGGCATTCGAAGCTGGGACCTCTTCCTCGACGGGCTTGGGTGGTTCGACCGAACCACTTTCCACGGGAATGTCATTTCCGGGAGCGACAGGCTCGACCGCAGTGACTGCCGGAGCTTCGCTGATCGGCTTGGTAAGAAGCGGAATCGAAACCGGTAGAGGGGACGGAGTGGTAACCTTGGGCTTTTTCGGAGTGTCGTCGTCGCCGAATATGTCGAAGAAGGATCCGAGTCCGAAAACATCGTCGTCTTCGTCGTCGTCGTCGGCGGAGGACGATGGAACCGCGTTTCCGGTCGGCGCGTCGTCATCGTCATCATCGTCCTCCTCGTCGTCGTCATCATCGTCGTCTTCGTCGTCGTCATCGTCGGATCCAAGCCCGAATATGTCGTCCTCGTCGTCGTCGTCGTCGGAACTTGAGTCGGCCTCGACTATCGGAAGTGGCTCCGCTGGGCGGAGTTTCAAACCGTCAGGACCGAACCTGAAAAGTGAAAGAGATGATTGATCACTGACTGACGGAGCAGTTCTTCCTCGAAGCTTGTTGCTCCTTCCACTAACCTAAAGCAGCTCACTCGTAGACTGGCTTCCACTTGCTTCGAGGACTCCAATTCCAGACCAAGACAGGCCTTGAAGTGATCCGTCGCTTCTCGTTGGATGGAATAGATTCTCCCGCAGAATTTGGAAAAGCCTCCCGGCAGCGGCACGCATACAGGCTTGGGATTTTTTCCTGAAAGAGATTTCGAGCAGGTAACTGGTTAAAAGGGTACCGCAACGATTTGCGATTACTGCGTGATAAATCGTTCGCGGATGTAACGCGATAATTGGAAAGAGGAAAGTGTCGAAGAAATTGGAAGAGGATGTAGAAATCGTTGTTCCAAGAATTCCTCCCAGATCTCGTTTTCACAAACGTGCGTCAGTCCGAGCAAACAAACGCGAGACGCGGGTGAGTCAGAAATTCATGGGGAGAAAGTTGGAGTGTCCCGATCGCAGCATCCTCTTGACGCTCAATCAACGAAAACAAAGCCCCACTCTTCCGATCCCGGAAATCGGTGAAACGTAATCCCCTGAATATCAACTCACCGTTAACCACCGTGCTGGTCAAGATATTATCTCCAAAGCTCAGCTGCAGCGCCATGTTGTCGCCCTTCAAGTACTGGACGGAAGCACATCCTGCGCGAAAAAAAGAGTTCACAATCCGTCATATCGCTACGTGTTCCAGATAACGATCAGCGCCTAGTTCAGACCACGTCAGTTCCCACGAACTGTTGACCTACCTGCTCCCTTCAGCTGCAGGAACGGGACGTCGAAGTTCCGGCAACAGTTGCAAATGTTGTCGTTACATGTGCAGTACTTGTTCACATTGTCCGTGGCCTGCTTCAACGATATCGTCGAGACTCCAACGTTGCTCTGCTTCGTGGCTCTGATCACTCTGTGCAGACTCGTCACCTCATGCCGATCTGTTTACGGTCGTGAAGAACAAGGTAAATGAACTCGAACCTCAATTCGGCAGTCAAGCATAGATGCCACTGATAAAAGTGAACATCATCTAGCTCCTTGTGAAATTAGCACTCCATTTTTACCCACCTATGACTCTTGCGTAGGCTGCGAAAGCTACCAGTAGAAATATGAGCAGGAGCTCAAACACCGTGGATAATCGCATGGTGACGCTGAAGTGTATCGGACGAATGTTCTGTAACCAGTAAAAGAGGAAAGGTGTCTCGAATTGGTTCTACATTTTCGTTCAATCCATCGTCCTCGATGCACTTTGCAATCGCATTATACTTTCGGGTCAAATGTCTAACGAATCGTAGGTTGCACCGTCGGCCAGACAACCCCCCGTCAGTCCAGGCGCAATGTCACCTCGTAAAAATATCCTTATACCGTCGCGAGACACGGTCCTTCGGGCGTGACCGAATGGCCTACATATCCAAAGCGCGCCGCGGTCACGGTCAAAGTCGACTTTGTTAGACGTCAGAAAAATATTCTCCATGTAGGTACCTGTGCTCGGTACCACTCGGCACAGACTTGTGTCAACGATGTACCGTAAACGAAACGATTCGCTATAAGGACCGAAGTGCACCGAATGAAAAGAGAACCGAACGTGCGGATACCAGACTTGGATAACTGGGCTGCACGCCTCGGCATCGATGTCACGAACCAACGATCCTCGACGCATATCTGCCCACGTTAAACCGTTCCGCAGACGTCGTCGTTGGAAACAGACGTTTCGATGCTGCTTTTCAACGCGTTTTCAAATTCTGCTTGTTCGAAATAGATCCAGGATCGTTGATGCCGTGCAGACTCGGCGAATTAATGAGACAAAAACGAAGAAAAAAAAAAAAAAAGAAAAGAAAAACACAGTTCACGCGCGTGCTTTTGGGACGATGGGTGAAATTTTGGGACCGAAGGCGAGCCAGGGTAAAAAGCGTGACGTGCACGGGCGAAGGAGTATACGTTAAATTGAGCAGGTTTCACTTACCTCTCTCGTATGATGTGAAGAAAAAGTGGCGCGTGTTTGTAGAAAGAAAAACGTGTCGAATGTAAAAATTCCTTTCGTTTGTGCCACCGCCCGTGCAGGAGAGATAAAATCAACCCTACTCCTCGAGATCCTGTGCGAGTGAGTGAGCAACTCGTTCGGTGGTGTATTTTTCAACTCTTAATCTTACGGAGGCCAATGCCTAACTGAAGATTCCGCTTAACTCCCCCCAGTGTCTTCTTTAAGTCGGTCATCCGGTTTGCCCCCACTTCCGCAGTGCGGAAGGTAGGACGCCTTCCATTCGTATTCGTTTGTCACGCTCAAGCCGGACTTTTAATCGCCCGCCGTTTAAGACGCGCCGATCGGAACTTTTGTCCTTACACACGTAATCGCTACGTGAGGACGCATTTTCTACACCTTGAATCGCTCTTATCAATCCGTTCGTGCGTGCGCATAATTTTTCACACTTGATGAATTTTTGAAAAATTTTGCACATTTTTTCTTTTCTTATACGTACACATGTACTGCAATGTACGGAACTCGGAACTTTGTTTATTTCACTGATCACAATGATTCGGCTTCTTCGAATACTGGATAAAAAGATTCCCGCTTCTCTAGGAGTACAAGTCAAAAACTATGAAATTTTAGGTACAATCGTCGACCGAGAAAGGTAAAAGCTGTATCGATACCAGAGAGTTTCGGAGAAAATCATTTTTCTTTTCTTCTCTTGTTGCTTTCTAAATCGCTGAAGATGATTTCACCCAAAATTCACATTGAAACGGGATATCTCTGGAATATTCTCAGTTTTTATTTATGAAAATCTCTACAAATTAAATTCCGGTTCGTCGAATTTCAGAGAAATTCTAAAACGAATGAATGCGAAGGATTCAATTTCCAAAAAAAAAATTGCGTCTTTGAAGGGCGTATTTCCGGGATCAGTAATTTTGGGCCCGCGGTGATACGCGTCTGAGTTTCTCCGGGCCCCTTAAGGCGATGACGTCATTCGAGGCCCCGAGAAACGGCATATAAATAAATCTGTCAAAACAGAGGAGCCGGTTGTTCGAGCACGCGAGTGCATACAGGGACGTTTTACTGTACATTAAATACGGAAGGCGGGTATTTTGGTGGATAAAAAGGCCTTTCTCCGGTTAGTGGGTCAAAGAAAGTTGTACCTCGGCGCATAGTGGTTTGCCTTGGATAATAATTTTTCGACGCTCGGCTTGACGAACCTGGGAACAAAGACCCGCAGAGGTGAAGAATTTGTCCGGTGCTCGTCTCCCGCGACGATCGGTTAAGCCGAGGATCTTGAACCGATCGACGAATCTCTCGGAGCATACGCGCCGCGGGAGAAGATATGTGGGCCATCTCTCAAACTGGTTTTTATATAACACCGAGGGGACACGAAGCGCCGATATTCCGGGCTCACGGCGTTATTCGTATTTGTTATCTAATTGCGCTCTCGAATCGGCAGAAGATCGGCTAATCCGTATCTTGATCGTTATTAGCGGGGACCAATTTTTGCGACTTATTTGGGCGCTTGCGCCTCGTCTGTATCTCGAGACTAATTTTTACGAACGATCGCGCGAATGAGATCGGCGAAAATCTGTTGGGGCGGAAAGAGATCGGTGACAAATGACGGGGCGTGTGTCTGCTTCTAAAGGTCACCTCTTGGCACAGTGGAACGTTTAGAAATTCGCAACGCTCTTTTACCGCCACCCACCTCAACGAATCGGTTGACAAAAATCGGTCGCGTTTCCGCTACCCGAAGCTCGTCGTCAGATTCGCAAGGCCTCAAGTCACGTTTTCATTCCGAAGCCCGGCACAGCGTGTAATGGAAAAGTAGGGAAAATCGCGCGACTTGATGAAATCGGTTGGCAATCGGCAAGAGAAACATTTGAATTCTGCTTGGATATTGACGGGAAAAAATCGGTACCAACTGACCGAGTTTTGTGCCACCATTTTCCCGCCAAAATATCCACCTATCTTCACGCCGCGATTCGACACTCGATCCTTGCTTTCGGATCGATCGGTTAACTCCCTGAAAGCTTCCGGAATCTTTCCTCCGCCGGAACGACGGACGTGAGCAAGAAGGACATGAGGCGTTGCGGAGCCAAGGGCAGGATCCAGGTCACCGGGTAACCCAGATGGGGTTCCTTGCCGCCTGCATTCTCGCCCAATGGCGCTGCGTCCCCGCCGATCTCCGACCAATAACGCGTCGTCTTTTCAACCCACGATTTACTCGGCGCGTATGAGAGTCGCGTGCTCGCTGTCTCCGCAGATTTAAGCCTGTTCCTTGGCGGGCAGGATCTCCGAGGCGTCTGCCTTTTACAAATTTTCCGCGACGTTTTCGCCGATTTTTTTCCCATACGTATTATTATTACTCGCGAGAGTTACCGTTTTCGTTTTTTTTTTTTTTTTTTCTCTCTATTTTTCTTACTTCAATCGATGCAGTTTTCCGTTTAGATCGGTGCTTCGCCCGGCTACGGTTTATTCTTCTTCGTCGCACGAGTTGTTCGAAGTTCGTTCACTTTTCTCCAAGTTTGTATCGGTTCCTCGCTAAATCGAGGAATCAGGTCGATCGGTATTCCGGTGAAAAGATAATTTGAAAATAAGTAACTAAATCAAAAATTGAATTATAAGGAATCTTGGTAAAATACAAAAAATAACATGAATCTTACGGTGAAGTTTTTCGTCATATGCTCAGTGATGGTAACCGTGTCTTCGGCAGGAATACTTGGTGAGATTTCATACATTGAGAAACAAAAATTTGTAATAAATCGATCAACACCGACGATCGGAACATATTCCAGAAATGTAGAATAATTTTACGTTGATTCTTTCAACGCGCAAATTCGATTCACCGCGAAGATAATTTTGAAAATCGTTGAATTCTCGTCTCGATTTCTTCGTAAAAAAAATGAAAGGTTCGTTGAGACCGTGATTGTAATTGCTAATCAACCGATCGGTAAGTGATTTCCTGAGGTAATGAAGATGTTCTCAGCGTCTCTGCCTAATGACGGGGCTTGTAAATACACGGCAAGAAAGTAACTCGTTAGAAATCACGGACGATACCTGGCACACTTCGCGGTCTTTAATACCTATTTAGCAGCGTCGAGTTTCTCCATTTTAAAAAAATTTCCTGCCAAAAGGAAGATGGAAATCGGCACGTTTCAAGAGGTTACACCCAGTCAGGAGGTCGAAAAACGTGATTCTTCGAAGACTTTTCATGAAGAGTCATTTCACTTTGTCAATATAAAAATTTATTTACGTATTGGGGTAGCATTGAACTTTGTTTTGATACTTTTTATTTGTAAAAATAATGATTTTCAACACTAGTATAACCGATCCCCCGGGTGCGCTTCTAAAAAATGCGTCTTACGGTGAGCAAAATATCTCTGGACTGGATTATCCGAAATGAAGAAACAAAAAAGATTTAGTCAATGAAAGGTATTAATCTGTCTTTAATCGAAGAAGCAAGCAAAATATAAGCCTCAATTTGTTTATACAATGCAAAATATTTATCGACGATAAAAAACCTTTGATCAAGGAATAAAAAATATGTTCATAAAGCTTGCGTAAAAATTTGAGACCAATCGGTTCAACCGTTTCCGTGAAATCTTGCACACTGTTTTTGAAGACAGTTTTAAGAACAACGCGTTTAAAGTTTCAAAAGCACTTTCAAACTTCGAGAATCTTTGTCGGAGCGACGCGAAATTTTCTGCGTATATACTCGAAAATATTGTACATTACGAAGATGGAATTGAAATAAAAAAAAATGGGTTTTTGAAAAATCCTGACTGGATGTAAACCCCGCGAAATTTTTTCATCCATTCATCGTACATACAGCGAGAATTGTCGATCCGTGAATATTACGGTAAATTTTGAATGTCAAAAGACCGCAAAATGGGTTCAGCGACCGCGAAGCTAGTCGAGCTACTGATAAACCCAGACTCGAAACCGCAGATACTCTGTTTTCCTGGGGCCTGGCTGAAACCGAAGCCCGATCGACGACGCCGCCGCCGTCCAAGTGTCTCTGTCAAGCATCCGGCTGCCTTTGCTGCGTCGACCTTAATTTGACAGCGGCCATTGACCTGGGAGGTCCTGTATGCCTCAACATTAAACAGAAGGAGGAAAACGTCACCCTGAATATGAGCTTCGGGGAGAACGCGATGCACAACGCGACGATTCGCATTGGTAATTAACACCGGTCAACGCCAATTTTCAATCTTAATTCCAGACGTCAGATTGTTGTATCTTCCACGTGACTATCGAGAGAAAAAATAGTTTTATAAGGTAGAGTTTGCTTTTGTAGAAACCAGAACGATATTTCGAGTTTTAAGAAAAATTGCCCATTTCCTCAAACATTTATTGTAAATAAGAATTAAACACACTTCAGTTTCGCATTTGAGTCACCTTTGAACAATTCTTTGAACAATCAAAGAATAATATCGTTTCGGTTTTTTGCTAGATGAATAATTGAAATCATACATTTTTTGCAATTTTGAAATAGCACTCTTATGGCTGCAAAATCAAACGTTTTCGAAAAATATCAATTTTCGTCCGTTTTTAATGTTACTCGATGTATAACAATCACGTACACAAATCTCTGTTGACTTGTGCTTAGCGAAATTATTAAATCGTTATTATTTCTCCCAAGACTACAGAAGCAAACTTTAATGGGGGAGTGTATATAATTTTCTATTGTTTTGACGCATGAAGAATAAAAAAATAATTAACTCAACCCAATGAAACAATGCACAAAAGCTTTTGTTGACGAATCTCGGTATTTTCTGTTTTTGTGCACTGAGAAAAATTGCATTTGTTATAGTAACTATAAAAATTCAGTAAAACAGGTATCGTTAAAAAAAAAAACTGTTTAAATGTTGTTGGAATTGGGAAAAACGAGGTACGCCTAACCATTTTGCGCTATCGTCGATCCTTTTTTGGTATTTGCAACGCAAAATCAGTTTGTCAGGTTTACTCTACTTTTTTAGTTAAACAAGCATTAAATTTTCGCAACAATTGCATGAAAATGTAGTAACAGTGATCGTAATGAGAAAGAATAGTAACGGATACTAGACTTTACGGTAACAGGTGAAAAACTAATTTTCATTTTCTACCTAGAACTATATTTTTCGATTGTGGTAAAAAGTGAAAATAGTTGCAGACTGAGCGGTAACCGTAACTAAAAATTTCTCTCAGTGTATCTCTAAAAAGATTTTTGTAGCTTACGAGTATAATAATTTTTAAAAACAAATAGATATTCTTGGGCAGCCGGCAACCTTCTTAAATTAAATTCACAGATTTGCAGTGTTTATATTTGAAAAATTCTTGTCATTGAATTTCTAATTCTTAAAGTAAATGGCGAGTGAATTTTGAGAGATAAAAAATGTCAACAGCCGAGGCGGCGAACAAGCGAACTTGCATGAACCTTCTCTCGGATTTGGCGCAACTCTGCGCGACATTCACGACGGTTAAAGAGGCGGCTTCCGGTTACGACGGATGTTTGGCCGTGGAACCAGAGCTCCTGAGCACGACGCAGGCGGTTTACCAAATCGGTTGCTTCAATTTCAACCAGGACAACATTCGACAGCTTGACACGACAGCGGCGTAAGTAAACCGCGGAAGGTATAAATCTACGAATAACCCACGCGATATATTCGCGGCTTTCACCATACCCGCAACACGTGGGTGCGAGCCAATGACGGCTCGACACGTTCGTTTTGCCGAAACGGTAACCGGTCGGAGATTTCTATTCTTTCGTTGCACGGGTCTGCATCCAAAAAACTCGGCAATTTTTTTTTTTTTTTTTTTTATCTACCGCTTGTTAGAGATTTTTACTCGCTGAAACTGGGAAGAATATAATCAAAAAACTCCATCGCGTCAGGTATTTTCTTCAACTTGTGTCTGGAGTTTCATTTGGAGCGAAACTCCCGTTTAACTCGAAATCTGGTATACTGTTCTTGAGTGTAAAAATTCTATGCAAAAGTGATATATTACTTTCATTTAATACGTATCAGAGTGAGACTCAAGAATAAATGCAGAGAGGGAAAGAGAAAATGGAAAGCGGAAACGTTTTCGGAGAAGCATCAAAGAGAAGAAGAAAAGTTTTCATAGGGAAAAAGAATGAACACGGTATGTTAAAGTAGATTTCACGAAGAAATTCGTTTGTTTAATTTTATAAGATGTATTGTTTAGTTCATTCGTTGTAACGAAATAGTGGTTGTTTCGTTATTCGTATGTTTTTTTTTATGCAAGCAGTTTGTACTTTGCAAAAATACCGTACGTGAGGGAGGAAAATGGAAGTGATTTTTGGATTCGGCACACTCGATAACTTTATATTTACGAAAATATCCCATGCGGTTGAAATAAAATATTTTTTTTGCAGACCTGTGTTATTATCGCCGTTGAGAATCTAAAATTCACATCGTGGAAACTGAAGCTTCAAAATTATACCGAAAAAACATCCATGACTGTATTAATTTTATTAGTGCCTATCGGCAGATTTTCTTACACTCTAAAAATATCCTCGTAATCCGCTTTTAATACCTACAGTTAAAAGTATTTTGACGATATGAAATTCGTTATCATCTTCATCTCCGTCATTTCATCTTATTTTTCGTCACTTAAACCTTATTTGCCAGCAAACGAAAATTAATGCTCTACAATCACGTCGAACATCAAATTTCTTTCACTAAAAAATCATATTCATTTGCGTATTTTACATTTCATTGAAATCAACCCAATTACTATCTTTGTCAATATACTTTTAACCGTTACTGTGTAAGAGGAGTCCAATTCTCGTAAAAAAAAAAAAAAAAAATCATTCGACGAGTAGAATTAATAAAGGCTGTAAGTGCTGCTTTTTTTTTTTTTTGTTTGAAAGAATAGCAACGGATACTAGAATTTTTTTTGTTAAAAAATGAAAACAGTCAATGACCGAGCTGTAAACGTAACTAAAAATTTCTCTCAGCGAACACTATCGCTTACAGCCTATTTTAGTTCCCCTCTTAAATTTTATTATCGTCACTCACTGACGTAAGTCCCAAAACTGACTTGACGAGCAGAGAGGCACTGACGTCCACGGAAGTTCCGGAGACTTCGGAGGCACCGGAAACTGGCGATGGTGCGGGGGAGGACGAGGACTACAATCTGAACCCCGACGAGCTGATCGCAGCGGTTTCGGCGAGCGCCGAACAAGGAATCGCGTTGTTCTCCCAGTGGCTGGGCCTGAACCTAAACCCGAGCCTGAACCAGACGACATCGCCGATCGAAGATGCCTCGGGATCGTCGGGATCTTCGAGGGGGGCGCGAAAGCTCGAGGGCGAAGTGCAGCGGGACGCGATAAAGAGCGAGGAACGCTTCAAGCAGATCCTTAGCGCCCAGGACAACATCCAGAAGGAGTCGCCGAGGCTCGGCCAGGTCCCCGACGTCGAGACGACTTACGTCTACACCGAGCCGCCCCGACCCGGAAGTCTGGCCTCTCTCGTCGAGCCCGAGGCGGTGAAGCAGCCGGAAGTGCCGATCGACGGCCTCGCCGTTGTCCCGAGGGAATCGCGGAGGGGTGGACGCGCCTACAACATCCATCAGCACGTCAACGAGATATAGAGATTTTACGTGCGAAAATGGCTGCGGGATAGTGGAAAAATATAGAAAGATCAAAAAATCGATCGGACAATGTGTCGAATTTTTTTTTATAAAGGCATGAAAAGTTGGTTCGTTGATTGTTTTTTTAATTTTCAAAGTCCGAGTACGGAGGAAGCAAAATCACAGACAAGTCGGAACACGGAATGCCGAATTGCAGAATCGTCGGAATTCGTCTCGATACCACTTTATGTTTTAATCTTTCTACATTTTTTGCTATTCCGTACTTCGAATTTTTATACTCACAATCTTTCATACTCTGAATTTCCGCAATTTCATTTATCAGATATTTTTGCATTTATGAAAATTCGATACTCTGGCCCTTCGATCATTCGATATTTCTGATTTTTTTCTCTTTCTTTTTTTCACCCTTGACCCCAAAAACCTTTAGAAAAATTCGAGAAATTAAAAAACAAAGCACCCCTACAACGGAGGTCGAAACTTTTGAAAGTTTTTTACCGTGCGAATTTTTATTTGCACGGTATTTAAATTGTTACATTCAGTGTTTGTTTTTTTTTTTTTCTTTCTTTCTTTCTTTCTTTTTTTACGAAATTTTATTTACCGGCTGTAAAAACAAACTTGTTAAAAATCTAAAACAACGAAATCCACATTCTTCTAGCTTCTCTACACCTCGCTTCTCGCATTGCGCGAATAATCGTCATATTATCCAACGGCACATTGCGTTACGACACTCGATGGAAAAGAAAAACAAAGGAGAGCAAAAAGTTTCCATATTCAATTAACTAGTACCACTGAACGTTGTAATTCAACAATAGAAAAGAAAAGAAAAAAAAAATTGTCGCGTCGTCGATTGCTGGATCGACAAGATTACTTTTTATATACAAATATACTTACTTATAAGTTTAAATTATTTATTATTATTATTGTTTATCCTGTGTAGTTGAAAAAAAAAAAAAAAAAAAAAATACAGAGAAAGTTTATTCTTCCCGATTCTTCTCGCGCGTTTCAAATCACACGATCGTGTTATAAGAGAGTATTAGAAAATTATATTAATATACACACAAACATAAATATAATGTTTAATATGTATTACATGTCTGTACTGTATTGATTCCTTTGAAAAAAAATAAAAAACGCCATTAAAAAAAAAAAACAACATACGAAATATACTAGTTTCTTTTTCACTTTCTCGTAGCTATCCGATAATCGATTTGTATTAATAGCTAAAATTGTTTGCGTAAAACAACGATAATCACTACAAAAATGACGTGATTAAGTAATTGTTCGTTGTGTGTTTATAAGAACCCGCACTACGTGAACGTTTTCTTTAACGGGAAGAAGAAAGAATTTGGAAAATATCGGCAAGACATAGAGTTAAACTTTTCCGATATTAATAAACGTGTGATATTTGTCGTCAATGTTGACCAATCGTTATATTATCGTTTAATATCAAAAGATTACTTCGTTTGAGCGAAAATTTCTTAATTCTATTTTATATGTATAATGTATATAATAATATAGTCATACATCTACGTGCTAGGGTAATAACAATAATATAAATATTATTATTACGTTAGTTACACCTTGGGGGGGGAAGATTTCGTTATCGCATATATATGTATATATATATAATATAAACTCTTATAATATATTATATATACCATATTCACGTATAATATAATTCTCGGCATGTATAAAATTTTCAAAGTATAGGATAAAACTATACCTGTATATACCCATATACGCGTATTTGAAGAAGAAGAAGAAGAAGAAGAAGAAGAAGAAGAAGAAGAAGAAGAAGAAGAAGAAGAAGAAGAAGAAGAAGAAAAAGAAGAAGAAAAACAACAATGAAAATGAGAAGCAGTATAAAGACGGAGAAGAAGAAACATTTGCAGGACTAGATGCTAAAGTAATTTTTTCTCTTAGTTGTTTCGTTTCTATCTTTTTTTTTTTTTTTTTTTTTACGTATATGAATATTGTATATGTCTTAAAATAAACACGTATATATATTTCGAGGTTTTGTTTTGATCATCGTTTTGTTAATTACGATTATTAGTTGTGTCGTTATTACAAAATATAAAAACTTTCTCTCATATTTTTCAATACGTCGTTTGTATAGCTACTAAACATTTCATTCTTCCTCTATCTCTCTTCTTTTTTTCTCTATTCACTTTTGTTTTTTGTTTTTTGTTTTTTTTATTTTGTTTCTTTACAAAAACGTGATTGTTATTCTTTTTTTTCTGCGTGTTTTGCCTTTTTTTTCTTTTTTTTTTTTTGTAAAAATATTTTTGGGCTTCATCTTTGGGCGAGCTCTGTGTCGTTTAAATCTACGTAACTATAAACGGTTAATATAAAATAATTCGTTTGTTCTTAAATTGTAGTTTGGACTTTGGATTTCCTGATGATCATCATCATCATCATCATCATCATCATCATCATCATCATCATCATCGTACACTGCGACTATATTATTACTCTTATATGCTTATACATATATAATACTATACCTACCACTATATATATTGTATAACAAAACCATAATTATTCACTTATACAAAACTAATCGTTCACTAACAATTAGGCCTTCGTCGTCTAGGATATTTTGCACCGAGAAAAAAAAAAAAATGGAAGGTTTTTCTTGCGTAACTATTTCAAAGTGTGTTAAAAAAGAAAAAAAGAAAAAAAAACATTCTGTTCCCTTACCAATTTTATCCGGACAAAAATTTACCGACTATTCGTATCTTTCGTTTTCATACAAATATATGTATACGATCGTGATTATTAATTCATATCCGTCAATGATTAAGTATATATGAAGTACAGATGCATAGAGATATTCGTATCGTTAGTTAGTTGGAAGAAAAAAAAAAAAAAACTATGAGCGCCCATTTCGTCTCGACAGTGAGAATAATGATACAATATCAACGATTAAATTTCATTGCTTCATCTTCCGTCAGATTTTTCACCATCGTAGACTTTTTTTTCAGATTTTTTCTAGTTTCTTTTTTTTTTCTTCTTTTTTCTTTTTCCTTTCAAATAGTTAATTTTTTTTTTTTTTTTTTTCAAGATCGGAAATCGATCGGCCCGGTAAATTTGTTCAGCTTCCCAGTATGTTCCATCATACACCGTTATTCGTTGCTCAAAAAACTGAGATATTCTATTTCCTATCGGTATATCGGTGATAATAATAATAATAATAATAATAATAATAATAATAATAATATCAACAACAATAATAGTAATAATAATTTAACAACAATAGCAGCATCGATAATATTCTACGTTCCCCCGCGTATGCATATAAATAATACATCTACACATCGATATTATACCGTGTATACGCATAACCGATGAGAAGAATCTGATTTCGGAATATTTCTCTTTCACACAATTATACACCGCACGTACCACCTGTAATAATTAATCGTCGGAGGTCGGACCGAACTGGGAAGCTCAGCGAACTCTGACTTACAATTAATATCTAGAGTACGAATAGTTATACATAGGTATGTATTTGTTTATAATATACGTATATAGCGCGTACCTGTGTACGTATATTGAGATTACGTGAGACGTTTATTATATAGATATATATATATATATGATATATGTGATTAATGAATTTTGATATGATTGCTTGTCGTACGTGTTGTACATATTTATGGTATATGTATGCATGCAGGTATAGCAACGTTTAAGCTTGGGTATTTAACTGTTGTACAGTTGTCGACGGCCGTTTTTCCGATTCGATATCGACGCTCGATCTTATTTACTAATTAACCGCCTGCAATGGGGTCCCGGTAGCCGGTGCCAAGGATAAGGATTCTCGTTTACGTCTCGAAACCCGACGTCCGATGTGAAGCACGACGTCTCCGGCTTTGACGGATTTGAATTCGGCAATCGCTTCGGCGTGCGTCATGCCGTGGAGAGGCTTCGAGTTTATCGAAAGTATCTCGTCGCCTGGAAATTAGAATTTTTGAAATTTGTTAGCTTTTACTGATATTATTTTCAATTAAATCCATTATTTTTTCTCACAATTGATTGTTTTTTTTTTTTTTTTTTTTGTTGCTTCCACGAGCAACGCGACGCAATATCAATTTACGTGATTAAACTGTCGATTATTGTAATTGTCTTGCTTACTGAGATATACCTATTCGATATAACAGGTGAGAGATAATTGAATTTTTTCACCTGAAATTGAAAAATATTTTTTAAAGAAACTATAAATTATGAAAAAAAAAACAAATAATACTTTTCCGCTATTAAGACTAGGCAATGAAGTTTAACGAAATTTTGGTTTTATACGCATCGATTAATTTTCAACGATTAAATCGATATTTTTTTCGAACCGATTCATCGATGCATTGATTATTTTTAGCTCAGTGGTCAACGCCAAGTGGAGGGTAGGAAAATAGAGTGATTTCGTCGATCGGATCGATATGTATAAGCTCGTACGATAAATCTGCAAGCACGACGGATTTCTAGATCTCGAAATACTTTTACGAATTTCAAAACACTTCGAGGTATTTATTATACTTCGAATACTCTACAGATTCGACTTTTAGAATTATGAAAATCATGGGAATATGTTAATGATCGTGTATGGATCGTACAATCGGATCGAAAACGTTACGAAACGAAGATTTTGAAAGTTTATTACTGAAGCTGATCTGTGAGTTGCGTTATGGGACTAAAAGTTTTACGTGATAAAACGAGAAGTGATTTTGCAGAAAAATTAATGTTGTAACTGTTTTATTGACAATCTGCAAGAGAATCGAGTCGTTCAACCGTTTTTTCAGCGAAAAATCAATATTACTTACCTGATTCTGGTAAACAACGAATCGTTTTAGTCCCGAATGAATTTACCACAAATAAATTGAATTATATTTTGGATACCAGAAATGTATTTCTGTTTAAATCGTAACTTTATCATCTGTATATTATAAACGATTATACAAATCGTAAGTTTTTTTTATTAACACCAATTGACGAGTTCAAAGAAATTTGTATTCACACACACGTACGATTTCTAAGGAATTCGTTCGTGACTAAAATGAGTTATATCTTCCATCAAAATTTAACTAAATATCTGGGTTTTTTAGTTGGAAATTGGTGAAAAAAAAAAAAAAAAAAGCAGTGTGATTTTTCCAGCAATGTTAATAACAAAGTGTTTACAATTGGAATTCGATGGTACAAAATATTTTTTCCTTCGAATCACGAGGAGACATTTTGGATTGGCTTTAATTTGGGTAGATCTTGAGTTGTACATTATAAAAACTTGTATTTCTCAAGTTTTCCTTAATAGTAATCCTTAACGCTTTTATTCGCTTTTTTGTGATTTCTTTCGCAATATCGGGTGAAAAAAAAAATACTCGAACTTTGAAATGATTAGGATTCTTTGTGAATCCATAATTGTTTATAATTGTTATAAATAAACATGTGCAAAAAAAAACAAAAAACCGTATTTTCGTGAACACAGTTCGTTAGCGGAGAAATTTGATAATAAACGTGTACTAAAAATGCTTGGAATTCATTGGATGACAAACAGAGATCTCGGAATGACAATTAGATTTACAAAATTCAATGCATAGGGGTAGTTTTCACCCTCCACAGGGGTGCATGTATAGATCAAGTCATCATCCCTAGTATTCTAAGGTTAAATTCGACAGTCATGGGTTATGTTATATTTATTGAGATTGAATTGGTTTCGCGCTCGGCCGACTATGGCGCTGTAGGTTTTTCTGTGTTGCCAACATAAATAAATATCTAGTGGAAAAAATTAGCCGTCTCAGATTCATTGTCCCCAAGTGTACATAAGGGACGTATAATTGCACTTCCATGGCGTGGAAACAAAAAGAGAAAAAAACTGTATCGCATCGTCGAAATGATTAAAATCCATCGGATACCGACCTTCCTTCACGGTTCCCAGATCCGAGGCCTGTCCGTTACGGAATATCGTCTTGACGTAGATCCCCATGTTACCTCGAGGGCTGTCAGTGCCCCCGACGATGCTGAAGCCGAGAACCTTGTGACCGGGGCCCTTCAGGAACCTGGCAGTCATTATCGTGAAGGAAACTCCACCTTTCCCCGGTCTCGGTAGAGTGCAGAACCTCGACTCTTCGCCCTCGAGACTCTCGTCGATGTCCTCAAGCTCAGAGTCGGAGTTTAGACCCTCGTCGGTATCCTGAGCACCCTGGAAAGAAATGTTACAAGGAAAATTAAACTTAAAGTAACGATAAATCAAAGTCTTCACGATTTGTGATCGTTCGATTCTGCTTTTTATCCATTGGGCCGTTCTTCGCTTTGATTAAAATCGATTATAGTAGATGTTTGACGCGTGGAATTGCCTGGTGAATAAAACCTGCTGTGTGTTTTTGCCTGAAATATTAATTTTCATTTTTTTTTTTTTTCTATCGAAGTTTCGATGACAGGTTCTGATAGACTCAAGTTTAAACGGATTTACCGATCTTTGAAAGCTATGGTAAAGTAAATTTTAAATCCAGCGAAGGCAGGTTGCATATTTTGCGCCAATGCTGAAATTTCTCTACACGTCAGCTTTTAAGAATGTATTGGCTATACATTGTCGACCAAAAGTGAGTGTCTTTGACAATATTGAATATTTTGCGATAAGATGAAAATCTGAAAAAAATCAACCACAATAAAGGCGATAAGAAAATTGAATAGTAATGTCATGTCATGTTTCGGAAACTTCATTCCTAGAAGAGATATTCCATCCCGGAACGTTTAATTTCTTCCTTTCATATCCTACCCTTATTAATCACCGTACGAAAATCTCACCTGCCAAACCTTGAGGCCGTTCCCTGATGAGTTTGGAATATTGGCAACACTGCGGCTGTTCAATCTCCGTCCGTTTTTCTTTCCAGCAGGACTCCTGCGGGTACCAAGACTCGATGGTCCCTCGTCAAGGGAGGTCAGAACGCCGACGGAACCGGAAACGGACGAAGGACTAGCCTGATTGGGCCCCGAGACCTGGCCCCCGATCTTGAACTCAGTGGTCCTCTTCCTGGGCGTCACCCTCGGGATGTGAACGCTCTCGTAGGTCGAGTCCGAGTGGTTCCTGGACTTTGAGACACGCTGGAAGCTGACGTTCTCGTACGAGTGGCTGTCCCGCGTCTCCGAGTGACTTCGGGCCAGGCCGCAGTCCCCTTCGGCGGGCCCGCGCCCCCTGGGACCCCGAAACAGGCCCCCCACCTCGGGGGCCTCACGTTCCCCCCGATGCTCCGAGTTGCTTCTGTGCAACGCGCCGCGCGCCGGCCGGCCGAAGGCGACGTTCTTCTGTTGCTCGTCGAGTTCCGCAAAGCTCCGGGAAACCTGAGGGGGCCCATTGAAACGCGGCGAATTTGGGACGCTGGTTTCCGCAAGGGTCTCGAGGTTGTCGTGGAAGGGATACGGCGGCAGGGACATGGGCCCGTCTTCCGGGTCCGAGTAACTTCCCGCTGGGAATCCCTGGCTCGCCGAGGTGCTCAAAGGGCTCGGGACGTAGAAACTCGAACCCGCGTCCTTCGCCCCCGCTGGGAAGACCTCCGTCACACTCAATGCCTTACGCTTTCGGATACCGGCGTTTATCTTGCTGAACTTACTCCGCAGCACCTGCTGGATGTCCGACAGACCCTTCGAGGTACCTGCCAAGCGGGAAGAGATGTGGTCAGATTTTATTTCGAACACTTCTGAGAGGCTGAGGATTGGAATTGACAAGTTTGCTGGATTTTTTTAATTTCCAAACTACGGGGTATTACAAGTTTTGAACGGTCGAATTGTGGAATGGTTCCAAGTTTCGAATCGTCGAATCTATTGGAATGGGAGGATTTTTTGATCGATCACATTTTTGAATGGTTCAATTTCCAAATCATCGAATCTTGAAATCGTCGCTTTTTGAAACATTAAACTTTGATATGGTCGTATTTCGGTAGAGTCGAATTTTGTAAAGGTCGAATTCTTGAATAGTTTAAATTTTCGAATGGTCCCATTTCATTGCGGAAAGCTGCACTGCAAATTGTAGTCAATATGACATTGTACATGTTACGAAGGTTTGTACAAAAATTTCGGAATAGTTCAAACTACCAGAAAATTTGATTCACAAAATGAATAAAAGTGGTGGTTACAAAATATTTGATAAATTGCAGAAATTTGTTTAAATTCTGAAGATAAAACTTTATGCAGGACTAATTATTCAGAGGCATCAACATTCAAAAGTTCTAACTGTTTAAAGTTTTGAAATATTCAACTCATGATATTCTACATCTTCGCCATTATGAATTTTTATCGTTTAAAATTCGGGAACAACATCGAATGGACGTGGTTGAGGAGTACAGAAAGACATTCCCGATTTCCAAAATAATTATACCTATTATAACAGTATGCTTTTGGCATGAAATTAAACTTGCGAGTCTCAGACGACTTCATGATCCGAAATTTAAATAGTAAAATTAATTCAAAAAAATTCGCTACATATCATTATCGATGTTGCCCAAAAATTTGTAGCAATTATTTGAAAACTTGTCAAATATGCGATGGGCACATTTTGGCACAACAAAGGCTCGGTCATTTTCAACAGTTGAAACGAATAAACACCGATTGTTTGTTATATGCCGCATCGGAAACTTGCGTCTGACTCACGAGCCCGATCGTCGGTATCAAGAAAAAAATATTGCTAGTATTTGCCCGCACAATGTTGCTATGCAGTCAGCAATGTAATCACTGCACAGATAGCGCGTGCAATTAGTCACTCGGTCGAGAGCCGGGGTTCAATCTCCGAGCCGAACAGGTCCGCGCGACATCTGGTGGCGAAAAATGCGTCACTCTAACTGTCCCATATTTAATTTTAAAGTAGGCGTTTCGTTGTATTTTTTGCAGCGTATCGATTCCATGTGCGCAAGACAAACTCTCACGGCTTGCACGAAGCTGTTTGTACCTTCGTATTCGTACAATTGACCTAAAACAATCCGCTCATAAACCAACGCTCGGCGCCATATTGCTTGCTCTTAGTCACGCCCCAATGCATATTTACTCGCAATTGATATAACGCATACTGCATCGTTCGACCCTTTCGTGCATACATTTTTTGTTACATAGCTTTTGGGGTCACTGATGACGAATCTGAACTCGAAATATGGAAATTCAAAATGGCGGATCCAATATAGCGAACAAACAAAAACAACGAGACGAAAATTTTTTTAAAAATTCTGTAAAGTTTTCTGGTGTGCATTAAGTTTGTGTAAAAATTGCCGTTCGGTTTTTCATGGTAAATTAGCTGAAAATCCTTTTTTTTCGTCGAAAAGTACAAATTTCGATCGTTTGGTTACATACGCTACTTTTGCAATAATTAAATTAATAAACAAATCCTATATTTTTTCTATACTTGGAAATATTCCAGGGTACATTTAGAACCAAAAATCTCGGCAGTTGTTACCAGAAAAGTAGTTCGATAAATGAAAAGCTACAAATAAAAAAAATAAATAAATAAATATGGGACGCTCAGCGACCCAGCATGAATCAAAGTAAAAGTAAAAAAATAAATCGTGTATACCTGGCAGCCTGAGGGAACTGGTTTGCAGGATTTTCTTCGGCGAGGACCTTTCCTCCAGGGACTTCGCGGCTGGCGAGACTTCCCGGCTCGTCGGCGTCGATCTCACCGCCTGGATAACTCCTCTGCTCGCTCCTCCACCTTGAATCAGCGACTCCTGAGGCTCCGGAATCTCCTGAACCGAGCATCTTCGTCTCAGCTTTCGCCACCGCTGGCTTATGCTCTTGTTCCACAAGTTGATGTCTGAAAATTTTTTACAGGTTAGCGTTAAACGCGATGATTCCCGATTTTCACGGTAAACCCATCCAAATTCGGTTTCACTTTATACATCCCATCCCTGAAAACATTTCATTTCTTGTCACTACGCAATCTTTTCAAAATATTATTGCATTTTGCCAGGACCGAAAAGATATTGTTCTTGGTACAAGATGTAGATTTATTACAGTTTTTTAGCTATGAATAGAAAATTTAGTATGCGAATTCCGATTATGTTCTTTAATTTTCTTTATTTTAAATTCTATACATCTTATCTTGGATGAAACAATTGTAAAGTGTCATCAAGCGTTATTTGGTCCAAAAGAAAGAAAGAAAGGAAAGATGAACTAGACAAACGGATTAGAATTTTATTTCACGTATGATAACTAGTTAATAATAGTGAAAGAATTAAACTTTCATATTCTCGTAAGTACTGGTCTATTTTGTGTTCGCCAAGAAACGTAAATTTTCAAAATTGACCCAACTCAGGAAGCTGAAGCGAAAAAATCAAGATGGCTGCTAGCGCTGTGCGCATAATGATTCCCACGCGAAAATCACTAAGGCGTGAAGTTGTCTCTAAGCGTGTTGGTACGAGTGTTGATGGTGTGCAGCACACGGATTCAGTCCGAGGTTTTAGCGATGGGATATGTAAATGCATCGACACAATACCGGGAATAGATTAATTCTCCACACCAGCGGTTAAAGAAGCGTTGCAAAATACGAGGGGAAATGTCTCATGGATCGCGAAAAAAATCATTGCTTAAACTTAAGTAGGGTGAAGTTAGCGACGTTGACTTATCGAAACACGATTTGAAAAATCCGTTATTGTACAATTCTAGACCGACTTTCAAGGAGCGTTCACTTTTTCAAAATACAAACACATCTTTCTTGCTATTACTTGATATCTGAATGTCAAAAAAAAAAAAAAAAAAAACCCCAAGGATCCAAGTAACCGTTTTTCGCGAACATGCATCGTTAAAGCAACGCTACCAACTTCAACGAATATAATTTGTCCGATTGAACGTTTCGAGCAATGTTCCATTGCGTGGACGATAAGCTGCGGAGCATTTGGAACCCGAAGATAATAAACAACGCAGCGAAATTGTCCGCGTATTTTTATCGCCAGTTATATTGTTGTAATTATTCCTAATTACAATTCAGTATCGTTTCCATCTTCACTGCTTCCTCGGGCCATTCCACCGTCCCTGGAACGAATGGAATGTTTTTCACCCCGATAGTAGCCAACCCATTATGCAGCACCCTTGAAAATCCCTCTTCGTTTATGACAGTGCCCCGGATTTTGGCCCCCAGAGGGTTGCGCCGTTTTTTCTTTCTACTCTCGGTCAGTTCTGCTTCTGGATTAATTCGCGGCTTGAATTTCGGTTCCAACCACTCGTCGGAGACTCTGCATAACGAAACGGGAACTGCTTGATAGTGAATCAGCAAATTTGCAGAACGCTCCAGATTTCCGCGGTTGTAAATTATGCGCGTACGTACGTAACGATTATACATCCGTCAGCACTTGTGATATTTGTATACCGGTTTCCGTTGCGTAGCTTCATTCCGATTGTCGTGTAAGCCGTATACTCGATGTTTTAAACTACGAAACATTAACGCGTCGAACGATATTATTCCAGAGCTTATCTTCCCGCGTTGCGATTAAACGACTTTCAGTATTTGTCTTTAAATTTCACGCGTCGTTCTCTTCTTCAAATAACGCGGGATAATCGGACGTAACATATTTATCTTATCTAATTTCACAGGATGAAAGAAAAACCTCTTAAACGACGAATTTCGACAATCTATAATCCTCCGGTTCTAACGCCATTTCAACCTCAAGTCGCAGCATTTCGAGATAAAAATACGCGAAACCGATAATTATGGCTAGCATGTTTAGCGCCAATAGAATGTGGGCTCGGTTTGAAAATCCCTTTGAGAGCGATGCTCGAGCGACGATATATCGATCTTCCGATACATTAATACGCCGTAAACACGACACTCTTGACGCTGGATAATTTTTAAACACGGGAAAAATTCACATGTTAAAAACGGTAAAAGAATTTCGACTCAGGAGCGAGGCGTTCACTTATGGGGTGTACGCACTGCACGCGGTCTGGGCACGCACTGAGGCATGGATGGATGGATACAGTGGGGCCCAATGTGTAGGTCGCGTGTCTCTGTGCGCTCGTGCTGCTTCAGGGAACTCACACAGCCAGAGTCCCAGAGTTGGTGAAAAGTATACACAGCGTGCACGCGAGGCGATGGAAATTGCGGGAGAAAAATCAGGGGGACGTGGTTGAAATTTGGAATTTGAAAAGTTCCGAATTATTTGCTCGCGAAACTTGAAGTTACGGCTTGGTGAAATTTCACCACATTGATCTTTCTTTCGATTCGCCACATTTTTACTTTCAGTTTTTCTCATTTTTTCCACCCACTCGTCGAGTAATCTACGCTGCGTTAGTACGTATTAATTTCCCAAATTTCACTCTATCGAAACTTTATCTTTTGTAATTTTGTTCAATCGTAACTTGAACTTTCTGAATCTTGCATTTCGCACCTTTGAATCGTCGGCTTACCGGCCATTCGAAACTTTGTCGTTTCTTCAAAGTCTGATTTCTTTACTTCAAGTTTCGCGAGCAAATAATTCGAAATTAATCGCTTTCCGAGCTTCATCCCCGCCCCAGTAGTTGCAACCACACGTCGAGCAGAGCTTCGCGAATGTAATGAACCATCGGTTCATCAATTCGCAATAGAAACAGAGGAGCTCACTATCGTCGTGAAATTATGCTCCGGAGAAACTTTCGAGTTTCGTTAACCACCGGTTTTTTTTAAAATTATTTTTTTATTATTTTTCATTCCGTTACGCACCCGGAGGGACGATTTTCGATTTTTCCATCTTCTTTCGTTCCGTCGACGCGTATGCCTTGGAAACAACGTTCAGCCGCCGAGCACGTGGGAATTGGAAACGCGGATCACGGCACGTTTTGCCCGTACATAAAAGTACGTGGATACGAAGTACGCTCACAATCAGAGTCCCATTTTTGCTTGTGTCTGTGCAAGGCGGCGTTTTACGCCCAGTGACACACGTGCCCCTTGCAATGCCCGTTGCCAGCCAGTCGTGAGCTCAACTCGAGAGAATGTTTGTTTCATGGCCCATTGTGGCGGGGCCCCGACCGTATGCTTCGTTTGACGTAACTCTGCGGAGGGGCCCGGCCGAAGCTGACCCAACAACCCTGACTCCCAGGTCTAATCCGAGCTATTCCGTAGAAATTACTCGCCGCAACGACTGACAATGAGTGGTCGTCGGGTCTCGGTACCTTTTATTCCTCACTAACTGCCCGCTGGCAAGCAGTTTCAAAAGCTTTCTGCGACGAGACTGTTCACGGTGTCCGGTAAAAAATACGTCACAAATTGAAGGACGCTTAAAATGGAACATTTTCTGGGTACGAGAAAAATTCAAAGACAGTTTCCAGCATTTTCAAGGACAAGAAAAAAAAAAAAAGTTCAAGGAAGTTTTCAGGATCACTGTTAAACACAGCCATATCCTCTCATCCACTTTATTACAGAGCTCATCGAGACCTTGAAAACTCTTCGACGCAATTTTCCTCTATCTGTAAACGTTTGGTCAGTGTTTGCACAAGTGCGTCATCTTGGTTTGCAAACGTCGTCATATTTCCCAAACTATTGTACTGGTTCTAACGAAAAATGGCCTAGAACATGGCCAGACGTTGTAGCTATTCACGGATGAAAAAATAATCACAATCGGTTCGGTAGTTCTCGGGTCGTAAGCGAACATACGGACAGAAAGACGTTGAGTTTTATACGCGGTGTGAATTCCTAGCGACTGCACGATCCGTCGTCTGCTAAAACTTAACGCGCGCGTGCTAAAATCCGTGAGCAACTGTTTTTCAGGGTGACCAACTGTCTCTAACCTCAAAAATTTTCACACTCACGAAATCAGCACAAATGCCGCCAAAAAGTATCAACATTTCTACGCTGGCAAATTTTAGCAGACGACGGACCGTGCAGTCGTTAGGAATTCACTCTGTACGTAGAAATATGTTTAGAAAAAGAACTTGAAGAGCCACTGAGGGGAATTTAATCTCGGCTAGATCGATTCAGCGGAAAAGACAATTAAATGAGGAAGCCTGCAGATTTTCTAAAAACTGTTCTTGAGGGGAATATTCGTATCCAGCTGTATGCGAATTTCAATTAAAAATTATGGCTACTCAAGCTCATCGGAAAACGATTCCTGTGATAAATAAATGAAATAATAAGTGAAAATGTAGCCCTGGTGAAAATGATTTCCAAAATTTTCGCAAAATGTTCAAAAAAATAAGATAAAAATTGGCATATTTCGTAGAATTTTTTGAATGAAATCGTTTTCGCACAGAATTATAAACAAGCGCAGTTTCTCGTCAAAAACTTGTCGATTGCCACGAAAATTAGTATCTCTTCGGTATAAAAAAATCTACAAGCTACTGCAATGTTTTACCGAAAATTAACAATTCTTTACAAAATAAATAAAATAAAAATATTAAAACCATACATATTAACAATTTCTGTAAAAATTCTTAGCAGTAGCCGAAGTTTCAAGCTTCAAAGCTCGGGAATAAAATCAAATCACTCCGAATCTCTGCATTAACACAACGTACCGCGCCTGGGCTTTAGACCGCGCATTGTGTAGTCTAGAGTCTAGACCATGGAACGCGCGCAGTCTTAGAAAACCAGACAAGGCACAGCGTGTGCGTCATGCAAGGATCTAGGGTGAATAAGTCTGAAGTAGGCGAATGAACGTGGGACTTGGTTAAACTTGAAAACACGGTCCCAAAACAGACGGACACTCGAGATAAGGGTTGCGTTCGGGGAGATTCGAGCCAAACAGCAGCAACGGCACTCGTTCCTCGTTTTTTTACTTTCACTCTCCGAGATACGGCATTTAGTGCAATTTTATTCAAGTCGGAGTTTCATCGCGCATCAATTAATCGACAATTCTTCTCATTGGTCTTAGGTTTGTTGTTTATTTGTTAATTTTTTGTTTTTCTTGTTTTCTTGCCGATCATTTATTCTCACCGGAAAAGGAAATGCTAATGGCTGCTTGCTGCTTGCCGCTGCTCGAGCTGTTGTTTCGAAAGCTTTGTTTAACCGGCGATATTGTCGTCACCTTGGCTCAATCACGAATCATCCAGCTGATCAATTGTATTTTCATTAAAAGCTGTGGGACGGTTACGATATCCGTGATGGCAAGTTTTTCATCATTGATTCTTGACATTTTTACCAACAAAGGTAACGAAAATTTCAAGAATAAAAGATTTACCGTTCAGGTTTCCCTGAGAAGATGTACCTAAACGCTTTTAACGGTGATTAGAAATACGCAAAAATCGAACGAATTATGTTTTTATTTTTCCTCTTTGGTCACGAGTTTGGCCTCCTTACGACAATGCTCGCTTATTTAACTGTTGTTTACTTCCACTCGGAAAACCCAAAATTCTCCGTCAAATTTCGGCGCTACGGATATCGTACTTTTGCCATTAAATACGTCGACCTGTACATTCTGTCTTGGCCGAGTTTTACGAGGAGATGAAAAATCGATGATTTCAATTTTTCCTCTCTCTGGGGGAGGTGGTGGAAATATTCCGCCGTTTTTTTTTTTTTTTTTTTTTTTTTTTTTTCAACGAAACGAGGGAAAAATCTCGCGGGGCGTGGTTCGGCGGACGTTGCGATGAGTCCGATTACAAGTTGGGAACCTCTGGTGTAATTAGAAGCAACGATGCGTGTACGTGCATCAAGCGTGTACATCATTTACACACACACACACACACGAATAAGCGGTCGAAGGAAGTCTGGGTTGGCCCATTGTCTGCGTACAGTTAGCCGATAGTGTGTTTATCAACCGACGGCATACGAATGACAGAAGAATCCCATTTAGACGTCACCGGAATCATTTTTGTGTACATGTGGCGATAACGCGCGTAGGAGGAGGAGGAGGTATTACGCATGCGGTAAATCAATATTTTATACTCTGTAGGAATGGTGAACGAGAAGCAGTCAACCCACATACACGCAGGTCTCGGCGATATTCTACTCCGAGTCCCTCCGCTTAATTAACTCGACGATGATTAATAATGTGAAGATTGTTGTATTAGCCCCGAAGTGAAAGAAAATTAAGAAGACAGGAGAGGGAAAAGTCATTAGAACGAAAGTTACGTTATACCTATTATGTGTTAGATAAAGGCTGACACGTACGCTCGGTTATCGGTACATGTATAGGGCATTCCACGCCAATTCAACCTGGATTTTACCCTTGACCTCTCAAGATTTGGTTCGCGGTTTTTTATGTGATTTTTCTCACTTTGAAAGGTGCTCTGTTTTAGATAATTTTTTTCTTCCTTTATTCGAATCTATTTGAATTTTTTACAATTTTTAGAAACGATTTTATCGCCCGACCAAACATTAAAAATTTGAAAAAATTCTGAAAAATCCTGCGTCAGACATCAAAATTTTCAAGCTTCGACCCGGAGTGGGCCGATTTTCCCTTCTTACTGTTTTCAAGCTTTTTCCAAAAAAAAAAAAAAAGAAAAAACGTTGAAAAAATCAGAAGCGAAAGTCATTTTTTTTTAAATCAAGAAGAAAAATAAATCTTGCGAAAAATTTACGTTACGTTAATGAAATCGTTTCTAAAAATTGTAGAAAATGCAAATTGCGTCGAAAAAAAAAACAGAAAAAAAAACAGAGTACCTTTCAAAGTGGGAACAATCGTAGAAAAAACTGCGCGCCAAATCTAAGATGTCAAGGGTAAAACCCAGGTCGAATTGGCGTGGAATGCCCCATATATACACACACACACACACACACACACACATATCTACCTACAACGGGAGTTAGTCAAACGATTTACAGCTGAAATCACAACTCTGCTTCGTTTATATACAATTCTGTATACACTCTGACGCCTTGTGTAAGTCAGAGCCTGTAATATGATAATAGATATCAGCATGAAATCAATTGAGGGGAATGAATTTTTAAAAGAGGGATGACGATTGCGTCAATTAGTAACTTTCAATGAACGAGACTTAACCAATAGCTTGAAATCAGGGCTCAAGATTTCGGCGGAATTACACAACGACATGACGATGTTAAAGATTTCAAGTAAAAGTAGAATCGCAAGGTTTTCTCGATATTAAAAAGTTGATAGTTTTCTACCGAATTCGATTTTCAACGTCTGTCTACCTCTGACCATTCAGAGGAATAAAATAAATCGTATACTTAGTTTCGAGATAGAAAATATTCGGTTGACTTTGATGTTGGTTTACGACAGGTTGGAAATACGCTGATTTCATGCTCAGGGTTTAAATTCAACGAATTTTCATCGAATACGATCCGACTTTGACGAACGAGGTTTAGTTTTGAAAAAGTGAAAAATCTAAGGCTTGCAAAAAAAAGACAACTGAAACTTCTCAACTCGTTAACTATCTGCACACTTAATTTTCACCATAATATTGCGTATGGGAAAACCCGAGGCCTCGTCAAACGCAACTGCAGACACACCGTTAAAAATGTTTATAAATTTACTTAACATCTACCGCGCAAAAGATTTATCGATTTACGAAATCAGCTTGAAAATTTACAAATTCGGTGCAGCGATCAAAATTACTACGCGCAATTTGTCCTAAATTTTCAATGAAAATTTTTGATTTTACTAAAACTTGTAGGAAAAACAGAAGAAAAAAAAAAGTAATTTGAATTTACTAAATTCAGTCTACGATTGTAAATTGAATAAACAGCAAATTTGTGGTGAAATCACTGTTCCGTATCCGAATAAAACTTCCAATAAGGTGCGGAAATTTTTGATAAAGAAATTTTCCAACAGTGGAACTGATACTGGGAAAAAATATCCATCGACAAAATCACCGCAATACTTATCGCGCGCATCGCATGGTTCGACTCGGCATGCACTTCTACGACTCACGGAGAGGGAAATACGCGTGCATAACAAGTGTCAGCAGTCAGAGGTCGGTGACACTAACAAGACTTTACAGCTCCGTACGAACAACTTAACCGACCGAGTCTTAGGATTATCCGCTCGTTTCTGGATCTCGCATTATCGCCACTTCCGGTGCGTTCGAAAGATCCGCACGAAACTCACATCGTTGGGTAAAGGATTTTGAATTTTTTTTTTACAAATTTTCACACATCCTTTAAGACGGCCAATGGTTCACGACGACTTTTGAAAAATTTGATCACAGTTCAAAGTCGACTTGTATTTCATAATCAAAGATTATTTTACAACGGAAAAATGTTTGGCCAAAGTGAAATTCGCAAATTAATGAAATTCCTTTCGACATTGTGAACCAAGATAATCGATCGTAACCAATCGTACGATCATTTGTTTTCAAAATCCCTACATCATGTAATTCAAAAACGATGATACGACGCATCAAAAGGATTATTAATCAGAATCCTCACAGCGGCGCAAAATAAAGCCCGATTGAGAAGTAACCGGATTTTTGACGGTATCCATTTTCCACTTTGTCCTCCGATCGCATCACTCGACACGAACAAAGCTCCTGCATGATTCGTCGCAACAAGATCTCACGGATTATTACAAAGATGACTCGACGGCTCTTTGATGACGGTCTCGTTCCACAAGCCCGGTAGCCCGCATGACGAACCTGGGCGTGTAATTTTCCCCATCGTGTAATGTTTCCGGATTACACGTGCACGATTTACCGAATTGATCCGTCGATAACGTAAAGTCTGACGGATCGAAGAGGAAAAACGGTGGAAAGAAAATCCTTGCGGTTAAACGGTAAAAGGAAGGGAGGGAAAAAAAAAAAACGAAAAAGAAAATTTATACCGCTGAAATGTCACAACGTGAAAATAATATCGAGCTTTCGGCTGATTAAAATTGAATTACATACGCTGACTCGTTGGCATTACCGTTGTAATTTATAAAGTCGAAACTACGTGCTTGTCCGACGGTTCCTATAACGCGCTATGGGTTAAGTCAATATGTGACGTCACCGCGGTCCCGACGAACACCATAAACAATTTTAACTACAAGAAGGCCCTTTCAGTCTTCAGACGTATACATGCTAGGTAGATTTGGATCTTGCGTATAATGAATAACGATGTAACGTCTACTTGGAAATGACAATTGGAAGGCAAATAAACCCAATTGCACCGTTGCCGCCGCCTCCTTAACAGCCCGTATAATATCGCAGTTTAAATATATGTGTGTGTTAAATATATATATATATACACGTCTTCGCGGCGTGGAATAAGGTAGATAAAAAGCATGCCGATGAAAGGATTTAACGAGGTTTTCTCACGAAGGTTCAATATCAAAAAAGGTATTTCGGAAATTTATGCCTCGACAAGCAATCGATCAATTTATCGATTGATCGAAGTTACCTCACGATAATTCTGCTGGCAAATTAATCGATTTATCGGAAATACGATTAATCGAAATAGTCAATTAATTGATGAATTGAAAAAACGATTGATCGATAAATTGCACAGCAATGGAGTGTAGATCGGATTGCATTTGAATATATTTTTTTTTTTTATTGGTATAGGAATTAACCATTTACGGAAAAAAAAATTATTTATCACAAAAGCGCGTCAAACTTACGACAGAGCATCTCAAACGGAATATCTCACCGAAACATGATCTCTTAATATTGATATTTAGAGGCGGTAATTTTATTTTTACCATTTTCCATTCAAATAACGGTTAAAAAAAAATCGGGAATTTTCTTGAATTTTTCTTTCTCGTAAATGGCTTGACTCATAAACCATCTAAATACAGATTCTTATAGGAAATTTTACGCTCCATAAAAAAGTACAGATAAAGAATTTTCCTAACTCTAACCGATCAAGAGATATTTAAGACGACTCAACGTTCATAATCGAATATCTCGAAAACGCTTAGAGCTAGGAAAATTCTATCTCTGTACATTTTTATAGAGCGTGAAATTTCCTGTGAGAATCTTTGTTTGGATAGTTTGTACGTCGAGCCATTTACGAGCAAGAAAAATTAAAATATTTGCTGTGTGTTTTTTTTTTTTTACACGTCATTTGAATGGAAAATCGAAAAAATGAAACAGACACTTTTAAACATCAATATCAAGAGTTTATATTTAGCTGAGATATTCCGTTTGAGATGTTGTGCTGAAATTTTGACGCGTGTTTGAAGAGAGAAAAAAATTCTCTCTTTTCCGAAACCTCTAAATACAGACGGAGAAGAGAACCAAAAAAAAAAAAAACCCTACACACAATATTTTTCTTCATTCTTTCGTATCCCTTAGATAAGGAAGAAAAAAAATCGCGCCTGCACGTCAACGTTTTACCATATCCAAAAAGCTTCGAGAAAGCGAGAAGCCTGCGATGCGTAACAACATCTCAGAGAGAGGGATGCTGTTGGTTTTTCGTGATAAGCCGAACCCCGCATAGCTGCTGTGTTTTGATTCGAGATTTTTTACCCGCCAGTCCGTCCCCGTCTTCTCTTTCTCTATTTTTTCTTATCTCAAATGCCTGCGAGGCGATAACGAGCTAGTCGCGTCAGCATTGCTGTTCTAAAGTTCACTCTCCGATGGGGGATTACATCCCATATCATCAAATGCCGAACGCCGACGTTTCGTCTCGTTTTCTTTCAATTTTCATTCGCTGTAGTCATTTTTTTCCCACCGTACGATACTCGTTCACCCCTTACGTCGGCTATCTCGCATAAAATTAACCGAGCCAATCTCCTCCTCGAAATAATAAGTGTGTGAAAATAATTTATGCAATGAGAAATAATTTCATTCGTTACAGTGACTGAAAAAATTCGGTAAATCAGGCATCGTTGAAAAAACTGTTTCAATATCGTTGGAATTACGAAAAACGAGGTATCGTCGATCCTTTTTTTGGCAATTGCAACGCAAAATCAGTTTCTGATGATCTTCGTCGAGAGAATAGGTGTGTGTATGTATATACACACACGCAAATTCACACCTACTTCAAGATCAACATTGACGATCGTACGCTCAGCTATGCGTGCATCTGCATACACGCGTCATACTTCGCATCATTAAATCGTATACAGTATATGTTATAAGCAGCTTTTCGGATTAAAGATTCAACAGGCGTACAGTCCGGTAGAAAAATTGATAGACCAGAACGAATGATTCACGGATCAGTGGTATAAATTAAAACTGAACTTAAACAAAGTTCGATTACAACGAATATATCATCTCTTTACGTATTATAAAGGCAAATTTTTTTCAACAACGAAAATTCAATCGAAGAATCTTTAACGGTCGATGACCGTTTTTGTTTATCTTATTTTATTCGAACACTTTTTTATAATGCCAAAAATCGATCTCACGATCGAACGTTGACGAATTTTTCACAAACGAATCATGCAATTGTAAATTTTTTATCATTCATTCATCCGAACGAAACGAACTGTATTTAATAATTCATTAATTCTGCGATAAAAACGAAAAATGATACAAAATTGTAATTATTATAGATCGGAATTTTTTCGGATAAAATTCAGGGGATCAAAATATTCATCTACACGTGAAATAGAATGATCACGTTCTTCTACTTGAATCAAACTACATTTATTTAACTATTAGTCACAGTTTCTAAGCAACTTTGTAATTTGATGTTTTTGCAATTGCTGTAAAAAAAAAAAAAACTGTCAATATCTGGTACAAACACGATAATATGCACCGTATAAACCGATTCAGAATCGCCGATGACACAAAGCTAAAAATACGCGAAAATACATCCTTCGAATTACCAACAATACAGCCATTGTATAAAATTGGCATAATTGGATGAAATTAAGAAAACGAAAAGCATCGTACGACGTGCGGGAGGATTGAAAAATTTATTACGTATAACGAATGATTGCCGTACCCTTGGAGTCGCATACATCGCACAAGACCATTTCCGGAAGTTGAATTCGGAAGTAATCACTGCTGCTTAAGCTCTGCATCGGTAGTGTAACAATAAACCTTGGCGTAAAAAATCGTCTGCATTTTCCACCCCGAAATACGTTTAGTATTACAAATTAAAGAATAACGCCCGACGATGCGTTTATAACCGGAAGCTGATTAATCTCGTTCGCGAAACGAACGTGTCGCCGGAATTGTCAACGGCGTGTTAACGGTTTGACAGCTACGTTTCTACTGTCGAGTATCACATCGGACGTACTTTAAGCGTGTCTGGGTGCCGACGGCTGGGATGAGGGGTGGGGGGGTGAAGGGGGGGGGGGGGGGGGGGGAGGGAGGGATTTCTCATTGTGGTTGTGAATGCGCGCCGACGGAGAGAAAGTGAGGATGCAGGGGATGAGGAGAGCCCAGATCAATATTAGGGCGTAGACTGAAGGGATGCTGCTGCTGCTGCTGCTGCTGTTTGCAGGGGTGGCGGAGCGAGGATCCTGCGGGAAGTTGAGAGGCGAAAGGATCGGAGGAGTCCTGACACAAAGAGAACCGGAAGCGCTTGCCTCGCCCGACGCGATTCCACCCGATGAGATAAGAATTTGAAAAAATCTCCGAGCCCCCCACCGATTATTCAGCCTACGATTGCAATGATCTGAATCGGGAAACCGGATTATCCCTTCGGGATATCGAGTCAAACTACCGGAGGAGGATATGAGAATTCGGGAAATATGTGTAAACTAGGTTGAGCCAAAAAAAGTAACCTATCGAATGTATGGTCTTGAAAGGATCTATTTGATGAGAAGATTTGGAAAAGTTTTTAGCTGATATTTAAAAGGTGTCGTTGGACGTTGGAAATTTCTCGTTTAAATAACACGCGAAACATTTTTTTTTTTTTTTTTCTTTTTCATTACAAATGCTGTAACTTTTGAACCGTTTGAGATGAAAAAAATTTTCAAGGCATATTCTTTAACGGCGTTAAATTCTCTAAAAAAAAGATTCGCGAATCGATTTTCTAGACTCAAAAATTCGCATACTTACGGGCCATGAAAGTCGAAGAAAAGCAGAAATATGCAGTTTTAGGGCTCTACGATTGAAAATATTCATACTCAATGAACAGACTTAAACTAAAATGAAACAAGGTGTGCGACAGATGTTGTTTATAAACTAGATTCGTCAAAGGAGTAGAGTTTCAACTCGTTCATTTATTTTTTATCGCACTTTTAAACATTAATATTCTTTCTAATTGTTGATAAAACTTTGTTCGTTACAATTAGGATATAGCTGGCGATTTAATTGCGCTGCTTGCAAAATAAATCGTTTTTCTTCTTCATTTTTCGTTAAAGTTCGATTATAATTTTGTATCAACGCTATACTGCATATTTCCGCTTTTCTTCGACTTTCACGGCGGCCGTAAGTATACGGATTTGGAGTCTAGAAAATCAACTCCAGGGTCTTTTTTTTAGAGAATTTGATGCCCTGCAAGAATATACTTGGAAAATATTTTTAGCGTATTATTTAAATGGAAAATTTCAAATGACCATCGACACCTTTTAAAATTGAGCTAAAAATTTTTCCAAACGGGAAAATTTTTTTCTCATTAAATAGGTCCTTTCAAGACCATAGATTCGATAGGTTGGTTTTTTTGGCTGAATATAGTTTGAATCGGGAGTTATAAAAAGCGAAAATACTGTTCGAAAAATCTCTGAACGTGATTGAAATGCCCCTAAGAATCCCTAATAAATCTCAGCAAATTTCAATCAGACAAGCAAAGATATCCAGAATTTCAAAAAAGATTTGCAGATAGTAAGAATATGATTTAAATTATCGCGAAATTTTTTCGGGAAGAATTGCAACGTGGTTTGTCACAGGACTCGAGTGGCTCTGATAGCGGAGTTTAAGTTTCTCAAGACTCGGTGCTTATCGTTATATTTAGTCTACCGCCATCTATGAGGATGGAAGGCTCTTCTCATCTGCGATAAGTCACGTTCACCCGTCTTGAAGTATAATTGCAGAGTCGAGTGGGAAAGGAAGGAGTTAAAACGCTGAAACGTATGGAAGGAGGTAAATAAAAAAAAAAAAACCGTGCGTGCAATTATAATCCAACTATGTAAAAGGACGGAAATGGTTCCTTTATCAATTTTTTCAACGGCACCAACGATTACAATCGTTATTACGAGTACGATAATGTACGATGCATGCGTGAATAAAATATATGTAAGTGAAGCGGAAAGGAAGAGAAAAAATATTTGTTAGAATAATTCAACGAACTGTTGAATCATTCTTGGTAAAAGAGTTATTGTAAAATCGCGGTTTTAAATTCCAGGTCGCAATTGTCCGCGCAACATTTTCCCTCGATACTGTAAATTATGTCCAACGTGGGTATGTATAAATAGACTTCGAGGTAACGGACGTGCATTCGTAACGTAGAACTCGGGTTTAATTATGAGGCTAACGACGAGCTGTTAGCGGAAATTTGCGCGATGCGCGTATTACGTCGAAACCGCAAAACTCCCACACGACAAGCGTATTATATCTGTTGCAAATACGCTGGACGGCGAGTCGCCGCGAGTCTCGAAATCAGAGCGGCACGCGTTTCGAAAAACCGGGCCAGCCGCAAAAAAAGTTAAAAGAAAATGAAAAAAACAAACAAACAAACAACACCGGGCACGGTTTTAACGCTGAGAAAATCCATACGCGACGACATATGTTCGGGCCCGACACCCTGACCTGGCCCACCACTGCCTGGCCGTATGTGACATGCAGGACTCGGGAAGGCGGCTTGGGGCTGAGGACTAAAAATAGGGGACCGGGGCCCGGCTGCCGGAACCCCGCAATGGAAATTAACGCGGGGTGCCGAGTAATTTTGGGGCTTGGTACGGGGATAAATAATTCGCTTCATGTCGGCGAATTTTAGTATTAACGAGCGCCGGGCGATCGGTCGAATGGTCGTTTTTTCGACAAGTCGATTAATCGAGTTTTTAGACTAATCGTTTTACCGTTTAATCGATTAATCGACGAATTCGATTCGTTTACCGAAGGACAAGCAGAATTATTATTACGAAGTAACTTGGATTTGTGCGACGGTTCGATTGATCGATTAATCATTTTTTCGATGGATAAGGGTGAAAAAAAAAAAAAAAAAAAAAAAATTACGAGGTAGAAAAACTCAATCACACAAATTATAAATTGCTTCATAGCTATCGATTAGTTGCTGTAATCTGTGGAAGAGAGAATTACAACTGTTTAGATTTAGATTTCAATCTGAATTATCGGGGAAATCCAAGTTGGTCAAAGTCGCGGAAGTTTTTTTTTTTTTCCTTTTGCTTCCTACAGCGTAATCCGTATTCCACCGTTTCGAAATCGGTAACTTCCTCTCGTCGCAATGAATCCAGCGGAGAATATCGACGCGACTTGAGAGACCCAACGCCTTTTACAGGGTGTCCCGTTTGAAAAAAAAAAAAAAACATGCTTTTGGGTCCGGGGCCTCTTCTGGGCCCATTTAGGCATAATTTTTGTTTTTCAAATGGAACGTCTGATTTTTTTCATCGAATTCTTTTGATTCTCGTTGAAAAGTGATCAAGTTGGTTATTATTTGGTTTTCGTCTTCGATCAGGCCCAAAACGTTGTTTGAAGTATTCTCGTGAATAGAATGGCGATGCTTCGATCTTTCCGAAGAATTTGAAAATAAAAACGAGTTCTACGGCGAACAGATTTGCTCAACATTGAAAAGGGTCGAAGGCGATTGTTCGCATCATTTTTTGAGCATTGCCAAGCATTTAAGAACCGCTGCCATTAGCGTTATCCGATGTACACATATGGAAACAACATTTTGGGCCTGTTCAAAGGCGAAAACCAAAATACGACTAAACGTCAAACTTACTCACTTTGCAATGAGAAATAAGAAAATGTAATAAAAAAAAAAAATAGGAGGTTCAATTCGAAAAACAAAACTTGGGCCTCAGTGGGCCCAGCAGAGTCCCCCGGACCCAAAAACTGGAATTCACATCCGACGCCCCCCTTTCATATCCACCAACTTTTGTCCGAAGTATTTTTCAATTCAATCCTTACTCCCTGGTATATCTGGGAATATTTTTTAACGTGAGACACCCGGTTTGAATGTAAAATTAAGGTACAAAAAAAAAAAAAAAAAAAATTACCTTTGTGCTGATCCTCGTTGTCGGAATGAAGCTCGACGTCGTGAAGCCTCATTGACTGAACCATGCCGCGCCAAACGCTCCTCGGTCTGCTCCTCCTGGCGTTAATGTCCTGCTGAAGATCGGCGATCTGCCGATCCGACTCCTTGACGAGTCCTTCGAGGATGTCGGGTCGCTGAAGAGCCTGAACCGGTTGAGTCCTCGAGTTCGTCGCAGGTTCTTCGCTCCTCGAATCGTCAAATCGATTACCCGGCGGAATTTTTTGGCCGCGAGTCAAATCCACGACGATAGCAGGATCGGCTCTGTCCCGCAGGACCTCCTTCCGTCTCCTTACCGGAACCAAGGGGGCCTCCGATTTCTTCGACGACGATTCAATGGCCCCTGATTGCGGTCTGGCCGCGTGTTTCGGAGGCTTCGAGCCGCAGACTTTTTCCGCTTTCGTATCTTTGCGCGCGTCCGTAAGTTCCTTGGTCAAAATCCTCGGCCTTGTTACTTCCGGTCTCGGTTTAATACGTCTGGCAGCCTCGCGATTTCCCTGATCTACCTTCTTAACCGGTTGATATCCGGCGCCGATCGATCCCTCGAACATCCGTTGGATCCTGGATATATCCGACTGGATTTTGAGCGCCTCGCGGCTCGGATTTCCGGTCGCGTTTCGCAGCTCCGTCGCCGCCATTCTCGAGAGCAGTTTCACGTCCGTCGAGTTCGCCGATCTGCCGATTTTTCCGCACCGCTCGGACGGCGGCGTGTTTCGCAGCCTCTCCAGGTCTCGCAGGTTCGCCAACATCGTGCTCTGCGGCCGGAAGTTGCGCGCGTTTTTTGCGGCCTCGACTTCCGAAGGAACCGTAGCAGATAATGGCCGACCACCCCCCCTGCCGATCAGCTCGATCGGCGTCAGCGAACCGTCGACGAAAACCGTTTCTCGGATTTGGTTTATGTTCCGCAGCCTCGGAACGCCGATTTTGGGACCGTTGGAACGAGCGCAGCCCTTTTCATCCCCCCTCCGCGAGTCCGTTTCACTATTTCCGACGGCCGGTGGGCCCGATTTTGGGACTCTCGGACCACTCGCGCGCAACGGCGCCATCCGGAGCAACTTAGGTGCGTCCCTTGGATCGTCCGTCTGCAGATTTCCTCTGTACACCATTTTTCCGTTGGACTTGACGCCTTGGAGATTCGGTTTTTTCTTCCGCCTGAGTTTGGGCCTTGTGGCGAAAAATTGGGCCGATTTCGAGGCAGGAACCCGCGACGATTAGACTCGAGTTATCGCCTCTAGAGGCTGATTAGTTGCCCATTTCTCAACCGCAACCTGTGGAAATTTTTAACGAGTTTTAAATTCACAGTTTGTTTGTATCGTCGTGGTGGTAGAATATTTGCAGGCTCGGTTTATCAAACATTTGTCAAACCGAGTTTCAAGGCTACTTAAATGGGAATCAAACGTCGAGAAGAACAAAAAAAATTCTAACCAGCAATCTGATTTTTACCAGCGATAGCGAACGTGAAGAAAATCGCAACGTTGCTATGTAATAAAAAAGAATCTGAGCAAATTCGGATAACATAAACTAACATTTCAGCTGTTTGAGAAAAAGTTTTTTAAACAGATCGTTCGAATTGGAACAACTCTGGTGGTTTTTATCCGATTTTCATGTTTTTCGAATTATTCTGATCATCTCCAAGGATCCGAAGTTGATATCGTGTAATATGTCTTGAACGTTTTTCGGATAATTTTTGTAAATCTAGTGAATAAAAGAAACTAACCTGAAAACATTAAAATTTCATTAAAAAAAAAACTATAGTCTAACAATTTCTAACGCTTTAAGTACAAAACATTTTCCCAAATTCGTTGACGTTTTATCTTGTGTTATTCGAATTTGCTAAGAATCATTTAATTTCTTTAATAAACTAGGATATCGTTTCATTCTTGTTTACCATCATGGTTGCAATTAAAAACACTGGTAAAGATTTGTCGAATAGTGAAGACTTGATTTTTTATCTTCTCCCAACTTTAGATTTGGACTGCGAGAGTCCCATTCGGAATTTCAATTCGTTTCAAATTCATCAAATATCGATATTGATCATCTTCACATTGAGACTAATTTCCAGTTTATTTATCTTGTTCCGTACAAATTAAATATCTTTGTTTTTAATCGTACAGCTGTCTCGTTTTTCTAGAATCGAAGAAAGCAACTCGATTATTTGACGGCTTTACGTATCGGCGGAAATGAAATACATGGATAATTAATTTTACTCGTTTCCTCTCGAATCTATCGGCTTTCGGCACTCGGAGAATATTTCGCCATTGATTGAACTGATAAATACTTCGAGGACGAATAGAACGTTGTTTTTTTTTTTTTTTTTGTTTTTTTTTCAGTCAATTTTCGAACACTTTGTACGAGTTTTTTACTTTTTTGAAAAACTTGGTACATCTGCTGAAATGCTTAAAAACGACTGGATAAAAAAAAAAAAAAATTTCAAAACCTCTTTAAATTTTTGTAAGAAACTACGGAAAGAATATACCTACAAGTCATGGCACAGGCATCGATTTTTCGACGAAGAAACGTCCCGCGAGCAAATATTTATATTAACTATATTTTGAAAAGAATGCCCGTCGCGAAAAAACAATACAACGTACGAACAAAAATTTTATTGACATAACAATGTACAGCGATCAAATAAGGTGAAACAAATATTTGATAATTTAAATAAATACAGTTTTAATTTACGATCAGAATTCTATTTTTGATCAGATCATTCTTCTTCTTTCTTCGTCGAGTTTGTCTCTCTATTTTTTTTTTTTTTTTTTTTTTAATCAGAAATCGATTCATCTTCGAATCGAAAAATATGACTACCTCGATATTTGGGTGCAACTGTGAAAAAAAAAAAAAAAAAGTTGAAAAAATTCTTTCCCTACGTAACTTCGTATGACATTCAAAAACGCGTGATTAGTCGGAGTATATTTTAACCAAAATAAAGCAAATTTACGATTAGAATTTGGTGCAGTGTCACCGTGGGGAAAAACGACGGTGATATAAGAAATTTATTGGGTGTCGATTAAAATGTTCTAAAACAACTTTCGAACCGATGGAAAAATATTTCGTAACTTCGTTCCGAACGGCACGGCAACTGGCTAATATTATATTCAACAACTTCCGAGGATATTTAACTGCATTTCCGAAGGCCAACGATGTGGGTGGATGTATGTAGGCAGAGCTGTTCCCCACCTCGTATTTTAATACACGGTAGGTAGGTATGCACATATGTACCTTCCTTATAAGTTACAACGCCCGCGTCTCAGTCCTTTCCTATGTTGCAACCAAGCAAACGTAACGATATGCTAATTTCAGGATTTAACAGTAAACATCATACATGTATACGCCCGTTAAAGTATCCACGCTGCTGCACCTGATGTTCAATTAGTTCTTACCCCTTCCGAATTAGCCTCCTCTAATTACTTTCTCAGATCTAATTATAATTATACACTGTGCACGCGGTTAGAGAGAGAAAAATAAAAAAAAAAAAGATACATCCCAGCAAGTCGAATAAAAATTTTTGCCTTTTTTTTTTTTTTTTACAATTTTTTAATGCACTGCCAAGCCGTCATATTTATCCAACAGAAACGTGAACGAATGACTTAAACGTAAAGTGGACCGTTTGATTTTTGTAACAGTGTATATTTAGTTGAGTTGCGATAAAATCAGACTGTCGTTGGTGTCGTTCTATACGTCACATTGGGTGTAGTTTTTTTTTTTTTCTTTTTTTCTTTTTTTTTTTCTTTTTTATTACCGTCGATTATAGTTGCGAATCGCGATTCTGGGCTCTGTGTGCTAAAATTCAGGTCGAAGGCCTTGCAGAATCGATGCAATATGATCGCAGCGGTTATTGCGGCTCGTGGTTGTCGTTTCGTTTGAGTATCTAGGACGATTTTGCAAATTATACACATGCATGCATACTCATATGTAGAAAGAAATTACAGTCACATATATGTATAACTGAATTCGCAGAAGCAGTTCGATTAAATTTGATCCTATATGTATACCGATTAAACATATTATACGATGTAATAATTACCATTAAACGACACTCTACACGAGCTTGTAACAATGAATATTATTAGAGGTGACAAACAAACGCGCTAAAGTGAAACTTTGAATTGGTTATTGTACGTGGTTAATCACACACGGAGTCACGGTAATTGAGCGGTATTGGTGAGAGAGGATAAAAAAAAAAAAAAAAAAAAAAAACAAGAATAAAACAAAAAACGAACCAGAAGAAATAATAACAAGAATAATTAAAAACTCGTCAGAAACCGGTCTCGCGAAAAGTTTGCCATTGAGAAAGGATCGATTTAATTATACGCACAGTACATTACACGTATTATT